>NC_143012.1:266204473-266504473 GCF_055824585.1 Amblyomma mixtum
GATTCTCCACTCAGAACGACACCGACGCCAGGTTTTTCGTCGAACTGGAC
The DNA here is from genome assembly GCF_055824585.1 of Amblyomma mixtum. NCBI lineage: Eukaryota > Metazoa > Arthropoda > Arachnida > Ixodida > Ixodidae > Amblyomma > Amblyomma mixtum. The sequence continues at coordinate 266,204,524 of NC_143012.1, forward strand.
TTGTAACACTTTCGCGGTAAAATATTTTCTGCGCCGTTGAGAACACCATCTGGCGGCAGGCTAGGTAGCAACTAGGCGCACAGTATCGAATTGCGAATGCATGCCGCTCACCTGCATAGGCCAAGGTCCTCGTTTAAGACTTCGCATTGACAAGCAATATGTCCTTGTAGGACCCCCAACCAATGCAACCAGCGTTCCTTTGATACCTTAATTCTTTCTGATGATGGTAGAAATAGACTCAATTTGTTCAAAACCATCCTTTTGTTATAAACTGCCTTCACGCCTCTATTTTGCGCATCTCGAATTTTCTTTTAGATTAGATTCAAACGTCCGGCTAAATGTGAACGCACCCTCAGAAATACGAGGCGGACGAACTAGACAGTAAACGTAATCGTCTTCGTCCAAGACCTGTATGCGCGAAGGTAGATAAGTCAGCTACTCGTCCTAAGCACAATATGACCTTTCGTTTTCGCTATGAAGTGCCTCATGTTATTTAACGGGCTGAAAAGGCATTCTCGTTTTCCAAACTCCTGGAATGGGAGCAAGAAGCCCTTTGTAATCATTGCTCTGAGTTGCCCACTCTATAAGGTAAATGATTCTTTTTCTTTATATTCGTTTTTTAAAGTGAGTGTTTGGTTACCTTAACTTATATTTTTTGTCGATGGAATGTCTTGAAAGACACTCGTCACGTATTATTCTGCTTCTGAAACTTTTCTCTCTATACAAGGCGCAGCAAAAATCTTCGACTCTGCTGCAGCGCGCCCCAAAGCATGCCGCCTTTAGCTCCGCAGAACACATACTCCAAACAGAGCCTCTCAGACTTCCCACTGCCTGTTGGTGGAAAACGAAAAAAAAGAGGCGAAGTCTATGTCATGAACTCGGCATGCAGTATTCAGTGGGGTTAGCACACAAGGCGAGGCGTAATTCCTCGCTCACGAGCTCTTCGTTGCCCTCCGCATACGTGGCTCAGTGTTTCACCACCGCTACCCACTCGCACGAGGTCGCTGCATTTTACGAAATTTCGTAAGAACTGCCGCGCGACTCCGTTTCAAGTCAAAAAGCGACGCATGTAGCCAGTTTAGTGATCCTGAGTGGCAGCGAATGAAGCGTGAATTATAAATACGGGCTGCTGGGTGCTCCCCATCCACACGTACGCCCAAGCAGGCACGTCGTTGTGCGGAGGAGGGCTGTAGAGCAACGTCGCTCGCATATTCGGCAGTGGCTTGTAGCTTTCGTCGTCATCGCTCTGGAGCTTTCTTCTAGTGCGTGCATCCGGCAAGCCTTGGATTTGGTTCGTTTGGCGCCGCCAAAAAAGCTTCGCACTTTCGCGAGAACCGCGAAGTCGCGAGCGTCATTTCAGCTCACGCGCGGGTACTACATCTTTGGGCCTGCTTTCGAGAATCTTGTTGTGCTGCGCCAGAGAGCACTTACGTGCAGCACTGGAGGTTGCGCAATTGGTGTGTAGGTGCTCCAGCCAAGTTCTAGCTGGCGCTCACTGAACTAGACTTGTATGAAGACTAGTTTTGTTAAGACGTTAGTGCTTGCCGCCATGTAGAACCTTTGGTACACATTGACTAAAAACTTGTAAACTGAGTCAAAGAAGGAAGTGGGCGCCTGTTGGGGGACAGCTCAAGAGAGCTCATCGTAACGCGAATCTGCTGTTTATGTAGCTATTTATGTAGCACCCGTCGTGGTAGCTGAGTGGTTAGTGCGCTCGGCTGCCGGGTTCGAACCCCGCCGCGGCGGACGCGTTTCGACGGAGGCGAAACGTAAAAGGTACCCTTGTGCTGTGCGATGTCAGTGCGCGTTTAAGATCCTCAGGTGGTTGATATTATTCCGGAAACCTCCACCACGGCACCTCTTTCTTTCTTTCCTTCCTTCCTTCCTTCCTTCCTTCCTTCCTTCCTTCCTTCCTTCCTTCCTTCCTTCCTTCCTTCCTTCCTTCCTTCCTTCCTTCCTTCCTTCCTTCCTTCCTTCCTTCCTTCCTTCCTTCCTTCCTTCCTCCCTTCCTCCCTTCCTTCCTTCCTTCCTTCTTTCCTTCCTTCTTTCTTTCTTCCTTTCTTCTTTTCTTTCTTTCTTTCTTTCTTTTTTTTCTTTCTTTCTTTCTTTCTTCCTTTCTTTCCTTCTTCCTTTCTTTCCTTTTACCTTCCTTTTTTTCTTTCCTTCTTTCTTTCTTTCTTTCTTTCTTTCACTCCCTGCTTTATGCCTTCCCATACGGCGCGGTTCTGGCGTCCGCCGAGATGTTAGATAGATGCCATGCCATTTGTCTTCCTCAAAAACCAATTTTCATTTCATTTTATGTAACCGATGGTTAGACGGCATACCGTCCAGTTGGGGATCACAGCAGGTGTGTGACCTGTGACCTTGAACTGCTGTTTATGTGCTTTTTTTCTTCTTTGAGCTTTCTGCATTTGTGGGTGTACGTACACTGCACGGTATATTAGAGCGCCGTTCATGGGTAGCATGCATGCGTACTTTGCGGTCATCTCGCGAAGTTGCTGTCTTCAAGCTTGTGCTAAGCATTTCATCGCTGTTGCGAACTCCACTGCACTGTGTTCTGGTTCGGTGCCGGCTCTGAGTGCGTTTCTAGCGGGTTATGTGCATGCAGTTGTTTGCGCTGATCAGGCGACGGAAGTGAAGCGACAGCCGCGAGAGGAAATAGGCGCTAGGGAAGCGAAAAAAAAGAATAAAAGGAGGAAAGAAGAATGGGGAGAAGGGAAGCAAAAGGAACTGAGCCTGTGCGGAAAACCCTGGCTCGGAGCCCAGAAATCTGCGGCGGCATTCACTCACTGGCCTGCGCTCGCGCGCTTGCACGCTTCGAATGAGTGCGTCGTGTTATTCGCGTCCTCGCGTCGCGAGCGATCGTTCTTCTGGTGCGCTTGCTCGCACTTATCAGTTTATGCGCTCAGAATGGATTGCAAATACAGCGGCAATTCATTCGGATTCTCCCTTTTTCTCCCGGTAGGGAAGCTTTCATTCGTTACTGGAGTTCGGACGGAAGACGAAGTGCTCGTCTTCTGAGCGCGGCGTTTTTTTGTGCGGACGAAATGCTTGGCCTTTCCTATGGCCTCCTTTCGAAGCACTTCTTTTTTTTTTTAGGAAATCACGGAAAAAACTTATATTGCCTTGCAGGAAATTGATAAATTCTCTACAAGATTACCATTTGCGTGTTCTAGTACTTAGGTCCGCGAAGTCGTTTCCTCTGCTTTCGATAATCAAGTCAACGCCAACAGCCGTAAACCTCGGAGTCGCGAAAGTAGGCATGCTGTTTATGGGACTGGCATTAAGCATTGAGTCCTTTTTCTTGTATAGATTGTGATTTCGTTAAACTCAGGATACAAAATATTTGAGTGTCAACATGGTCTCCGTCACCTTTCCCTCTCTCACTTCCTCCTTTCTTGTTAAAGCAGATGCTGCACCAGATACTCACAAACGTCCTTTTGAAACCACTAGTGCCGAGACGCAACACCACACTCCATCACTCTTTTACTTCACTTCTCTTCCGCTCACCAATGCGAACGAGAACAACATGAGAAGCTCACAATTGCGGCCTTTCTTCATAAAATGACACCTCAAACAAAGAGAGGAGCTTAATAGAGACTTTTAGTATAGCGTATGAGCGCTTACGTACGCTATACGCAAGCATTTAGCGGGCGGTTACTGTGGAAGTCGCAAGCGCACTTTTAATTTACCGTACAGCCACCCGAACACAACGATAGCCACGGCCGCAGTGTCGCCATCTAGTGTTATAATGTAAAAACATTTCGTGTCATATTTTCCGCGCTTAGCCAAGGCATTGACCAAGCTTAACCAAGTCGTATCACGTAGATAGCCGGCTGCATGGAGTCTCCAAATGAGTCGTGCTACGAGCACTGCGACGATGTCAGTACCAGCACATGCTACGAGCACTGCAACGGGCCAGCCACGACCGGTCGTGGGCCAGCTGACCGCCGAAACGGCTACTTTTGGTAAGGTTATGACTACCTTGGCGTAAAAATCCAAATCAAGCCAATCCACAGTCGGCGGTTTTGTTTTAGAGTTAGGAACGGCGGAATCGTTGCACAGAATCCAAAATAGACCAAGTTTATCTCTCATTCGTTCTGCTGTCGGCGAGATCAGGCAAAGCGAATATCGCATGTTCCATTCGAGGGCAACGAATATGCCTAAAAACCCAATTACGTTGTTAATTTCTTTCCGATGCGAGTGACGTGGGCGCCGCCATGTTGAGAACGCTATTTTTCCTGGCGTACGCAAGAGCACGCACGCTAAATTCGAAAAATAGCGTACGTAACGCGAACGTACGTAAAACCTCGCTTTGAAATAACGTTTGGCGCATGCGCAGTACGACTCACGCTATTTTATAGCGTTCGCTATGCCTTTGCGTATGTCTACGTACGCTATACCAAAACTCTCTATTTCACGTTGTAGCATACTGCTGGAAAACATCAGAGGTGAAAAATCTGAAGAGTCGTAAATATAATGAACAATTATCGCTCAATAAACTGTTTCCCTTGTTCCCGCTATTCAGAATGCGGCACTTGTATTGTCTCTAAAGATTCGCTTGCAAGCCCGCATTGCAAAGCTGTGGTGTAAATTTTTTTACACCCGACACAGTGGCTCAGTGGGTTAGGTGTTAGGGTGCTGATCGTAAGGTGGAGTACTAGATACCGGCAGCGCCGGCCTTATTTAGAATGGAAGTGCAATAAGAACAACAGCAGAGAATGTTTACTACATTCGAATCGAAGCGAAAGCACGGATTTGTGCTGCGTAGAAGGCGACGCTGAGCAGGCAGTGCCGCGGGACGGAGCAGATGAAAGTCGATGAAGACGACGCTCTCCAATGCGCAGCGCGAGAATGTGGTGCGGTTTAACACGAGACGTTTTGGCTGCAGTGACAGCCTAGTTTATGGTATTCTTCTTTACTGCATGGAAATAGGGCCGAAAAGAAAAATATAAGCATGCTTACTCCATGAAACACCAGGTCGCCATACCCCTGCATGACCCCACGTTCCAAAACATCAAAAGTCTGGGAGGCACACACATGCATCCAGATGGGGGAGCCAGCTGGGCGGCTCTTGCAGGGCAGCATATACTCCCCGCACCCAAGCGCATTGTTCAGGAAACAAAGATTTCGACGGCCGTCGTGATTCGGCGTGGCGGTCTAGCATACGGCTCTTCCAAAGACTAAATAGTCCCAGCAACATAAGTGGTCTCGCTGAGTGGCCCATGATGGGGATCTGTTCGCGCAGCCGCGGGTTCGACTCCCAGTCATAGATATTGATTCAATTATGTCTGGCGTCTGGCGTTATGTCTGGCGTCCCCCAGGGATCTGTTTTGGGACCACTCTTATTTCTTTTGTTTATTAATGACATTGTGGCAGATCTTTCAGTTCGCGTGAGGCTGTACGCGGATGACTGTATCCTGTATCAAATGGTGTCTTCAGTTGACGACCAGGTGCGTCTAAATAATGACCTAGCGAAAGTGGTTGCGTGGTGCAACCAATGGCAGATGTGCATTAATTTTGAAAAAACCGTCTTCATGAAAATTACAAACAAGAAAATGCCTCTTAATTTTGTGTACGGTACTAACAGCATATCATTATTAGAAGTGACAGAGTATAAATATTTGGGCCTATGTATTACTAACAACATTTCATGGTCAAAACACATAGACGCTGTAGTAGCAAACTCAATGCGGAAACTATTTTTCTTGAGGCGCTCCCTAAAGTCAAAGTCATCCCCACCTAGTGTTCGTCTATTGGCGTACAATTTTCTCATCCGTCCGTTACTAGAATATGCCGCAATCATTTGGGACCCTTTCACGTTAACAAACATTCAGAAATTAGAGCGAATACAGCATAAAGTAGCTAGATTTGTTTTTAACTCATATGGCCGTGCATCTGTGAGCTCGTGAGGCGAAGTGGGTTACCTCCCGTCACTGAGGGCAATCGTGTTTGTCGATTAAAGTTTTTTTTTACAGCTTATAAAAGGACATTATAAAGTTGATACCTCTAATTATTTTTCTTACTCCTCAGGTTATAACACGAGACAAAGGCATGCACTAACAATAACCCCTTTGAACGCGCGAAATAACTGCTTTAAATATTCTTTTTTTCCGAGGACAATTACTGATTGGAACAAACTTAATAGCGAGACAGTTAATCAAAATTCTTTATTTCTGTTTGAAAAGTAGTGCCTGTAAATGTTGTGAATTTGTGTGTGTTTATATGCTTGTATTTTGTTTTGTCCCACCCTGCTATGATCTGTACAAGATCGCAGTATCTATAAATAAAATAAATCAATAAAAAAATTCGTTTTCTCTTTTTCATGGTTTGACCTCTAACTCAGCTGAAGGTAAAATTTACATGGTCCACGATTGAAGCCAGAGGTCCCGTAGTGAAGCTGTCGCTTCAAAACGAGCCGTGCTCTGGGCAATGTCAACGCACTTTAATGAACCATGGACAGTTTAAATTAATTCGAGGCCCTTCAGCGCAGTGTTTCTATTCATGTGTCGTTTCGATGTGTTAACCCCCCCCCCCCCCCCCCCCTTCCCCCCCATCCTCATTTAGATTTTAAAGAACCGAGGGACACCTAATTCCAGTATGTACTGGCAATCCTTTAGCATTCAACGCTGTTGATGCCTTTAACCTAAATGACTGGTGCGGCTTTTGAGACTCAGGTTGCTCTTCCCGAGATCATCTCTGCACCACCACGGCTGACATACCGAAGTGTCACATAGACGAACCCGGTCTGGTGTCGTCACTCTCTGTCAGGTGGCACCATTTCTCTCCAGCCAACGGAATTTTTTCGCTCTAGTGTGACGTCACTGCCCGCCAGCCAAACAAGATTTTTTTTAGACGACACCAGACGGCACTGGGTTTCTCGCCGCGGTGTGGGTTCTATGTGCAAAATTTTCTTTGCTTTTGATTGCAGCGTGCTGGTATTCGATGCGAGGTTTAGTTACAAGCACCTTTCCTAAACGGGAAGTAACTTCATTGTATGATGGTGCGATTGCTGAATCCCACCTTGGGTCACTACGATCGATCGACGCCCATCGTGCGCTCACTAATATTACACCATTCCTGAGAGAAGGTCTGTGTGTACAGCTCCAGCGGCAACCGGTTACAGAGGAAACCAGCTTTTTTCCAACAGAGCGAAAAGACGCGGACGACACGGAATGAGCGCACCTTCCCGCAATCTTGTACTACGCACAAATGCGAACAGATCAAATTCAAACTAAATAAAAACCACAAATAATTGGCATGTGCGGGGCGAATAGCACTGCCCAGGAACGGGAAAGAACACCAGAGGACAAAAAAGTTATTTCTAAGCATTATTGAAGGACTCTGGCCTTACCTGTAAGTACTGCACTTTCTACTGTGTCGGCGGGCTTGGACATCGTCGTCTTCATCACTCTAGGCCCGAGAGGAACTCCGCAAGGGGCGGTACTGTCAGCCCTCTTGTTCAATTTGACTATGAAAGATCTACCAGGCCTTCTTTCCGAAATCCCCGGCATCAAACACGCATTGTATGCGGATGATATCACTGTCTGGTGCAACTCGGGGAGTGACGCCGAGATCGAGGAGCGTCTTCAAGCAGCAGCCGACACGGTGGACCGGTACACCAGGGAGAGAGGCCTCCAGTGTGCGCCGGAAAAGTCCGAGTTGCTAATCCTGAAGAACCCCAGGACACCCCTAGCGCAGAACATCTCGGTGTATATAGAGAACCACCCAGTACAGAAACCCACGGAGATCAAGATCCTAGGGCAGTATATCCTGCAGGAGCGACAGAACACCACCACTATGAAGAAGCTTACAACATCCACCGAGAAAATTCTCCGGATGATACATCGTATCTGAAATAAACACCATGGCATGAAGGAAAGGGACACCATCCGCTTAGTGCAAGCTTTCGTGATCTCTCGGATAATGTACGGGACGGCATTCCTTAACCTCTCCAGGTCGGAAATTGAAAAGTTGGAGGTACTCATCAGGAAAGCCTACAAGACGGCACTGGGGCTACCGAACTCCACGCCAACGGCAAAGCTCATGGCTCTAGGAGTACATAATACGCTCAAAGAGATGTGGGTAGCACAATGGCTCTCACAACTGAATAGGCTCGCACTTACAAAACACGGCAGCGAACTGCTAAAAAAATCCATGTTAATCAGCCCTATACAATTGACCGAAGGGAAGAGGTCCCACGCGATGTGAGAAGACGCATCAACGTGCACCCCATTCCGCGGAATATGCATCCCGCATATCACATCGAGAGGAGGAAAGAAAGAGGTGAAGCCCTGCAGAAGAAATGGGACAAGCAAATTAACACCATTTACGTGGACGCAGCAGGACCAAAGAATGGAGTCATGACTATTGTGGTCTCAACGCCTTCAGGGTCGATGGTGAACTGCGCCTCGGTGAAAACATCTAACCCCACTCACGCAGAGGAGGCAGCTATTGCATTAGCTGTAGCATCTAACCCCAATGCCGTTGTGCTTACTGATTCCCAGGACGCCTGTCGCACCTTCAATAACGGATTAATTCACAAGCCAGGGTTGTCATTGCTTTGCTAACTAAGCATCTACCCTACCAAGTCTCAGTCATCTGGTTCCCCGGTCACCTGGAACTACCAGGAGGAAACGAAGCCGCCTACAGGCATGCCCGAGTTCTTCTATACCGGGCGTCTCCCCCTGATGGCCATGAAGGGTGCCGCGACCTAATAGGTTTAGCAGTGTATGCTGACAATCTCGCGCCATACAGAACAGCCAGAAAGCAGTACCCAACACCACACATACCCAACAACAGCTAAATTACACCAGTGGTACCCTACACTATACTCTCCGCAGTGTCCACATTGTGGAGAGGTAGCTAACCTTTACCATATGGTGTGGGCGTGCCAATATAATGCCTTAGTTCACCCCATTCCCAACCCCTCCGGGGAGCAGTGGGAGGCTATTCTGCTCAGCGATGATCCTGACCGTCAGCACTGGCTGGTGGGGAAGGCCAGCGCAGCAGCAGCAGCCAGTGGACTACCGGACTAGGCGGCCCACCCACATGTTCTGAGAATATTGAAGAAATAAAGATGTTTGTAATCAATCAATCAATCAATCATCAACTTCCATTCGGGTGGCGCGAACGGATCTTCGCTCGCCAATGCATTAGAGTAGTACACCACCATCGCACCACAACACCCCACCCGCTAAATTGCCACTCTGTCGCTGTTGTTGTTGTTGTCCTCTAGATAATGGCGCGTACCCACTGCGGGGGATTGGCCAAGACACAGGCGGCAACTGATAGGTGCGTTGGGTACTGGGAATCGTCGTCTTCATCAACTTCCATTCGGGCGATGTGAACAGATCAGCTTCGCTCGCCAATATATTAGAACAGCACGCCATCGCCTCAGCCGAACACACCGTGTGCATACTTTCTCATTCACAGCACATAAGTAGTCTTAAGGGGCCGCCGTAATTTTTGTAGCGAGAGCTACATTGGCTGTATTGTCGCTGTTTCGCTGTGGCCGGTGGCCACACCGCGAGCTGAGACGTTGCCTAGCAACCGCCACAGCTGGCAGTGCCGCTCGCCGCGCCATCTGGCATGACGTCAGAGGAGGAGCCGGTGAAACCACGTTGCAACAAGAGAGGAGGATCCGGCGTTGCATCGTATATATAGAAGGGGTAGCTCGGTGGGATTTGTCGGCAAATATGGAAAGTGAGTAGGAGGGACTGAAAGAAGCCAGGCTTCTTCATTGGAGCGAAACCAAGAGTAGCCAGCCAGCCGAGGAAACGGAGGAAGAACGAGCAGCACACCTCTAAAAGCGTTGTAAGTACGAAGCGGCCAGGCGAGTGGATTCATGTGAGGATGGTTCGTCTTGTAGTTCTCCATGTCACGACCGGGCCGACGCTAGTACTGTGTCGGAGCCATTGAGACGGCTGCTTGCTACTTCACCGACCATAGGGCCGTCTTTGTGGCAATTGAGAAACAAGAAGATGAAGACTTTGAAAATAAATGCGTTACACTTTAAAAATCTCTAGTCTTTAATGTAACCATAGATTAACGATTGGTAACAACGAAACCTAAACATTGAGACCTACCAAGCTAAAGGATGAAGATGTAACCGTTGAGATAACCAATCTAAACAATAAGATTAACCGTACCTCTCGCTATGTACATGCAGACATAACTAAGTTAAACCACAGCCAATATTTTTGTTCTTGTAGGCAAACACCATTCCCCCGTCAGAAGTATTAATAAATTGTAGCGTAATACCGACTACCGCCTTTTAACACAGGACGACAGTAGGTCGAATGTCTGATCCTGCGATTTTTATGAATGGACGCCTCTGAAAAAACCGACCTGTTGAACCAAGGACTAAGACATTTTAGGTTCCGGGGAGCTAAGAGCACGACTTCTTTGCCTAAGTGTCTAATCACGTTATTTCAGCTCCCACGAAATGCGGTGAAGGTCTGTAGTTACTGCCACCTCTGCATGCCCCTCAACTCTCCTCCTTAACGGTGGTTGCTTAACCGGCTAGCACACCTATTCATTGAGTTTTCATCAAGCCCGCTTTTTACGTCTCAAGTTGAATACTGCAGGTTAATCTGACAGCACTTTATCGTGCAAGTTTGTAAAGAGCTCATAAAAGGGTAAAGTCACCGGGCTAGGCAGCCACCTAAAGGAAGAGAGTCGTGAAGCGTGAGGCAGGGACATCCAGGCTGTATCGATTACTGCATGAGCTAAGAAAAGTGGACAGGCTCTTCGGCAAAGAAGTCTAGTTTTCAACTTCTGTAAAACATCAACGCCTTTTGCCATTTGGTCTAGAGATTTGTTTCTTCGAAGGATGAGAATTAAATATGTCGTGCAATGAAAACACGAATTATACTAAATTAAAGTAAAAAAGCCGTAAGCTGTCCACTAGCGCAATCACTTTTAGAGTCCGGGTACGCTATCCAAGTCTTAGGGTAGATTTCGATCACGAAATATACAGAAGGCTTACTCTTGCCAACGGAGCCATATTTCAACCGCAAAGCAAAGCAACCTTATGTGGTCTGCAATGGAAGGAAGGTTTTTGAACGTCGGACTGGAGATCTCAAGGCTAGCAGAAAGGGAAAAATTGCGAGAACACTTTGGGAACTAAACTACTGAGAGGCGTAAGCCGAGGACACTATGCCGCGACGACTTCCGGTGGATGTGACGTCACACCATTCTCGTGGCTATGTCGACGTCGGCACTGTTTCGACGCAATTTCGACATTTTTGCCTATAATTAATTAACTCATTAATTGGCTTCTAGGTTTATTTTTTCCTCTTTTCTCTGAAGCAACCATTGTTTTTTTCTATTTTATTAGTTCCCGAGTTAAACGCGTGTGACACGCTTTGTTAACGGACTATAGTATGAGCCATTAAAGGCTTTCGCCTTAATATTTTAATCTAGGTTAAACTGCTACCACTGCTAGGTCGCAACTGCTTTAACTTCGCAATTTTCGAAGACGGGATTTGTTTCCTTTGTCACCCGTAAGTATTCCGCATGTTTAGTGATGAAAATCTCTTCCAGGGCTTTGGGCAGCATACCGTGCTCCTAAAAGAGTGTGCGCTATAGGATTTCTTAATCTTCTTTTACTTCCTATCAGCTAATTGGTGCTTAGAGTGCGAAATTAGGAAATGCACGCAGTTTTTTTCTTGTAAAAGGGTTGCAGTTTTTCTCCTTCCGTGCGCAAGGGTTTACGTAGGGCAGACTGAAAGGCGCATTTATGTTCACCTTCATGAGCATGAATCGCCCTCAAAAACAGCAACCATAGTCGTATACTTCTCTGTACCAGATATTATGCGGTGCTTCAACAAGGTTCCAAGAATTTGGCATCGTGTTTAAATATGGAGTTAGGCTTCCAGGGGACGGGGTCGATGTAATCCGCATTCCTAACAGAAAGGATGGGGGTTAACTATTCAATTAATTTACGCCATGCGTCGGTTAAACTGACACAAGGCCAAGTGGCGTACCTTGATTCGAATTAATCGCCTTGTCCGCTGACTTTCACTCTTCGCCTGAGCTCTTTGTTGTATGCACTGCACTTGACAATTAGTTCTGGTTAGGATGCTGATTGGTATTGTTCTTTTTTCACTTTATTACACATACTTTAAGTCAATAAAAATTATCACTTGTCAGAAAACTCTCGCCTATAAGCATTTCATGTGTCCTGCACCTGTCTTTCGGTGTGTTTAAAAAAATTTGGGGATAATAAAGCTCTGCCTTTAAGGGTATGACGCGAAACACTAATAGGTCCCGTCAGCGACTGGACTTGATCTAGTTAGCATATTACCGGATCACGTGCTCTACTAAAGTTGCAAGATCACATAACAAACCAATGCGACGAGGTACGAGCATAGAGTCCTTTGCATAAACTCACCCTTCACCGACATTCAGTTTGTTGCTTGATCACTAATTCCTTAACTAGTGCTGTTCTAATCACACCCAAACTCATTAGCATACAGTTGTAAGCTACCACATTATGTGAAATACCCCACGAAACAGATATAAAACTTCGCTTTAACCAAGGCGTACGAACGTGCCTGCGTGTCCTAGGTGTACGCTCGGAACAGAAAGGAGTAAATAGGGAGTAAGCTGCTTTCTAGCCCGCACTCTTTTATAAAAGTATGTGCGCTAGAAGATAGCGTACTACCTTTTTGCTTCCACATAGGCGTATTCGTGTTTAAGCTGTGGCGTGCCTAACTCTCAATCCTCTTGAGAAAAAAACAGCGCAGGAACAGGGACACAAGAAAAGAAGACGACGGGACAGGCGCTGACTAGCAACTGAAGGTTTATTGCACGGAACACGAAAAAATATACTCTACAAACAACCAGGAGCACGCATGATCGACGCCAACAACACTGATTAGATGTTACAATCAGCCATGATCTTCAAGAAACGATATCTCACAGTCATCAACAAGGACGGATGGAGTGCTTACGCATGTGTCGTGGTTTCTATGAATATGAAATGCTTCGCTAATTTCCCTAGTTAATCTATCTTTGTTATTGTATAAGACTTTTGTGTCGTTATGTTTTCCCCTTTAAGGACACAGAAGTCTTATAGAATAACAAAGATAGATTAACTAGGGAAATTAGCGAAGCATTTCATATTCATAGAAACCACGACACATGCGTAAGCACTCCATCCGTCCTTGTTGATGACTGTGAGATACCGTTTCTTGAAGATCATGGCTGATTGTAACATCTAATCAGTGTTGTTGGCGTCGATCATGCGTGCTCCCGGTTGTTTGTAGAGTATATTTTTTCGTGTTCCGTGCAATAAACCTTCAGTTGCTAGTCAGCGCCTGTCCCGTCGTCTTCTTTTCTTGTGTCCCTGTTCCTGCGCTGTTTTTTTCTCAAGATGTACCAACTCGCTCAACTCGCCGTTTTAATGAAACTCTCAATCCAAGGGTCAGGGGTTGGATTCTTCACTAGTTACCTCAATTTACGTTTCAGCATAATTGATTTCCTTTATGTACTTTCATATCGCAATGACTTTCGAGTCACGTTACGACCTTATAAGTATATGCAATATTTTAATCAATACTGAATTCCGCTGCTTGACGGGTGCCGTTATACCTTTTCCACCAATCCGAATTATCGCGACTAAACGGTGGACGCCGACGACGGGACGCTGCATTTTCTGGTGAACGGGAGCCTTCGAGTTATCGGTATAAAAATGCAACCATTCTGTCCTCCTAACCAGCCGTCCGCATACAGCCGAAAAAGCAGATGAAGCCTCCCATACTCCGCTTTCTTTCTCTGTCTTCTTTCCTTCACTTATGTCCCGATGTCTTCCCCGCGCATCCTATACCAACGAATTGCGTGAAGAAAGTGGTCAAGTTTTCCGGCGAACTTATCGCAAAAGCGGAAACCCCGCAAGACGAAAAACCGTGTTGCAAGTTGACAAAGCAGTGTTTTGAAAAAGCGGTCACCGAGTTGGAGAGAGGTAAGTTCATTCCAATATTCCAGCTTCCTCTTCGCGGTTAGCAAGTAATTTTATTTACTGACTGCAGAAAAAAGCGCCGCACTAAAAACACGTCCCCAATCTCATTAAATCCCCCTTAAACACATCCAGGTGCTATAAACAGCGATTGCATAAGTAGCAGTGGGATGCTGCTTCACGTGGGCTGTTCCGATAAATCTGGCTTTAATTGACTCTCATGCGTACGAACACCGCCACGGAGGCACCCCAAAGAAAACGCTTGTGCTCTCGAGCTACCTAAGATGGTTATTCGGTGCACATTGGAGGAATATATTAAAAGTATAAACGTCTGCAGCTGTGCCTTCTGGTTTGTTTCAAAGCATTCGCGAAATGTGAAGCTGCCGAAAGGGGCGAAAACTGTGTGCCTAAAAGTGGACGTCGCTTGAAGTTTCTGCGAACAGAGTGACACAACCTTGTCTTGGTTCGGTTCAGAGGGGTAGCCATGAGACAAGTCGAGATATCAATTCTGCTCTAGAACGCTGTTTGAAGCGAGTGAATGTTGGTAACTTAAGATTATTTTCAGTAGACTGCTTAGTTTCACAACGCCGCTGGCACCGGCAGTGACTAGACTAAGCACTCGCTTCGCGCTAGTAGTTTAAACTACGAAGAAAAAAAAATTCTAACCCTCTTCCTGAAATATTTCTTAGGTAACAGACTATGGTTAGGCGTTTAATGAATTATTCTGCCTTAACGGCAGCGTGCATTGAAAGAACGCCGCAACAAAGCCATTCCAATTTTTTTTTCGCCCACATTAGTTTCCATATCGTGTGCTGGAATCTCACTAGAGATGTTCTCGCATTTCGTTAATTTCTATATACTGCTGCCGTGGCCGAGAAGGAGAACAAAACCTGTTTGCTTCTTCGTCACCTCTAAAAAAAAGTTTCTTTCAAAGAACTCTGTCCGGGGATTTAGCGATTAAAGTTTTCAACTTTACCTAACCCTCTAGACAGTTTACTGGAGTCAATATTTGCGTGGAATCTGTGTCCTGGAAAACCTAAGCAGCCGGCTATTCCCAGCACTGCAGTGAATTGAACGTGCCTTGAAAAGCGCTAACCATTAAACAAAATGTTCTTCCCGACTTGAAACGCTGGCGCCCACAAACTCCAGGCAGCTACGCGTCCCGTCCATTAGTTAACTGCAAATAAGCTCTGGTGCGCGTTGCTCAATTTCGTCTAATCCTCACAGTCGGAGCAATGTAGTGACAATACATCACAAGAGGTATCCTCGAACAACGCCCGCGAAACAATAACTGCGAGAATGGCGCAGTTCAGACGTCGCTTTGTTCCCATATTTCCACAGTGTTTTGCGATGTTAATATTTAGAGTTCCTAGCTTACGCTGGTTTGCACACAAATTCGCCGAGTTCCATTCTCTGATAGGAAACTGTTTTCTTGTTTGTCTACTGCACACGTGTCTAGCTTGAATGTGAAGGACCTGAACAACTCGCGATCGAATCGATGTTATTCGGTGCAAGTGCGTTATATGAATATTAGGAGCAGTGTTTAAAAGGAGTGCGAATGGCAGCCATGGTTCGTCTGGTCTTGACGAGTTGTTTTCTTTGCGCCGTCGGCATCAGTCGATCCAAATTAGGCTTGCTTTCAAAGCGTTTGCCGGTTTCTTTTGCCTGTCGTTCCACAACGTGAACATACAAGAGAACAGAAATTAAAGAAGAAAAAAACAGAGAAACCTTCCCCATTCCCCTTCCCGTCGTCTGGCATGTACCTCGACGGCAATCATGCAAATGGTAGAAAATCGACGAGGTTGCCTAGATACGACGACGTGCAATGGTTTGAACCCGCAGTCGGTGTGGCCCAGAGACCTACGACACACCTCGCCGCAGCGCTCATCGCGCACGCCTAAAACGGTCTCGACATGGACATCCGAGCTGAACGGGGGTAATTGTTTATCGCGCGAGCAGGGTCGGCTGCGAGCGAGATTTTGCAAGTGACGCCGGCCTTCTATTGATTCACGCCAGCGCTTAATCGCGACGCTGCCGCCCGGTGGCAAATGCGACGAAGCGACGCGTCATGAGAGCATCGACGATGTGTACGCTGTACGCCCAAAACGCCAGCGACGCTCAGTGCAAGGTGTCAAGGCCAGAGCGCATCGGTTCGTGCTAGAAACAGGCGCTTGCCGCATTTTGTCAAAGGTCATTAGCGTCTACGTTAGGAGAGAAGGAAATCAGTACAGAGAGAATCCATTTCCGAAACACGGAGTGATGAAGAGGGCCAGAAACAACGCCTCTTTGGGGCAGATGTGAGAAAATTCAAGTAGTAAAGTAAACACTTCGCCGCTTGTAAAGAAAAATTTTTGTTGCGTATATGTACTTTGCAGAAAATTTGATGCCAGGTCTGCAAACACATGCAAGCAACACTAGCTCGAAGCACATATTCTAAATTCAAACATTTCATTCGAGAGGACAAATTGTGACTCTAAAAACATATCACCGAAGAATGCCATCTCCCCTCAACACGCGTAGGGAACTTCACACAGTCTTCTGACTGCGTCGAGTCCATATTTATCAGTGTGTTTGCTTCTGCACGCTGCATCTTTGTTGGGGATTTTCGAGAGTTACTGGGGCCATTGCTACTGAGCGCATAATGCTTTCACAATAGTAATATATAAGAGAAGCCAACAGCCACAGAAACCAAGGAACACGGAGATTTTTTTATTTATTTGTTGTGCTATTGATCAATGGAGAATATTACCAAATATGTTATCGCTTAAGGATAATTGATTACGAAAGCAGAAGAAAGAACAACCACATGCCGCTGGTGGTGACCGAACCCACGACCTCGGAACTACGCGTCCGGTGCTCTACCAACTGAGCTACGGCGACGGCTGTCAGATCTGCTTTCGGGGATATTTATGTTCAGAAGTGACCTAACCTTGAGAGTGTTCAACACTCTCTCATATATATATATATATATATATATATATATATATATATATATATATATATATATATATATATATTTATTTATATATATGAGAGAGAGTGTTGAACAGTCTCAAGGTTAGGTCACTTGTAAACATAAATACCCCCGAAAGCAGAAGATCTGACAGCCGTGTTCAACACTCTCTCATATATATATATATATATATATATATGAAAGCGACACAGACGAATGATAGCTTTGAACTACGATTGACCATTCGATGGATTTCAGAATCAGAGATACTCCCTATGAACGTGCGACGAGCGCTGTTCTCCTTACTTATATTTTCAGTTGGGGGACAAAATACAAAGATCATAACTTCGTAACATCAGCGGTTGCCATTCACTGTAACAGTCAACTCAGCTGCTTTTATTTGTTTGTTTTTGGTCGTCTGATACACTCATAGATGTTTGTTTCTGACAACGGTATGTAAGGACGGTCAGTCAATGTACGACAAAAATAAAGACCATAAGAAAACCAAGCTTCTACTTACCAGATACCTTCGCAGGGCAAATGCTTCATAGAAAAAGTCCTGCATTGTTAGTGTTTTGTATTTATTAAGCTCAGAAGCATGAACCTGGTCCTTTATAGTTGAAAATCGAATGTTTAAATACCTTAAAATTTCTACTTCCACAGAGCATCGAGTGTTTAACAGACTATAAGAACTCCTTTGGGTGTATTTTTTTTAACAAAATAGCCTGGAAAAAATTTCACACAGCAACTGACGCACCTTTTAATGAACTTTGTTTTATAAACACTGCTTACTTTACAGCATATGAACATCATACATGTTTTATGTGACATTTGGAAAGGCACCATTGCTTCTTGTTTTTTTCTTGAACCAATCTCTTGAGGCGAAAACAAAATTGAAAATTTCACTCCAGGCTCATGCAGTCCTTGGAGAAAGATCGAGAGCACCTCCATGTTTAAAATATTATAGAAGAATTATGCAAATAAAAATCTTAATGCACTGCAACGCGCAAAGACATTGCAGTACTTGAAATGAATAAGGCAGAATCGATCTCCTGAAGTTTTGGGACATTTAGCTGGTCTTAAAACCTATATTAATTTAGGTAGAAAGGTTGCGTTATAACGTAGGTTTAATCCCGCTTTTAGTGAGTACTTGGATGGGCCGTGTTGGACGAAGCTCACTGCTGTCAATAGTAAGCCTGTTCACGTTATGCGCATTTCGTGGAAGAGCTTACATGAGTACAAGGGCTGCGGTTGCTAAATAATTATGTTTTTTATCTTTACAACTTCTTAAGAAGTGGCTGTGATGAGGTCGATGCTGCCCACAGAGGGCGTATGTTGGTCAATGCGGATAAAAGAAGGTAGTGGTCACGGCAAACCGACTGGTCAGCCATAAGCTCATGTTGATGTTCTTAAAAACATTATCCTCATTTTTGAAATCACAATCGTTTTGTCTGATGAGAAATGTAATAGAGTTTGGAGAGTTTGACCGAATAAAATTTGTTCTAATGAATCAATTGTGTTCTATATTCCACCTGATTTCGAAATTAGCAGCTCTGATTGCGCAGAATTAAGCCCAGCTCTTAAAAACACATGGGGTCCAATTAGGTCATCTGTTGGCAGTGCGATGTCTTCATTTTGAACAGATAATTCTTAAAGAGGCTCTTTTGCACGTGGACCTACCTGTTATTTACTGAGTCATTTTATTTGTTCTCATTTGCTTAGATCACATCATCACCTGTCATGGCTTTCATGTGGAGGCTTCACACAGTCGACCCTGGTCTAGTGTCGTCACTTCTGGTTTGATGACGCCTCGTCCCTTCAGCTAATGGGATTTCTCAGATTTGTTAATCTGAGAATTTTGTTGTTAATCAGAGATTTGTTAATCAGAGAATTTTATGGCCGACGACGCCGGACGTCGTCGGGTTTTTTTCTCCGCTCAGCCTTCTAATGCTATCGCATCAATAAACAGAGGGGTCTGAGAATGCTGTGACGTAACCTGTTCACGACTGCGTAACCGCTGTGAGACTAGCCTCGCCCACTTCCGAATGCGGCACGTACGATAGGAGGATCCCGAGCTGCTATGCCACTGCTAAATTTGTCAGCGCATGGCTAAGACATTTTGTTGTCTTTAAACTGCCGTCCTGTTCAAATGGTGCTAAAGCTCTCTTGGTAAGCAGGTCATCTGACAACATGCTAGGGATTACCACAGGACAAAGCGGCGTCATAAAACGCAGCAACGTTTCAGCGTGTAGGTCAGGCATGAAACAACAAAAACTTGGCCGGCAAAAAACCACAGAGACGCGGAGACGACGTCTTCATGTCTCTGTGGGGTTGTTTTCTGCGTTAGTTTTCTTTAAAGATACGCTTTAAGCGTGCTGCCACGTGATCTGTGATCACGCGACTCGAACACCAATTTTACGTGTTCGTAGCCCCCTGCGAATCAGAGTAGGTAAGCAGTCTTGAAAGGAATACTATCTCATCAGACCCTCACGAATTAGTGTGGTTGGGCTTCCGGTGCGATCTGAGTGCATAATTTTGGAAGTAGGCAGGTAGGACTATAGGTTAAGTAAATATATGTATCAACACCTGAAGCATTTGGCGAAGTTTTGATAGCTGGAATGGGCTATGAACATTGAAATCCTTAAAGCTACTATGTTTGAAACATGAGGAGTCAGTGATCAAAAATAAGTAACAAAATGGAATTAGTTTTGAAACAATCTTGACCGATCGTTTTAGTTGTGCACGAAGCTCAAATATACCACTGAAAGCAGCCTCCACCTCATCTTGATTTTCTTTATTTAGCAAAGATAGAAACCTAAAAAAGAAACGCTCCGTATATCTGTGACCTTTTTGTTTTGATATCGACCTTGACTCATACTGGCGGAATTGCGAAGATTTCCAAAGTAAAAACAGAGAAGGTCCCTTTTTTGTACGGAGAGAATGATATTTATAAATTTTCTAAGAATGTCACAGAAAAACGCAACTCCTCGGTGAAGATTCGTCATTAGCTTGTCATCGCCGGACAGCTGCATTCGGTGTATGTCATAACATTTGTAACAATATGCTCATTTATACCCGGGGTTAGCGCCGGAAGACTCAGAAAAAAAAAGGGGGGGGGAAATAAGCTTTTGATGATAACCACTGATGAAAATAGGCATGGGACTATGTTACAACCTTCCACAGTTAAATCAACAAATAGACCCCGGACACTTTGGTGTCTCCCTTCCGAAAGTCTCACATTTGTGGCTTTGCTTGCTGAAATTTACACTTGAAAGCCTTTTAGATTGTATAAAAAATGAGCACACGTTTTCGCGGCTCTATTGCGTCCTCGTTCGTAACAGCAATGAACGGATGCAATGAAAACATTATAACATATAATTTATAACACTAATTTTTACATTACACATTTAACTATACTTCGCGAAACCTGCAGTCAACGCAGGTTACCAGACCGCCCGGTTGTTTCCTTGTACCCACTCTCATATGAGTTGGACCTTTCCTGCGAAGGAGAACATGGCGTAATGCCTGGAGCTGTTGACACTGTTTTCTTCGAAGAAAAGTCGTCTTCTTCTTAAAGCGTGCTCGCGATTGGCAGTTTTCTTGGAGAGAAACATATATGTAACAACGTCAGCTGCCCTATTAGCAGCATCATAACTTGGAAAATGGAACAAGGGTGCACTTCTCGTACGATACCACGAACAACGCGATTAAAAACGCCCTAATTGAGCAAAACATTCTCTTGAACAAATTTTACCGATGCCTGCTGTAAATTTCAACGAATTGTTAGCCTCATTGTGAACGAGTGTTCTGAACGCGAAAAATGGTCGAAAGTCCTCGTTTCTCACCTTTTACGCTTTTGCACATAAAACACATTGAAATGCACTGCTATTTCCGCAATGTTGCACTGGAACACATCACTACATCTGTGAGAAACACGATCTCGCTTTAGTCGTTCATGTGCTTTTGGTATGTTGTACAAACGTCGGAACGCCAAACAACGAACTGGAAACAAGCTCAGCACACTGTGCATGAGTTATGGGTGTTTTTTTTGTATCTCTTCTTTCTTTAGAAGATGGTCGCACAGTCCTGTCGACGTTATGGAAGCACAACTGATGACCCCATGTTGGAAAGCAGTCACCAAGCTTGTGAAGCTTGCATTGTCTTGCACTACCACGGGCCGTCAAAGGTCGTTCTAAACAGTGAAGTGTACGAAGAAAACCCGCAAACTGACACACGCCTTGTTGTCTTATTTGTGCACGGTGTCTTAACAACGTTCGCCAAATTCACTCCAGTAGCTAGAAACTTTCTTTTCCTTCTTCACTTGGGGGGCCAACTCGCGAGTTAGGTGTTTTGCCAAGTTCACGGCAGTCGACGCTGCGTGTATCTGAAAAACCACGCCACGACCACGTGCGTCATTTATCACAGCGGTTGCCCGCGAATGAGCACACTGAACGACGTTTGTCACCGCCACCACCACAACTCCGTCGACGCTGGTGTCGTGTGCAGTCGCACGTCCGTCGGCTTGAGCTGAAGCATCCGCCACAAGGTTTCCACTTGCGCGCTAAGACTCAGTAAGTGTGAATCCGGCCAGGAGACGGGGTCGCACGGTGATCCCTCATTTCTATGCGCAGTCTCCAGCTGTCTCGTGTGTTCAGTGAAACGTTACGTAGGAGACTGCGTGCACGGGTCTCGTCTTCCCGTACTGCACCAGCGAGAGGTTCCGGCCTGTGATAGAAAGAGAGCACAGATATTGCCACTGGCCAAAATGCTTTGTAATAACTAAATCTTGGTAGCGCTGCCGCATGCCAAGTTTTCAACAAGTGCCTCAAGCACGTGTGTGGTTTTTTTCTTATAGGCGTCGATTATGCTGTCATGCGCTTCACATCTTTAAAAAAAAGAAAACTGCAGAGATCAGAATCAGTACGAAAGCACTGATTTTTGCTACGTAGAAGACGACGTTGAGCGGACAGTGCCGTGGGACGGAGTACTCGCGCTAGATCAGCTGCGGCCCCGCAAGAAACGATTTTGCTCGTGTGAGAAACAGCCAACGAATGATTTTGCTCGGGGTTGGTACCTGTGGGATTAGTGCTTACACACTACAAAAAGCTGAAAAGTAGCCGCCACGAATGCAAAGGTGCAAGTGTGGTGCACCCGCTTGCTTTGGCTCAGGTGGGGTGCCACAATGTAGGCTTGCAGTTTTGACTAGCAGGTGCGAGGGGCCAACTCTTATTTGTGTTCAGAAAATTTGGAACGAGAGGAAGCCTTCACCTCTTTGACGCCGTACCTAGGGCTCTTCGGAAGCTTTGTGTAGTTTGCGTTGGTTGCTTACGATACCCTTCGTCAATCTCCGCACGCACCGGGTTACCATTGGCTGCGACTGCAGCTAATGGTGAGGTCCGGTCACCAATGAGCGAATAGTCTGGTCGCTGTTTACCAGATCTTGAAGCCGCTGGTAGGTTACGCGGCAGCAATGACGATATCTGCAGAGGGCCAAATAGATTTAAAATGGCAAATGGTTAGCGGCTCTATATGAAATACGGCCCTCCACGATAGGCTTGGGTACAATGGATTATATTTTACCTGATCAGTGTTGCCTTTGTCATTTTAGCGAAACTGATTTTTATTGGGCAAGCTTCCAGCAAAGCATGGCACTTGCAGTGACATGAAAACGCCGCATATTGATAGGCTATTTTTCACGCAGTGAGTGACCGAATGCATTCTTTAGGTCCATAGGTATGATTGCCAGCTTATATTTGGAAATCGTAAGTGCTACGATAATTTTCTAACTCCTTTTGTTGTAGTCTGATAGGATTGTTTCCTTCAACAAAATTTGTCATGTGATTCAAAATAATGTCCTTTGGGCATTTCACAGTCCTTAGACATGTCAAGGACTGGGCGGTGTTTATACCCGCTTGGGGGTTGTATCCAAGCAGAATGAAAAATTACAAGGAACTTTAGCGGCTAAAGTGGTGAAAGGCGAAAGCCTGAGTGCTGCATTCTGCTATGCGACTGTTCACTTCACATTCTGTTGGTGCATTAATTAAGTGCAAATTAATTACGCTTTAGCTTCGCCTTTAGAAGTGGAACGCGACAGCCTGTTGTAGCACTGCCAGGCGGTCCACGGAACGCTACCACCCGTTAGGCGCAATGCGTTGCCCTTTGAATGCAACGCTTTTTGAGGAAAGGTTCTACGCCTTGCTCGTCGGTAAATTGGTTTTTGAGGAAAGCAAATGTATCAGTGTGTCATATCTCGGTGGTCACCTAAACCTCGCCGTAACGGGAAGGGAGGAAGATGGGAGTGAACGAAGACACCGTATTCACTAGACGCGCCTTTGTTCATTCCAAGCCATCGAGCTAGCATGGCGGAGTGGTAGCGTGCTCGTCTCGCACTCCGGAGGCCAGGGTTCGATTCCCGAGCTCGGCCAATTTCCTACTCGGTTTTATTTATTTATCTGGTCTGACTAGGAAAGTTAATTAGGCTAATTGGTTAAGTAAGTCCCACTAACTTGTAGAATCACTATACAATCCCTTTAATTGGTTGCATGGTTAGTAGCCAAAGTACAATTGGCCCCGTTTGAAATTCGCGCACTGTGACGTCACGACCAATTCGACCAATTGAAAAGCGTGACATTTTCAGTCGACAACTTCTGCTTACAACGATGAGGCATTAAAGGCTTCCGCCTTAATAAGAAAAAGGTTTTAACTCTTCGTTTTATGCAGCCTGCAGAAGCATAATCTACTTCTAGAGTCATTGATGGATGTAGATTTTCTAAGGGCTGCGTGTAAGATTTCTGTCTCGGACTTCAGTTCCTACACATGCGACTTGTCTACCTAGGGGCCTGAAATGAACGTGCAGGTTAGCAGCAATCAGACAGTACATCTTCATGCAGAAGACTGCACATTTGTGTAAAAAAAAAAAAATTGGTTACGAAAACGGGCACACCTTTCTTGGAATATATCTGGAAGTCTCGGTCGCACTCCGCTTCTGACATTTCTAAGTTTTCCGACGTGGCAGTGTTGCCTTCGAATGTCCGGCTCTCTCCTTCGTCCGGGTTGCTGTCTTCATCGGAGATTCTGGGAAGAAAACCAGTCACGCATGTGTGTTAATTATAGAAAGGTAAATTTCAAGCGTGATTTTACCTAATAAGAATCAAACGCTATTTCCTACTCCCCGAAGGGAAGGAAGGGGCATCGTTTTTTCTTCATCACTACCACGAGCACAAGCTCGTTATGAGATATGTCGTTTGTACCTATCATATGAAGCCTGGAAGTTGCCATCTACCTTGTAAGTGTACGCTATCTCAATGCGATTTTTCACAATCAGTGAATGAAGCCACCTTTCAAGGCCGTGTTTGCTCCTAGGGAGGCACAGTTTCTTCGAGCAGGGCATCAATGTTAAAATTTACAGAGAAGCTTTATTAGAGGGTTTGCACACAGATCTGAAAGAAATGTAACGTCAAAACTTTTAACTTTTCTTTTATTCATTTACTTGTAAAACGCTGCAGGCGTACCGTATGTGCAAGCAGGAGAGGGAACACACACGAGGTCAAAAACGAACATTTGGCCAGAGAAGTGAATGAGGTTAATACATAAATGATCAATAGGTGAGATATATCGCGCCCAGAAAAAAAGATAACACACTTAAATGCTTTTCGACATTGGTAAAAACAAAAATAGGCTAAGAGATATCACTAAAAATCTTATAAACAAACTGCAAATTATTGAGTAGCGAGTTCAATTCTGAGATGGTTCTTGGTAAAAGTGAAAAGTGATCAGAATTGGAATCCACATTTCAGCCGTGCAAGCAAGCAGAGACCGAGCAGGACCGGACAAGACGGTCAGGATGACTGTTCATTAAGTTTCTTTTAAGAGTCGTTTCGTGCGTTCTTTCCACAAGATTTGCGCATGCTTCGCATCTAACCTCGTAGAATAAGTATTATTGAACATATTACTATTTATTTCAGTAACCGCTGTTAGTTGAATAATAATAGAGCGATTTCAGTGGCCACTATCAAGCATTCTGCCCTCGCTCTGTCCTGTTACCGAGCTTAAATGTTGGCTGTTACGCAGGCTGCTAAACAACTATATATTAGCAATACTTCTTGGTTGTACTGCCACTGGATATGGCATTTTCGACCGCGGCTTCTGCGAACACATTGCAGCTCCATTCTAGCAAAAAATTCATAACAAAAGCATGGGGTGGAACGACGTCTAACTCTCGAACGCAAGCGATGACAGGATGATCGAATTATTGATGAAGTTTCCTGCGAACACTAAGATTTATGAGGGATCCCACAGTAGACGGCCCCGTAAAAGCTGGAACTCAATAACGCGCACCAAAAACTGAGCAAATGGACTTCTTGCCTTTATTTTTTTTGTTTGCGTCTCGCTTCCATCTAAAGGTGGGCACCATATCCTGGGTCTAATCTGCTGCATTGGGCCGAGCAGCCAATGCCATAGACAGTGAATCACCGTGGCAGAGTGTTAGCAAAAACGTTTGCAGTAGTCAACAAAAGAACGCCTGTGCTGTCCAGTGAGTAGCGAGGTACGCGAAAAAGAAACTACTCGCAACCGCAGCTTACTTTAATGAACACAATAAATCTGATAACTAAATATAGAACGCATGGAAACAAACTTCGAAAATGACAGATCAATGTCATTTACTTGCTTGCACGCTAGTCGTGCTCTTCAAATGTCCTTGATCGCCTTCAATAGCCAACTTGGGGTGCTATATTCTAACACCGCTCAGTTCCCTACCAATTTACCGGCGACCACACGACTGTGCCTCTTTTGATGTCATACTCCTCACGCTATAACTTGATTACCTGATATCATTATTCTTTGTGGCCGTCCTTTCTTAATGGTGCTGTGCGATGTCAGTGCACGTTAAAGAACACCAGGTGTTCGAAATTTCCGGAGCCCTTCACTACGGTGTCCCTCATAGCCTGAGTTGCTTCGGGGACGTTAAACCTCAATAAACCAATAAACCAAACCTTTCTTAATGGATGCAACAGACGGAGCACACATTACGGCGTCGGCCGTATGTCAGTAGTGGCACCCAGAATATTTGACGAACAATAGCCTTGTTTCCTGTCAACATAAATTGGCCTTTAAGTTACAGCCTTATAGCCCACGAACATTTCATAAGTCCACAAAGTTATTGTCTCTTCAGTAGTCAGTATGAAGGTCTGTTATGAATGTGAAGATGCATTTCCGGCATTAGGAGCAATTATTTTAGCGTAAATTACCTTTCGGCAGGTTTTTGGTCCGTTTTTTGCCCATACAGGCTGAAGTGCTGCCTGGGTAGCCGGTCGTACCGAGCCTCCGTTGCATTGTAAGACGCTCGTTCAAGGAGAAGCTCGTCCCAATGCCCCTC
This sequence comes from Amblyomma mixtum, assembly GCF_055824585.1. NCBI lineage: Eukaryota > Metazoa > Arthropoda > Arachnida > Ixodida > Ixodidae > Amblyomma > Amblyomma mixtum. Next base: position 266,230,816 of record NC_143012.1, read on the forward strand.
ACCATCAGCTGCGAAGAAAGCACAACATTAATTCGCAGTTTTTATTTCCCTGACTTTATCAGAAACCTTTTCTGCTTTATTTCCAACGTGGACAAAAGTGATCAAACAGGCAGGTTGCAGTTTACTTTTGCCCTTTCTGTCCTGCTCACGTGTTTTGTCAATGCTGCATCGATAACGTGTCAAAACTGGAAGCAAAATGACATAAACCTGGCCTTACAAACCATAATTCAGAATCGAAACGAAACTGAATCACTGATTATCAGAGACCCATGAAGTGACATTCGAAAATGAATTTCTAGGCTTCATCCTTCAAAGAACATAGCTTTATTGCTGCCTACGCCGCCTACCTTCACTGTTCAGTTTATTTGCATGAGTTTCCGAGCGTGACCAAAGCCCGCCCAAAGTATAGAAACAGAAAAATAAGTGACGAATGCTGCAAGCATTAGTCGAAGATCAGAATCGAATATAAGAAGGTGGTCTGACCTATGCAGAAAGAGCTTTCTATTGATGAAAAAATTTGGTAAACATAAGTACACTTGCTCAAGTATTTGAGGTTAACTTTCTCAGAAATTCTGCGTCAAATAGCAGATAGTGCACAGTAAACTTTGAAGTTTGTGAGAAATCAAGTTCCGTTATTAACCACGCTCAAATTCTATGTTCTTATGAAAAAAAAAGAAAAATTTTAATACAAGTGATAAAAATAAACCGAAGCTATTTGTTAAGTTGTGTTATATTTCGGAAACAAATTCCTAAAAAAGCTAGTCTCTCCCATTTATACCTTACTAGTGGCTTTCCTAGGGTTGTTTATGCCACTAAACTGGAAAAATTACCCGTAGTTTTTTAAGAGGATAGCTTTTGCAAACTGATGCACAGAATAATTCATTATGGCGCGAAAACTTTTTCATCCCTCGACATATACAAATAGTGGAATTTTGGTTATATATCACAGTGGCGTCAGGGCACGTCATCCCTAAAAATTTCCATCGGCGCAGAGATTCCAAAGTGGACTCTTCAACCCCGCATTCATCCTTAACGTGTTACATGTAATGTCCATAGGCTGCAATGCTGGCTCTGAGGGCCTCGTAGTTGAAGCTCCGAATTCGCCTACTTGGGTTTGGTAACGTGCAAAAATGTTAAAGGCCGGAGTGTTTGGGTATTTTGCGGCAGACCAGTATTGGAAGCTAGCTGCTGCAACTATGTGTTGAGCCTATGACAAAGTGCTCCAAAGCGGAAACTCATAGCCACTAATTCACCGCAGCAAGTATTCATGAATCAAGATGAAGTGCATGAAGTGTATATGGATATAGCAGCAGGCGAACATGACAAGAAGGTTATTTTCGATCTTACATCTAACTCATGGAGACATTTTTTTCACAGAATATTCATTTAAATAGGTTTCCTTGAGGGCTCGTATATTTTCAAATTTTGCTGCTTATATGTAGCTGTAAGCGCTAAGCTCCCATCCTAAAACTCCTATAGCCGCTTACAAAGGGCTGGAAAGGACTAGGCTGTGTATACTCAGCAAAAATTGTAGTAATACTTAACACAAATGCAGTAATCACCCTAAGTTCCCATGACTGAAGGGCAGGTGGCGGCTGACACGTACGTTCAGGTGTGTGCGTCCATTTGAAAGCAGCCCGTTTTCTTGTACACCATCGACTCTTTGGGCGAACTTCACCAGCCGGTGTGTTTGTCCCCTGGCAATGCTTCTATGAAAACACGTTAGACTAAATATCGGTGGTGCGCTCGTTTTTGGTCACTGTTCCCTCCAGCCAAAGCCGAAGCATAAATTTTCAAAATGATGCTGACGTAGTTTGGCTGATGATGTAGATGACAACTAGAATCACGTTCAAGTGTAATATGGTTGCAGGTAATGTGCACAACAGAATGATGTTGATTGTCTAAATCACAGTGAACGTTTCAGAGTACTGAACTCGCTTTCAGGAGTATTATCTGTCTAGGGATTTTAGTTACGTTGCAGATAATATCAAGCAAACATTGTTGAGTTGTGAACCCTTTGACTGTTAAAGTTCTTTCATTAATATGTATAACATTTTGATGAAAGCAGAAACAGGGAAAAAAAAGGGTGCTTCTTACGTAAGCACTGGCATGCCTATAAAATAAGGTTAAACAGAAAGGCGGCGCTGAAGGACTGATGTCTGGAAAGTGCGGTTGATACCTCTGGGAAAGTATAAGGTGCCGTATTTCCTTAAACTCTGAGAATAACGTCTGCGTACGTGCTAGTGTGACACAGGGTGCTGAAACAATATAAAAAGCGTCGTGTATAGTGAGGATGAAAAAAGACGGTTGAAAGTAGAAAAAAAGCACGTACCGCCACCGCTAGGATTCGTCCTGAAGATGGACGTGTAATGTGGATCGCCGCCGTCAAACTCTCGTGACATCTGGGCAGGAAACTGTAAAGAGAAGATGGAGTTGGGAGAGTTTAGCAATTGGTCCATGTTTACAGTACAGCTTTTTTCTGTAAATATAGACCCACGAGTTAGGGCAAATCGCACTTTTTACCCACAGACCAAGAGTCGCGCGACTCTGCCGCAAGCCCACGTGACACATTGGCGCTGACCAAAAAGTGTGATTCGATGCATGTCGTGATCTGCCATAAAAAATTTTCTTAGCAGAGAATCCGTTTTAACGACATGCTTCGCGTCAACTTGAGAGTGTTCACACTGAATATCAGCTGGGTCAAATCAGTCGAGAAATATTTTTGTTCTCGTATTTACCTGTTCTTTGCACTTGTACCACGCACGTAAACAATGAATCCACTCAACTAAGCGGCCTCCATTCTCACGTTCTGTGTCTTGTAGCCAGACACAGAACTTGGCCCATATCAACTTGACACACGAGGGACCCCACAGGGAGCTGTCCTCTCGCCATTACTATATAATCTGGCCATGATGAAGCTCCCTACCCAGTTGGCTGAGGTCGCCTGTGTGCAGCACGCTCTGTATGCATACGACATCACCCTCTGTGCAACACAACAGTCACACAGAACTTGGCCCATATCAACTTGGCACACGAGGGACCCCACAGGGAGCTGTCCTCTCGCCATTACTATTTAATCTGGCCATGATGAAGCTCCCTATCCAGTTGGCTGAGGTCGCCTGTGTGCAGCACGCTCTGTATGCGGACGACATCACCCTCTGTGCAACACAACAGTCAATTGGAGACGTCGAGACCAACCTGCTACAAGCGGCAGCTATTGTGGACGAATACGCTCGTCTCTGTGGTCTTGAATGCTCCCCGAGCAAATCGGAATTTGTGCACATACGCCCCAACTCAAAGCGCACAACCAAAATTGCCCTACGTAAGGGTAAGCTACGTAAGGTGGGGGACCAGGTGGGTCGGATGCTCCGCCGGGTATTCAATAAAAGGGGGGGACTACGATGCAAAGATGCCCGGCGGCTGGCCAATGCATTCGTAACCAGCCGGATATTACATTCGGCTCCCTACCTCCACCTACGTAAATGCGATGAGAACGCCTTAGAAGTAGTTCTCCGCAAGATTTATAAGAGAGCGCTTGACCTCCCCATAACCACGTCCAACAAGCGTCTCCTCGGCCTGGGGATGACCAACATCGTTGGGGAGTTACGAGAAGCTCATCTTAATAATCAATACTTGCGCCTGAGCAAAACACCTGCGGGAAGCCGCCTTCTGACCCGCTTACACATATCCTACGCAACACCCACAGAAGAACGGGTCCGCATCCCTGAAGCCTGGCGCTTTGCACTCCAGCTGCGACCCCTTCCGAAGAACATGACTGCAGACACCCATGATGGTCGCCGTCTCGCGCGGGCGGAGGCTATTTCTCAACAATATGGACATAAGCCAGGTGTCTTCTACGGGGATGCGGCCGGACCACACCATGGGGGTTGGTACACGCTGGTTGGTACACACCTCCATGGTGTGGGCCTGCCGTGATCCCCCAAAACACTACAGTTGAGGGCCTTACTTTTCGTGCCCCACACATTACATTTGCGGAAGAGATCGCCATTGCACTGGCCACCGCAGATCCAGAGTCCCGAGTCATTATCACGGACTGCAGGGGCGCCTGCCGTAATATTGAACAAGGGTATATTCCAGACCGTGCTTTCAAAATCCTCCACGCATGCGAGTACACAGGGTTTCCGACCCATCGTACCATCGTGTGGGCTCCAGCTCATGCGGGTCTTGAGGGGAACGAGGCAGCCGACGCTGCCGCCCGCGCGCTTACTCACCGGGCATCGCCTCATCCGCAGCCAGATCCGGAATACAATTTCAATCCGGCCACCACCTTTAAAGAGATCACCTCTCTTTATCAAACGTTTCATGGCCTCTATCTCCCTCCTTGTAAAGGCCCCACCAGAGGGCAGGAGCGCTGGCTTCGCCTCTATTCAATACTGTACTGTTCCCGGCAGTACTTGAGCACTTCAATTCTTCTTTCTCGGGCGCGTGCCCGCACTGTGAGGCGGAGTTTTCGGACACCTACCACATGGTGTGGGCATGCCCTTCCAATCCTGCCTACCCACACCACTTCCACCCCACTCGAGAGGACTGGGAAGCTGCCCTGCGCGGCTGCTCCGAACTCCAAGCCCAACAGGCATTGGTAGCTAGAGCCCGGGCCGCTGCGGAAGCTACATGGATCCCGGACTAGGGATCCATCCTAGTGTTTGTAAGGGGCGGGCCCTTCCGGCTCACCCCACCGACCTCTTACTGTAAATAGAAATAAAAGTTTTCCTCCTCCTCCTCCTCTATTCCCACACCTTTTTCGTTAATTTTGTACTGAGCAAAGATATTCTTGTTCTCTTAAACATAGATGACTCCATCCAAGATATGGAACTGCTTTACTCCCCATAAAGCTGTATATGTAATTGTGAGGGTTCGCTGCGTTTGTGTGGTTTCCAGATTATTTTTTCATGATTACTATTCTCCACCCTTATGCTTACGTTGAGTGCTCTGACGTCATTTGGGAATATTAACGGCCGGTTGTGCTGGTATTACAGGTACGCTACTTTGTGTGCGATTGTCCCCCCCCCCCCCTCCCCCTTTCTCTTATGTGTCAGCTCTTGCTCGTTTTTGACCGGTTCTGTGATAAGCAGTCGCTATAGGCAATATAAGGCCACAACCGCGACTCCTTACTTAATAATACCAGGAAACACAGAGTATTTATAACGCACCGTGTTGAATATCAGTAACAGATCCTCCTGTATGCATGCAATCATCACGAATTTTCTGCGATAAGCCTTATAAAACTGGCTAGCAAACCTTTCCGCATTTTAGGCACCACAGTAGTTACCTCCAAAAAAACACTATTTGAAATCTCTTTATTTATTTATTTAGAATACACTCAATAGCCTGTTTCTGAAAAATGCTACAGGAAATGCTTGCTTTTGAGAAAATCTCTTGAGAATACGGTGAAGGCGGTAAGACAAAAAAAAGAATAAAATGGTCCCAGTGAGATGTTTCACGTACAACATTATTTTCTACAATCTAAGCAGGCACAGTTACTGCGCCTACTCTGCCATTATACATGTTTGATTTGAGGTAAAGCATAACGGCACTCTAAATTATTCCCGTATTAACATTCCAGTTCAATTAATTGGTGGGGCTACGTTTCAAACCGTCTAGAGAAGCCGAATCATGGTAACGAGTGTTAATAGTATGCTGTGTTTGTTAGTTCGGACGCCAACGGGGCCATCGGCTCCAACTTATGCGATAACAAGTCCAAACATGATTTCAACGAGATGGGCGCGGATGCTCCCAGGAGAAATGTAAAGCACTTCCAGTTCTACAATGAGTCAGAGAAGTTACCATCACAATACCGTACCTACTCGAACTTGCTGGCGTCTCCACACCAGCGCGAATGCACCATCGCCACCATGTGTACGAGGCGTTGCTTATTCCCCGCACACAAAAGCAAATACCTATGCTTAATCGCAGTGACTGCCAAAAAGGAAGTCGTGAATACACTGAAACTTTGGCGAACAAATTTGAGCGCATGCAGCGCCCCCAGTTCAGACATTTATGCTTCTATTGCTCGCTGTCGAAGAAAGTACCCGGAACAGCTCTCTTACGACAGTCACCAGAGTGATTGCTTCAACCGGGCTGTGAAAAGTACAGATAGTTCTCTGCCGGCGGACCTCTGTTCTCGCCTAATGAAATACCGGCTCCGAATCATTAGCGCGGAAAACGACTCAGTCTTTGAGCCCAGTAGCATCGTGCAGAGGGTACCAAGAATCAATGATGATGAGCTGCGCGTTCGCAATAAACCGTGGCCAGCGAAGAAGTACTTTTCTCCCGAGCCTTGCAACTGTCGGTCCGTCCGCCAGCGATAGCCGGCGGGTTTCGCGAACGTAATTAAACAGGCCTCGATTGGGTTCGCCGCTGGAGTCGCGTTAGATTGCTGCATGCTCATTTCGACGCGAAGCGAATGCATTTTGTGTTTAAGTTTCAGTATCTTCGCGGCTATTTGCTTGGTGCGTGTTCTTCGAGATTCTGCCTCCACATCAAGCAGTTTGTTTTATTCTGTCACATCGGCACTTGGCAGTGATCTCGTAGCGTGTGATCTCTAAGTGAAACGAACAGATGGCAAAGTCTCCGAACAAATATAAGGCGGAACTTTAGAGGCAGTGCCGGCGGGGTAATGAATGCTGCAATGCTCTTGATTTTTCGAAAATGTCCTCGTTTTGCTGGCTTAGGCTTGGAATCCATTCGTTCCCTAGATAAAAGCAGTATGGCCGAATGGTATAAGGTAGATTATCAGGATACTTCCTTGTCGCGGCCTGGTAAAACAGGAAGAGACCAGCAGGCACCAGTTCAACCGAACTTTTCTGATAGTTTTACGCGTGTTACGTCCTTTATTGCTGGTGGCAGGGTACAGACTGGCGGGAAAGCCGCCAACACGTGACACATGGTAGCTCAGGGTTGCTTGGCCCTAAAGATTGTCCCGCTATAACACTCCTCCCCCCTACGTCACGAAGTCCTTCAGATACGCAGGGCGGCTGCGTTGGCGCTGTGGTCGCTGGACTTGAAGGGAAGCACTCGCTTCACGGTCCTCACCACAGGAAGCAGATTCGGTACTAGGCGCTGCAGCCTCCTCCAGTCTTTCTCCTTGGTCCCGTCTTCCAGGGTCCTCTAGGCTTGAAGGAATGCCAAGCCCGGAACACCCTGCCGGGGAAGCAACCAGCGGTTCCTCCTCTTCACACATCCCAGAAGCGAAACTGTCCAATGCGTAGCTGGCAGAACGACTTCTGAGTTGGTCAACATGACGTCTCCATCGACGACCGTCCTTGGTGACGACCAAGTACGACACTGGTCCTGTGACAGCATCCACAATGCCCGGCAACCACTTGGGCCCATAGAGATAGTTGCGCACAAACACTCGATCCCCCACATCAAACAGTCGCACTGCCTGGCTACGGCGCTGCATCACCTGCTCTTGTTTCTGCTGCACACTGGACTGCAGGTCAGGATGCAGACGCTCTAACACAGTTGAAAGTTTCCTGCCCATTAGCAATTCGGCCGGGCTCTTGCCTGTTGTAGCATGAGGCAGGATATGCTGGGTCATTAAAAACCTAGCCAGACGTGTGTCGATATCGCCTCCAACCATTCGCTTGAGTACTCCCTTGGTTTCGCGCACCATGCGTTCTGCTTGACCATTCGAAGAAGGGTGATATGGGGCAACGGTCACATGTCGGATTTGATTCCGGCACATGAAGTCTCTGAACTCCTCCGAACAAAAGGCAGTGCCATTATCAGAAACAACAGTTTCTGGAATGCCATGGGTAGCAAAAAGGAAACGAAGCTTCGCACAAACTGTAGCTGTCGACGTGGAATTCATCCGGCACACTTCCAACCACTTTGAGTGAGAGTCCACCACAATGAGGAAAACTTTGCCTTGGAAGGGCCCAGCAAAATCGATGTGTAGTCTTGTCCAAGGACGCTTGGTGAATTCCCAAGGGTGAATCTTTGCAGCTGCTGGCGCAGACCTGGATTCCTGACAACGTGCACAGTCTCTCACTTTCTGCTCAACATCTCTGTCGATTCCTGGCCACCACACGGCTCCTCTGGCAAGCCCCTTCATCTTGACAATTCCTGGATGAGCTGTGTGAAGAATGTCCATGACATACGGTCGAGCTGGCTCTGGAATGACCACACGACTGCCCCACAGCAAACAACCTTGGTACACCGACAGTTCATGCTTGCGGCTCACAAACGCTGCAAACTCTTCTGGCAGCTTACCCTCTGGCCACCCATGCTGCACCCAATTGCAGACTCTAGCCAACAGCTTATCCCTTGACGTGAATCTTGCCACCTTCCTAGAGTTCCATGCTACTTCCGGCGCCATTTCCAGCATCCCTACTTCCCAAAGACGCTGCTCCTCTTCCTCTGCCCTACTGGCTCTCAGTGGTAAACGACTGAATGCATCAGCATTGGAAAGCTTCTCCGCTGGTCGATACTCAATTTCATAGTCATAAGCCGATAACATGAGGGTCCAACGCAGCATCCGTGGTGATAGCACCTGGGGAATGGGCTTGGCATGGTGCAACAGTCCTAAGAGGGGTTTGTGGTCTGTCACAATTTTGAAATGTCTCCCATATAGAAACTGATGATACTTCTTTATGCCAAAGCCGATGGCGAGCGCTTCTCGGTCTGTCTGGGCATAATTCCGTTCTGCCGCACTCATAGTTCTCGACGCATATGCAACCGGTCTCTCGCTGCCATCTTCGCACACATGACTCAACACAGCACCCAGTCCGTACGGGGATGCGTCACAGGCCAGCACTAGGGGTTTGTTGACATCATAGTGCACCAGAACATGTGATGACTGTAGCAGATCTTTCGCCTGGCGAAATGCTTCTGCCTCAGCTTCCATCCAACGCCACTCGCGACCCTTGTCCAACAGCCGGTACAGTGGCTCCAAGGCATGAGCTGCTCCTTTAAGAAACTTGTTGTAAAAGTTCAGAGCTCCTAAAAAGGCTTGAAGTTCCTTTTTGCATGTCGGCTCTGGGGCCTTGTGAATAGCACGCACCTTGTCTTCTGTCGGCTGCACACCTGCAGAGTTCACACGGAATCCCAAGTAACACACTTCCTCAACACCAAATTGACATTTGTCAAACTTTAGTCGCAGACCGTCTTCATGAATTCTTTTGAGCACTTCTTGTAAACGAGCATTGTGCTGCACCTCATCCTTTCCACCGATCAAGATGTCATCCAAGAACACAAGAACACCATCAATTCCATGCAACAGTTCTTCCATGTACCTCTGAAAGATAGCCACTGCCACTGCCACGCCAAATTGAAGACGGGTTACGCGGAACAGTCCCCGATGTGTTGTAACCGTCAACAAGTCAGCTGTTTCTTCATCAACAGTCTTCTGTTGATACGCCTGTCCGAGGTCTAGCCTTGAAAACTTCGAGCAACCTGCCAGCCTGGCAAACAGCTGCTCCGGTGTCGGCAGGGGATACGTCTCCCACTGCACTACACGATTGACTGTGCTCTTGTAGTCCCCACAGATCCTTATCGATCCATCTTTTTTGACAACTGGAACGACAGGTGTTGCCCACTTCGAGTGCCGCACAGGCTGGAAAATGCCTTGGCTCACCAACTTGTCCAGTGCTTCGTCCACCTTCGGTCTCAATGCAAACGGTACTTGTCGTGGCTTCAGAAATCGCGGCGGAGCTGCCGGGTTCACCTCTATGCGTACAGGAGGCCCTTTACTTGTCCCAAGTCCAGGCTCAAAGACTGAAGAATACTTCTTGAGCAAGGCTGTTGTTCCCCTACTGCCAGTTCGACTCGGCTCGTACACACTGTGAACACCACTCAGACTTATTCCCAAAGACTTGAACCAGTCCCGACCGAGAAGTCCGATACTAGCACCCTTAACCACCACCAATCGCAGGCGATGTTCCTGCCCCTTGAATTCCACCTTCACGGTCAGTTCACCCAACACTCGTAGTTCCTTGTTATTGTAAGCTCGGAGATGAAGATTACTTGGGCGCAACGCCCTTTTCGATATTCGCAGCTTCTGCATAGTCCGGTCGTTGATGACTGAACACACTGCACCAGAGTCCACCTCCATCTCTAGGGGACTTCCGTTGACGCGCACTTCCACTCTCACGGCTGGCTCTTCACCAGACAGCACGAACACGTCGTAAACGTCCGACGCAGCATTCTTGTGACGGCCTCCACTGGCCCGTTTTTTGTTCTGAGAGTTGGGTTCAGCCGAAGCGCGAGCTGCCGCCTTCCTCCTGCATGCTCTCACTATGTGCCCTCGTTGCTTGCAGAAGTGGCACTGCATATTCATGAATGGGCAACTGCTTGGCGAATGCGCACCCTTGCAGCGGAAACATACGCTTGTGCTCCCAGGCGAACCAGCCTGCTTATGGGTACCCTCCTTGGCTGTCACTGGCGCAGAGACCTTCGCAACACACGGGTCGAAACGCTGCCCGCTCACGCTGCCAACTTCACACGATGCGGCACTGCCGCGAATTTGCTCGGTCTGTCGCTGCGCAGATTCCATTGCAATGGCTTTCTCCCGAGCTGTAGCAAACGTAAGCTCCGGCTCCGCCAGCAACCGACGCTGAAGGGTCTCGCTTCGCACCCCGCACACTAGCCGGTCGCGCAACATGTCATCGAGCGACGCACCGAAATCGCAGTGTTCCGAGAGACGTCGCAATTCTGCGATGTAGTCGGCAATTGACTCACCGGGCTGCTGTTGACGTGTGCCAAACTTGAAACGCTGTACTGTCACCGACGGTCGCGGCGAGAAGTGGTTTGAGAGACGCCTGACGATCTCATCGTAGGCCACGGCCGACGGCGCATCCGGAGAACAAAGGGAGCGAACGATGGCATACGTTGCTGGGCCGCAAACGCTGCAGAGCGTTGCTCGCTTCTTCTCGTTACCGTCGATGTCGTTTGCTTGAAAGAAAAATTCGAGGCGCTCCAAATACAAGGGCCAAGACGTCGCCTCTGTTGGAACGAATTCCCCAATCGTGCCCAGCGCAGTTGCCATTTTTACCTCGTCGCCAATTATATGTTACGTCCTTTATTGCTGGTGGCAGGGTACAGACTGGCGGGAAAGCCGCCAACACGTGACACATGGTAGCTCAGGGTTGCTTGGCCCTAAAGATTGTCCCGCTATAACAACGCGGGTTCTGTTAATGATTGGCCAGAAAAGCGTATGCGTATGGACGTACGCTGCCAAAGAGAGAGTTCTTTTATGATAATGCTCCGTACGCTGTTAAGAAATGCTGCCTCCGTTTCATAAGAAGTCTTCTGTGAAATTAATATGCAATATATGGGGCAAAATATACTGTCCTCACTGAGATGGAGATGAGAAATTAGAGCCCCGTTTTTGGTAAAGTGACTCTATAACTTCGCTGCTCTTTTGGAAGTGGATAAACTCATTATTAACCAAGCAGCGTTTCCCACCTAGTACTGCGTACTCCCCCTCCCCCCTCCCATCCGACAGCATGCCTGATGTTCCCGATTTTATAGCAGTTCTATGATGAGTGCAGAGCTAGGCATAAAAGGCAACCATTACATAGGCGTTATGGGGTCACCCGCGAGCAGCCGGCCGCGAAGGCGCGCTTCCGTGCCAGCTATGCGCGGGCGTTCTCGTGTCCCCAACCCGTGGCGCAAAGTCACAGCCACGGCGGGTTCGGACGAAGTAGGCAACGAACAGAGTACGCTAGGAAACCGTTTATTAACCTAGCGCAAGGCAAAGCACACTGCGGAAGAATGTTCTATCCGATAATATATGGTTCAGCAGCTTACCAGGTCGTCGTCGACCGGCGTTGAATAATCCAGGGAGGCGCGGGCAGGAGACGGGGTCGGCGGGACAATCGGGCAGTCACCACGGCGAGAGGGGAGACTAGACAGCCTTTGTTCCCGCGTGAGCTCTCCTTTTAACCCCTACGACATTACCTCCCTCTTGAGCAACCGGTTGCAACCACGAGAGGTCGTTCACCCCGTTCCTAAGACGCCAGAGCGTAGGCGTGACGTCACGTCCACGCTGGGGGGTGAGGAGAGTGGCCGCGTGGCCCCCCTCTCCCCACGCCCGGCGGCGGCGCTTCGTCGCGTGACTCAGCCCGGGGCGGCGAGGGATATTTGTATATCCCACATCCTCCCCTCCTTAAGAAGCCTCCCGGACAGAGAAGCAGGCGCCACGTTACTTAATCTTCTCCGTCATCCAGGGATCGAAGTTCTTCGGCTCCCGCTGGTACACTTGTTGATGTCCGCGCCACGCCCGCACCGATCAGCTGGTCCGAAGGCTTGACCACCCGCGAGATGATGACGTTGAAAGGCAACTTGCTGCCGGTTGCAAGTCTTCCGAGCGCGCGCGGCTGCGCCGCTCCGGTGAAGGTGGTTGACCGCCTCCGTGGCACCGGCTTGGATTGCTTGGAGGCCAGGTCCGTGGCCGCGCCACCCTCAGAGACTGGGTCAGGTGGCTTCAGAGGCGAGGGCCGCGACGCTTCCATGGTAGAGACCGGGCGGTTAGGCTGCCCTGGCGTGCCCGGTTAGCTGGCGAGGGCTCATGGTTGAGGTGGTAAACGGGCCACGGCTGCGATCTCTGTGTTTTGACCAGCTTGTTCTTGGGTAGGCGGGTGCAGCGGCGTACAGTCGGCAGGCGGCCAGCTCCGACGCGATGTGGCAGGTGGCAGGGGCGCCTGGCTGCAGCAGGGAGGCGGCTTCAGGTCGCGGGCTGGGCGTAGCGGCGGGCCATGGGCGCGGCGCGTTGCCGAAGCTGGATGGTGGCTTCTAGTTGGTAGACGTGAACGATGTCGTTCTGATGCGCCCTGCTTCTTTTCCATCTGCGCTGAAAAGGTCAACACAGATGTAACCAACTCCCGCAGCGCGTGCTACGTAGCTGTTCGGCCCTCACGAGAGTCATGAGGGTTAACGCAAGTAAGTCTTACGTAACATTGATCGGCATGAGCGGCCCGTACGTTCATGCATCTAACGAGACTGCGTGTCGGCCTGCGCCCTCGCTCTAGTCCGCGCAGGCAGATTTTATTTCTGCCTACGGCGCAAGTTATAGCGGGACGCGGAGTTCGCCGGCTGATCGCAGCGCTCGTTCTCCGACTGCGGCGCGGGTCGGGCTGTGTCCTGAACCCACTCATCTCGCTGCACGTAGCGTTTCAGGTCGCATACGTGCACCGGTCCGCCTGTCGGTTTCGACCGCAAGTCCTCGAGCCTGTAAACGAGCGAAGAAAGCTTCTCTCGCACGCGAAGCGGCCCGATCCATTTCGGCGCCAACGAGGCCGCGAACTGTCTGCTAGCATCGCTGAGAACGTGTTGGCGCCGAAGCACCAGATCGCCCACTTCGTAGTGAACATCCCGGTGCGAGCGGTCGTACTGTGCTTTCTGCTGCGCCATAGCAGTGCTCAGGTTTCGGCGAGCCTTGTGTAAGGCCTCCGTCATCTTAGCGCGCAGCTGCGTCGCGTATTCAGCTCGTGCTGACGAAGCGACTGGCGTCTTCCTGCTGTCCGTTAGAACCCGGTCCATCGGATTTAGCAGCTCTCTACCCAGATTGAGAGAAGACGGCGCATACCCAGTCGAGCGGTTAACGGTCGTACGCAAAGCGAACGCGATCTCCGGCAGATAGGAGTCCCAATCTTTGTGCCTCTCAGAGTACGCGACAAGCATGTGCTTGATGTTGCGGTTGACTCGTTCCGTGGGGTTCGACTGAGCATGATAGGTGGTCGTTTTCTTGTGCTTAATGCCAAGTGCAGCGCACGAATCTACGAACACCTTCGCAGTGAAGTAGGACGCGTTGTCCGTTATCAGCTGCTCTGGGAAACCGAACCTGGTGAATACGTCCATCAGCTTCTCCATGATCACTCGTGCCGTCAGCTTTCTCAGGGGGAAAAGTTCAACCCACTTGCTGAAGTGATCCGTGACCACCAACAAGAATTTGTTCCTGCTTGGTGTCGTGGGATACGGTCCCATGATGTCACACGCCGCGATTTGCCAGGGAGTCTGGCTGTTAATCGGCTGCATGAGGCCGGGCGGTCGTCCACCCCGGGGCTTCACGCTTTGGCACACATGACATGAGCGGGCGTAGCGTGTCACGTCCCTTTTCATGCCAAGCCAGGTAGCAAAGCGACACAACTTAATGTAAGTCTTGGGGCCGCTTGCATGCCCAGCGATGCACGAGTCGTGAAAGTAGCGTAACAGTGCCGCTCTCAACACCCGCGGTATCACCACCTTGAACGCCTCACTTGTGTCGTTCTCGGATGGGATATACCTCAGCAGGACGCCGTCGGAATCCAGCAGATAAGAATCCAGCGCGCTCACAGCATTACCAGCTGTTTCCAAGCGCTCCGCACCGACAGCAAAACCAGCTGTCCCCACGTGCGCGGCGGCCCGGCCGCCCGGCTCCCTGAGCCCGTCGAACACTTTTCGACAAAATGAATCCATCTGCTGAGCTTCGAGCAGCTCCTTTCTGCTGAACGCGATCCCCACGGAACTCGCGTAGTCCACGTGGTTCACGCTCTCGCCTGGGGTCAACGGTCGGTCCGTGTTCCTTACATCGGCTACGGCTGGCGACAGTCCCGCACTCTCTCCCTCTGTCGGGTGGTCGGTCGCGTGACCTTCCTCGCCCTGGACAGGCGCTCGCGAGAGTGCGTCAGCCACGGCGTTGTTCTTCCCTCTGCGGTAGCGCACGGTAAAGTCGTAGCGCTGCAGCAACAGGGCCCAACGCGCCAGGCGGCCGCTCGGCTCGCTGAGGCGTCTCAGCCAGGTGAGCGCCATGTGATCCGTCTCGATCACAAATGCCACCCCGTCGACGTAGTAGTCGAACTTCCGCAGAGCAAAAACTATCGCGAGACATTCCTTCTCAGTCACCGAACAGTTTCTCTCTGCCGGCGTCAGTGAACGGCTCGCGAACGCTACCGGTCGGAGGACGCCTTCGTGCTCCTGAAGCAACACTGCTCCTAAGCCCAGGTCGCTTGCGTCGGTTTGAATCACAAACTCCCGGTTTAGGTCGGGTAGCTGCAACTCAGCCGTGTCCGCGAGCACCTTAACGAGGTTGCGCAGTGCAGCCTCTTGCTCGGGACCCCAACTCCAGCGCTCGCCCTTCTTCAAAAGCTTTGTCAAAGGTGCCTGCAGCGCTGCGCAATCCGGGATGAACTGGCGATAAAAGTTCGCCATTCCCAGGAAGCGTCTGAGACCAGCTAGATCTGAAGGCGACGGAAACTTAAGCAAAGCCTCGAGTTTATCCTCGCACGGCAGAATGCGGCCTTTGTCGATCGTGAACCCCAACAGTGTTATTCGGGTCGCGGCGATCTGTGCCTTCTTCGGGTTCAAAGTGATTCCCGCGGACCTCAGCCTCTCTAGGATGTCCCTCAAGTGGCGCAGGTGTTCCTCGAACGTTTTCGAGTACACCACGATGTCGTCTAGGTATGCGAGCGCGTGGTGCCACTTCGCATCTCCCAGAACACGGTCCATTAGGCGCTGATAAGTAGCGGGTGCTCCTACCAAGCCAAAAGACATTCTCTTGAATTGGAAAAGACCTCTGTGACAAGTGAAAGCAGTCTTCTCCTTATCACGCTCATCCATTTCAACCTGAAAGTATCCGCGGCTAGCATCGAGCGTAGTAAAGTACTTCGCCCCACCTAGGTTGGACACTAGAGAAGAAATGGTTGGTAGAGGGTACGCATCCTTCCTCGTAACCTCATTCAGTCTGCGGTAGTCCACGCAAAGCCGATATGTATCGTCTTTCTTTGGAACTAAGACTACCGGGAAGCCCCAAGGGCTGTCAGACCTTTCAACAACGCCAGTATCGATAAGTTCGTCTAAGGCGCCGTCCAGTGCTTTTCTCTTAGCCAAGCTGATTGGTCTAGGATTGCACTTCCAAGGCAGTGCATCACCCGTGTCTATTCTGTGCCTTACTAGTGTAGTGAGGCCAGGCCGGTCCGTGAATGTAGCGTTGAATTCGTAGAGGAGAGATGACAAACGTGCCTTCTCCCTTTCCGATACGCTGTTCACCTCCGACAACAAAGGGTGCATTGACCTCACTGGCACGGTAGAACAACTTTCTACCGCGACAACATTCTCTGTGGGCCCTCTCTCAGCGGCGACTGTCCGCCCGCATGCTTGTTTCCGGGCCGGCGGGGGTGATTTTCCACGGTCACTCCCCGCTAGCTCCGCGTTCGGAGCCGTAATTGACTGCGAGGCCGCGGGCGCTTTTGCAAAAAGCTTCAAGGCGCCGGTGGTGCGCTCTCGATAGCCTCCGCTGGCTATGTCTATCACAATGCCTGTCTTGGCTAGGAAGTCTCGCCCAAGAATTACAGGAACGGATAAACAGGGAAGATGAACGAGGCGTTGTCGCCGCACGCGTCTTTCCCAGCGAACCACTATCCTAGCTGCACCGCTGGATTGCGCTGTGCCGCTCGCGAGGCGAAAAGTGGTATCGCACTCTCTCAACCGGATTTTGTTCTGGCGGAGGTGGTTTAGCACTTCGTCACCGAACAAAGAAGCGCTTGCCCCTGTGTCGAGTAACGCGGTGAATTTCTTCCGAGCTATCGTTAGCTCGATGAACGGCGCTGGCAAGTCAACAGAACTTCCTACGCGACATGCCAAAGGCGCTAATAAACCGGGGTTCTCTGTGTAAGCCGCGCGGGATCGAAGGTCGATCACCGGCGGCTGTAGCCGTTTCCCGACTGTGTTTGGTCACGGGCGGGGAGGCGGCCACAGTCGCGGGCGAAGTGCCCCGGTTGGTCACACCTGTAGCAGCGGTTGCTCGGGCTCCGACGGGCTAGGCGCTGGTCGCCACGCTCCGGTCGGTCGTTTCGATCTCGATCTCGCGGTGCGGCCGCGTGTCGGCCTCGCGATCTCGGCTACAGGTGCTCCGCTCTGCGGCAGCGTGTGCTGTTCGCAGCGCGTAGCTGAATGGGTCCAAAGCGCGGTCGGACAATTCCCAACCCCTCGGGACACGCTCGTCAGCAAACTGTGCTGTCGCTTCAGCTCTAGACGGACTACGCGCTGAGCTGCCATTCCACGCGCAGCGCGGCTCAAGTGACTGCGATGCAGGTGGCGGCGGCCGATACGCTCGCGCAGAGAGGATGTCTCCCTGAATGCGCTTCGCCTCAGCTGCTAGCTCGTCCAGGTCTCTAAACCTGCCTCCTCTCAGGTAGGCCGCGAAAGTCGGGTGCGCTTGTCGTGTGACACGCTCAACTTTCTCCATGTTTGTGGCGCGAGGGTCAGCGAGGCGATACAGTTCGTCCATCGCTCGGACGTACTCTAACAAAGACTCGTCGGGGTGCTGGGTGCGGAGTTCCAGCTCCCTCCTCAAACGCCACTCGTAGTTTGCGGGGAGGAATTCGTCGCGGAAGCTTGCGCTAAACTCCTCCATTGTCCTCGCTCGGTTACCGGTTAGTCGGTACCAGCGGGCCGCTTGCTCCGTCAAAGAAACAGGCACAACACGCGCGAGCAGTTCGGCGTCTGCGATTCCTGTCGCTTGCTGATAATGCAGCAGACGGTCGAGGTACTCATTAGCCCCTGTTCTATCGTGGTACCCCGTGTAGGTAGGTACGTCTATCCTAAGACGGGGTGCCTGGGCCGGGGCTTGCAAATTGTTTTGCAACATACCCGCTAAGCTCTGCATAACTTGCATCGCGTTCTGCAAGAGCACCTCGGATGACTGCGGACTAACGCCCCCGGAGTTGGGCGCAGCCGCTGATGGCGTCGAACAATGAGGCGTAGGTGCCCTATTGTTCGCACCACGGAGCGGCGAGGTGCCCGATGTGGTGCCCTCCGTACCAGGCCTAAGTCCTGCCGACGCGCCCGGGAATGCAACTCGGCTATTCCGCATGGAACACTCAAGATTTACGCCTTCCAAAGGCAAGTCAAGTAGGGAGCCCTGGCTCTGTGCCGCTAGCTCTGACAGCATGAACAAAGACTGGAAGTCAGGCCTATCAGCTGCCATCCTTTGTTAGCGCGTCGACAGTCGTTCGCTCCAATAAAGTACACTGCTCAATGCCTAGTTCGCCCCACGTTCGGGTGCCAAGATATGGGGTCACCCGCGAGCAGCCGGCCGCGAAGGCGCGCTTCCGTGCCAGCTATGCGCGGGCGTTCTCGTGTCCCCAACCCGTGGCGCAAAGTCACAGCCACGGCGGGTTCGGACGAAGTAGGCAACGAACAGAGTACGCTAGGAAACCGTTTATTAACCTAGCGCAAGGCAAAGCACACTGCGGAAGAATGTTCTATCCGATAATATATGGTTCAGCAGCTTACCAGGTCGTCGTCGACCGGCGTTGAATAATCCAGGGAGGCGCGGGCAGGAGACGGGGTCGGCGGGACAATCGGGCAGTCACCACGGCGAGAGGGGAGACTAGACAGCCTTTGTTCCCGCGTGAGCTCTCCTTTTAACCCCTACGACATTACCTCCCTCTTGAGCAACCGGTTGCAACCACGAGAGGTCGTTCACCCCGTTCCTAAGACGCCAGAGCGTAGGCGTGACGTCACGTCCACGCTGGGGGGTGAGGAGAGTGGCCGCGTGGCCCCCCTCTCCCCACGCCCGGCGGCGGCGCTTCGTCGCGTGACTCAGCCCGGGGCGGCGAGGGATATTTGTATATCCCACAGCGTCCAGAAGACGAAGTACATCCATAACCTCAAATCTATCACTTCGTTTTATAAAGATAGCACTTAGCGTTATTGCAGATATGTTCCATATAAACGAAGCGCTTTGTGCAACTTTGAGTATGTACTGTTGTGGTGCCTAGAAATTAAATTCGTATTTTGCAAATTTCGTTATGATCATCATAGTCGGCTACCTACGTCTGTTACATCAATGCAATGCGAACGTTTCTTTCACTGATCTTTTACTATTCGTTTCTTGAGCAAACTGCAGTCGCTTTCCCCCCGCAAACTTCCTGATCGAATCTGCACGCCTCACTCTTGGCCGCCTCCTGCTACTTTTCCTCCCACAGTTTCTCTTCGAGAGACTGCATCTTCGAGGCACTGGGTATTTTTTCATAAAAGCTGCACATATCCAGTAAATCCAGAAGTTACACAACATTGGGAAACAAATGAATGTGGTCGAATTAGAAAAGACCTAATTTTTAATCTACATGCTTTTAGTGATTTCGCACAATCAGATTCAAAGCAGACAATCAACGCAGAAAATATAACACAGCAGCAAATCTATCAAGTTTTCTTCAGCAATCCTGCACGGGCTAGTTTTTACTCCGCAGCATCAAATTCAAACTGCGTGAGATTAAACATTGTCGAAGGCAGAAAGGTGTAAAGCAAAATAAATCATCCCGCTAACAACATTATAACTTTGAAAATTGGATGTTTGCGCTTTTCTACATTGTACGCGTTGCGCGGAATTAAAGCTTCCGTTCATTATTTTTGCAAGTATAACAGTGCATTTGAAACGTTTACATCACTTTTTCGTTAGATGCTGTAACTTCAGGCCATCATTTCGCTAATCCATGGCGCTCATTTTATTTTTTTTTTTGTAGTAAGAAAAGGTCATCGAAGCAGCATCTTTGTTTTTTTTTTTTTTTTACTGGGAGTATATTGTGGTCGCGACTGCTGAATGTGGTATTCTTTGGTAACTTTCCTTCGTTCTTCTTTTAGTTACCCTAAAGGCCCACATAACGGAAGGATGGGTGGGGGAGGGGAAGGGGAGAGGTAATGAAGCAACAATAGGAATATAATCAACAGACATCAATTAAATGCAAAATAAACAATGAAAACAAAAGATGTGTAGTGTGCCAGCTGTGACGGGTTCCGCTACCGCCATGCGCCGACACTACGCTGCGACTGACGACGACGAAGTTATGCGCCGACACTACGCTGCGCCTGACGACGACGAAGTTGCCCCGCCCTCTTGGTGCTGGCTACGCCTGTCTACGCTGCCAGATCCTACACGGCGGTTCGGTCTCTTGAGGACGCCTAATAAACGCACCCCTACAGATGCTTTAAAAATGCAAAGGGAAAAAATCACGACTACTATTAAAGAACCCCTGCACCGAAGAAGACAACCAAAAGCAAAGAAATGAAAACAAGAAAATGAAGAAAAAAATGAGTTGCCATCAATCAGTGTTAACATTGCGAAGAAATAAAAAAATTAAGAACATCAGGGTTGAGTTATTGCTCACTTTGTGAGCATGACTTGGCAGTCAAAATTTTCGCAGAAGATTTGTTACTGACTTTTTTTTGCAATCAATTTTTGATACAACTCGCTTCTGAATCGCGATGTGAAGGAATGAACCCCTAAAGAGATCAGTGCGTTTACTTTGAGCTTCGGCATTAGAAAATTGACCTTGGACCGAGATAGTTTTATTTTTAAATTTAGTTGGAGCGTACGTTGAAATAATTAAAGATCCTCCCCCAGTTCGGTGCAAAATTTTTGTATTGCCATTAAAGGAGCGTGAAAATAAATAAGGGCGTTCCGAAATTTATGTTTCAATGAGTGCTAGGAATCGTTGAAATGCACGTGCCTGTTTCGGCGGGAACGGCACGTCGTAGGTGTGTTCGGGCCGACCAGAGAGCGGCCCACCGTCGCCCACGACGGCTCCGCCGCCACCTCCGCCACCCATGGCGGCGTTCGGGTGGCCTCGGTGCACACCGCCCGAAGGCGAGTCCGCGTCACCGGAGTACACCGAGATGTGAGTGGTGGCGTAGGGCGAGGGAAAGTAGAGCGGGTCCCCGCGAGGTGCCTCGTACACCTTCTTGCCCACCGAAGTCATCGATATGGAGTCCCCCTTCAGGTCACCGCCGCAGGCGCGCTCTGCATGGAACGATGGTTTACTTTAGCGTGTTGGCCGCTTGTCGCTTGAAGCAAACTGGTTGCCAACAGAATGACGAGTGTAAGAGTTATGGGCCTAACACACAGAGTTTGGTGCCAATAATTTTGCTTGAGATCAGCCACTCAGGGACCGACGCCACCCATAATTCGTCCACTATATAGCTGGTACCAAAACCAGCTTCGACGACACCAGGCAGTTTGAGTGAGAGTGTAGGCTGTGCATGATGAGGTGGAGCCACTTTCTCAGGAACTGCGCTGAAGAAGCTGCGGGTTGTACCACAGCAGTACTCCTGTGAAACTTGCTCGAGAAAAATACCCTCAATCACCTTACTTCAAGCTCATGACTTCCAGCATTAAGGCTAAAACGGCGTACCTGTACAGGGACGAGGGAAGAAGAGACGAGACAGAGCGCTGGGTCTCGAGTAATGACTCTGGCAAAGTTTTTAACAACTTGGGAAACGGAGTTTCTCTTTTCTTTTTTCAAAATCCATGAAGGTCTGCGTGAACTAGACGACAAACAGTAAGAACACGTTGTGAGCGCGAGTTCTACCGCCTAGGTGACGTAAATTTTCTTGTTTTTTTTTTTTAATCAACGAACTCGCCAAGTATTTTTCAAGTTCCTACTTGTGACATTCCGAGGCAGGCCTTAGCACTTTCGTGTTCGTTTTTCCATGCGGGTGGAAAAGGCAAAATTTTGCTCACAAACAATCCCAGGTTGGACAAGAGACCCATACATGAAGGCTCTGCATTAAGTGCCGCCTTAAGACACGCCTTAGGAGCATCTTTAGTTCGGCTGCTATCTGCGTCCAGCGTGTGTTTGAAAATATCTGCTTTATAGGCGCCTGTGGATCGTGTTGTCAGCACTTGAACCAGCGTAGAACTGGCTTTGTTTGCATCAAGAACGTTGTGAGATAAGTTTTACGTAGCGCCTCCTTGCAGATGAGTGATTTGTAAATAGTCTACTGCATTGGGAGAGTGCAGTTATTGTATTCCTGTATGATTTAATTGCTATATATCGCGATTTCTGACGACCTGGCCCATGCTGCAGCCCGCTGCGCTAGCTCTATGAATTGGTGATCAATGCGATTGATGATTTCAGCGAAATATAATCAAAAATTTGTAATTTGTTTCGCGGCTAAAAGTAGACACGTGTAGGCACTAATTGCAGTGTAGGAAATGCGTATCTTATCTATGACGGCTCGTAGATCATACTGACCGGCTGCTGAACGTGCTGCTTGCCTTCGCCTGCTTATGGAGCAGGAATGGTCTCTTGGCTCTTTCGCTGCTTGAGCAACCTTAGCAGCTTTTGGCGCTTCACGTTTCGCCGCGTCGTACCGCTTCTGGTTTTCCTGGTGGGCAGCGCCCTTAGTGTCCTTCACTGCTTTCACTCATTGACGCGCCATTGCGCTCAGCCACTTCTCATCGGTCTTGGCAGTACGTTAGGCCGCTTTTCCACTTTCTCACCTTCATGTGCGGCTGCATAAGCTGCCATTGGAAATATTTCAGCGAATCTACTGCAGTCACCACTACGTGACCATATAGTCGACCCTTTCCTTCTCCGCCGCCGCGGTGGCTCAGTGGTTATGGTGCTCGGCTGCTGACCCGAAAGACGCGGGTTCGATCCCGGCCGCGGCGGTTGAATTTCTTTGGAGGAGAAATTCTAGAGGCCCGTGTACTGTGCGATGTTAGTGCAGGTTAAAGAACCCCAGGTGGTCGAAATTTCCGGAGCCCTCCACTACGGCGTCCCTCATAGCCTTAGTCGCTTTGGGACGTTAAACCCCATAAACCAAACCAAACCTTTCCTTCTATTGACTCAGCCGGCTATACTGCAAGGCCTCAGCGGCATCGCTATTGGCGCCAAGCATTTGGAAGAACAGACCGAACAGATGAAAGAACGCACACCGCAAGAGGCTATCAGTTAAGAAGCTCCTCGCGACAGCCTGCGGTGGTGGCCAAGTGATATCAGGGGCCGGAAAACCAAAGCGCTCATTTCGTGCCCGTACTTCGTATCCCGCACACGGCATTGGTACGGTATTTTTTTTCTACTTACTACCGTTATGTTGTGAAGTTGGGGAAGGTCTCGAATAAGTTCGCTGCATTTTTTTAAAGGTGTTTGAGTGAGTTCGCGGAGAAGTGGAGCTAATATTATTTCATCTCTAATACAAAAATAGAGCGATAATTAACATGACACTGGGATTTCCGCAGTAACGGCTTTTTTCGCGTTTGATATCTTTTTTGTGTGCCATTGGAATATTCTGTGCTTAATAACAGAGATCGCAGTACAAGTTGCTTGTTAGCCGGTAGTTGTTCGCATGCTTCAGCGAACAAATGAAAAAAAAAACATGCTAGCGAAAAATGGGTCGTAAAGGTCGTTGCTGTTGACTGGAAGTACAACCTCACAGAGCACAGCCTCGTTTACCGTACAAACGGCGTTCTTGGCGGCAAAATATAGATAAATGAATTTACGGCGCTTGTTCCAAATTGTTACAGTCTGCTCACTTTGGCGTACAACATTAAGAGCGCAGTTTAGCGTCTCCTGGTTTATTGAACGGAGCACCATGCAAATATAGGGGCTAAAACGAGCACAAGAGGGCCATTTGCGGGAAATGGCTGCAGTTCTTATGCTTCGCGGATTCCTTTGATTCTAAAAACACAGCACCAAACTTACAACCTCACAAATACCGCTAAAGCTCATTTGACTTTTGGCTGTTTTGCAGAGCCTAGTTCATATGCATGCGCTGACACAGCCTGTTTCCTTTGCATTCTTCTTACGAACTCTCGCGCCTAAACGTTATCTCCTTTTAGATATGACCAAATCTCAGTGTAAATTTTACAATCCCTGAAAGCTATAGTTATAAAAAAAATTATATTTGTTATAGTTTTGAACTCTGTAACATATCATCAATGTAACGAAACATATTAAAGTTTCGACTAAACGAAAATGGGCTTGTATTTTCACCTACTATCTTTGGTCGGTTTACCTCATTCTTCGTAAACTCACATTCGCGAAAGAAGTGTCTCGCTGTGTGAGGGGTCGCAAAGGTGTTACCTAGTGTATTCCTGCTTTTTTTTTTAGAGATAAATTGCAAAAAAAAGAACGAAAAAGTCTGCAGCAAGGAGTATAAGGTGCTGAAATAAATATTCACATCATCTTGCAGTCATGGCAATGCAAGCTTAGACGTGAATAACCTGCAATTAAATACACAACAAATTGGTTTATGGTTTATGGTGGTTTAACGTCTCAATGCGACTCAGGCTATGTGGCACGCCGTAGTGAAGGGCTGCGGAAATTTCGACCACCTGGGGTTCTTTAACGTGCACTGACAACACATAGTACACGGGCCTTTAGGATTTCGACTCCATTGAAATTCTACCGCCGCGGCCGCGTCTATCGGGTCGGCAGCCGAGCGCCCTAACGACCGAGCCACCCCAGCGGCTACAACAAATTGAGCAGACTGAAATGCAGCCAGTTTCTTGCGATCTTATACGGTAGCCACATGTTAGAAGTTGCACAAGTTCTCGGGCTCACCGGACACTTGAGCCGTGGCGCTATAATCGTGCGTCCTGGTTCGCCGGTTGCACATCATGTAGACGACAGCACCGATCACCAGCACAACAACGAAGGCGCATATGATGGGCACGACGAGTGTCACGCTCCGAGGGAAGGCCGTGCTCTCTTCGGGATGCAACGTCATCGGTGGTATGGTGGCTGCAACATGAAAAGAAGAGCACAACGTTACTGGTGCAGACTCACATATCGATACCGATGTTTTTATATATATATATATATATATATATATATATATATATATATATATATATATATATATATATATCTGTCGACGGCAGATGCGCATCCTATCGAAAGGATAAAAAAAAAACGACCGGAGGAACTTATTTGTGCCATTTCTGGCCTTGCTGCGTTTCAACTAACATGAGTTAATGCCATCTATATCGACCCAATTGCTCTCAACGTGCACGCGAGTAAGAAGTTTCGACTTGCCCTTCCAATATCAGAGAAGCAACAAAATAAATGCAGGAAGATTAACCACGTGTGATATCCGATTCACTACCTTACTCTTGGGGAGGTATAAGGCGAGTGAAACAGGGGGCAGAGAACGTAGGAAAGTTGTGCCCACTGTGTTCACACTTAGACAGCTGAACAAATAAAGTGATCGAAGCTCACTGCGCTCCTAAAAGTTATTGCCTTTACATGCCGTTTTAAAAATCTACTAACTGTTTTTCTGTCAGGCACGCTTTTTTGTCTGCTCGTGAACGATCAATGCAAGGAAAATCTTTCCACACAATAAATATGACCTAGGAAAAGGTCATATTTATTGTGTGGAAAGATTTTCCTTGCATTGATTTTCCTTGCGAGA
The DNA here is from genome assembly GCF_055824585.1 of Amblyomma mixtum. Lineage (NCBI taxonomy): Eukaryota > Metazoa > Arthropoda > Arachnida > Ixodida > Ixodidae > Amblyomma > Amblyomma mixtum. The sequence goes on from NC_143012.1 coordinate 266,255,953, forward strand.
AGCATGATGCGCGGCTCGTGAGCCGCGCATCATGCTTCTCGAGATGCTCAAGCGACCGCGGTGGCTCAGTGGGTATGGCGCTCGACTGCTGACCCGAAAGACGCGGGTTCAATCCCGGCCGCGGCGGTTGAATTTCCGTGGAGGCGAAATTCTAGAGGTCCGTGTACTGTGCGATGTCAGTGCACGTTAAAGAACCGCAAGTAGTCGAAATTTCCGGAGCCCTCCACTACGGCGTCTCTCATAGCCTCAGTCGCTTTGGAACGTTAAACCCCATAACCCAACCGTCAAGTCATAAAAAGCGCCCGGGGGTTTGGTCGATGGGAAACCGCGACTCTACAAACCATGCGGTTGCTCCGTAAAGAAAAAAAATACGGCCATGTTGAATTGGGAGTGATTATGGTAATCAAACAGATTGTCTAAGCTCAAAGCTCTGTGCCCTTTCTGGTCATAAAGTGTTTGAAAGCGTTTTAGCGCTAGTCAATTTATTCATCAAAATACTAAGCCACTATTCGTTGTTCGCACAGAAATTATCATAGAAAGTCTAACTCACTCTCCATAAACGCCTTCTGGAGGCATCGTTTCATGCGCTTCTTGCGGATGCACCGCTGAAAATAGATGCATTTTGTCTAAGGCAGGAGAATGACTCTTTAGCTGCTCTAATCTTATTTTTATTCACGTCAACGCTTTTAATTATAGAATAAAACTCACAAGAAAACACTCGAAAAGGTTTTGTCTTTTTTGAGAAATGAATTTAAGTTAGAAAGAATGCCAACCGAAGAAATAAAAAAAAAATGTGCCGAAAGTCTTCTCACCTCTTCCTGGTACACTAGGAATTATTGTAATTTTTCTATGGTAAACGCGGAGACACAATCAATAATAGAGGTAATCGAATGCATTAAGTTTCGGCAAAAGGAGAACGAATGCGCTGTACGCAAGCGCCGACTGCAAAATACGTGTATTTTAACGCAATATACCTTAGGCCAAATAAGGTATTCAGCTGGAATTCGCTGGAGTAACCGAACCTTGAACAAAGAATGTGTTTCGACAGTGACATGCTGCCACATTGATCACTGTAGGCGGCTTTGTTGTTTAAAATTAACTTGGTCCATGATAAAGGCTGCCTAATTATTCTTTGTCAAGGTACATCGCACGTGATTTTGATATATGTCGTGGTGATGCTATAAGTTTGCGAAAGAAACTGCGGAGGAGGTAGCAAAGTAGTAGGGTTCTAGCAAGTATAAAAATCAAAAAAAGAAACGGTACGTTTGGTGGTGCTTTCTATGTCGTTTCTCCGTATGCTGCTTGGTTGTTAGTTTACTCTTTTTTTTTCATCTGCCCCAGCTGACAGGACGCCCTGCAGGTGCGTTTTAATCGACATTCGATCTTTGCACGTGTCTCGGAAGTCATGTTTCAAAGAGCAGCAACAGTAGGTGATGTATGACCAAAAGTCAAAGGCCTCTGCCCAAACGGATGTTTTGAACTAAGGTATGAAATATGTGTTTTCATTTATGTACGTTTCAGCACTAGTCAAGAAACACAAAACGAATTTTATGAAAAGTTCTTCGCCTGTGGAGCTAAACTTGCTTCTGTCCCTAAACGGAAGGGAAAAAATGTGCCCTGAGGCTCTCCAGCGCCGAAATGGTGATAGCTTGGCAAGAGAAGTACTTGGAGAAAAAGGAAAATAAGTTGCGGGGTAGCAAAAAAGATAACACTGTTTCAGTAAGCTACAAGATAATCTAATACAATTCAATGCCACAGGCACCCCCAGCTAGGAGCCCATGCGGCGGCCGTACTTCGAATGAGGAGAAATACTCGTACGGAAAACCCCGTGTACTATGGGTTGTGAGCGCATGTTAAAGGAAACCGGGCCGCCCAAATTAATGCAGTGCCCTCCGCTACAGCGTGCCTCATAGCCTGAGACACTTCGAAGCATTTAAACCTCTCAACCCACAATGCAATCATTCATGCTGCTTAGTCAGGCCACTTCGCTTTTTGACAGCCTGCACAAGCAAAAGAATCACAGCCGGGTTTACGTCTACAACGCGAATTTCAGCGACAGCTTCGGCGCAACGCACTGGGGTATGCTCGCGCCTCCTCAGTTTTGCTTCTGTGTCGGCTGCACGTACTGAGTCTGGCTGGGCTTGGCGCGTCTGTTCGCGATCTCGAGCCCACCTCAAAACTTCCATGTTGGCCGTGTTCGGTGCTTCCATGCTGTGTGAGGCACTGAGCTTCACTCACTGAAGTTTGGAAGCACTCAAGGAGTTCTTTCTAGCGCTACACGACAACACTGAACTATCCGCTGGAGGCCAGCCGCTGGCAGCTAACAGAAAGGCAGAGAGGTGCACTCTCGCATGTGGCGGATGATGGCCGTCTACTTTCTCTGCTCTAAGCAGGAAAATAATTATATATACGAAGATTTTCACGCTGGGAGGCGCCGTGTGACAACCAATGAACATCGCGCCCCCCTCGTCCCCTTTTTCTCCCTTTTCCTATCCGGCGGCTTTCCATTTCCTTCCTTCTCTCTGCGGACGCCGACGAAGCAAACCGTGATATCGGGAAACGAAGGCATCACCAGCTGTCGTTGCAAAACAAAACCTGCTATGGGGGACGCTCAAGGGAACTTAAGAATAGCGTTAGATTTTGGATTAATCGAATTTCTTTCGTTACTTATGGGTACGTTTGCGCCAGTTTGCAATTCTCGGTCCCTCAATCGCCATTTTCGGACGCCTAGCCGCAGGGGTAGGTAGCCGCTATGCTGTAACGGTGCCGACATTCGCACATACCACAATTTAGGGCGAACGCACCACTCGAGACGTACCAGCCCCGAGCTAAAATTTGTCATTTTGTCTTGTCTTGTATTCCCAACTAACCCGAGTTTACGCTAGTAAGCTCGGGCAAGTTCGGAGGAGCGTCGCGCAAGCGGAAGCCAAAGGAAGGAAGCTCAGGTAAGTTCGGAGGAGCGTTGCGCCACCTATAGCCAATGGGAGGAGAGAGTCGCGCCACCTAGGTAGCGTAACCTTGCGGCGTCGTCACGACCTGCCCTGGCAGGTGGCAGTTAAATCATTGATTTGTCGCCAGTGGTTGGTCGGGCAGAGCAAGATGGGTCGCACAATCCCTACAGGTGGCTGCTATAGAAGCAGCCACGCACCTTCCAGTGCACTGGCACATCGCTCAAGAGCTGCGTCACTGCGCCTCTGCGCTGGTAGTGATATGAGGAGTCGCCGCGCCCTATGAATGTTGAGAAAGTAATGACCACTTCTGCATCTATGGGCATTGACCTATTATGCTATCGCGTTATACCCTTAATGCGGAGCTTAAGTGAATCCAATTGAAGAATGAACACTTACTTTCACACGTCTACTTGATTTAATTACTTTAAACCCCTACCACGTTCCTGTTTTTTATTTGGATTCTCTATCTCGATTGCTGTCTGGAAACCAGGTTGCTCACAACCTGGTGTGTATGTTGTGAAGACGTCGCAAGGCCGCGTGACGTCTCTCGACCAATGAGCGAGCTCCGTGACACCGGACATTAGCGGAGTTTCGGTGTGTCGGCAACTCTAGTGTTATTTCAATACACGAAAAAGAAAACACAGTTCCTAGAGGCTATTTCATGGTGATGCGCAAACCATGAAGCCCGTAAACTGCACATGTATTGTGTGACGGCGTAATAGGACTCGGAATTATTGTCGAACCCTTTGGGTTCTATAATCTTCACTAACGTGACAAAGCGTTCATCGCGTTTTTCCATTTCGTCCTCCATCGAATTATCGATCGCAACCACCACGGTGCGATACAAACACCTCGGGCTCTCGAGCCAATCATAGCACCTAAATGGCAGCGGCTTTTTGTTGCACCCAAACACCACGGAAGGCCTGCAAGTCCATTTAGTTGTTTCTGTATAGAAAAATTTTGTGCCTGCTCATTAAAATAAATGAGTGCGTCTGGCGTTTTTGTAACTGACATTTTATGAAGTGTTTGCTGATGTCATCGCGTAACAAAAACCGAATCAATGTGAAATCTATCATCGCTGCAGACTGTGAACAGTAATCGTTTTTGATTGTGCAGATCAGGACCTGATTTGAGTCCATAGTTGCTTCTTTCGCTGCAGATGGAACCTTTACCATAGGATGCGCTTGTGTCACTAAATTGCTGAGTGCCGTAAACTCGAGGTTATTGCAACTTTCTCTCGCATTCGCTGAGTTGGAGCTCGCAAATATTGCTATTTATAGAAAAAAACATTTTCGTGTTGCATTTTTCAATTTAAATGATGTTGCAGTAAACCCGTGCTAAACAAATAGATTGGTGTGTCATTAAAGCTGCGTAGGTTCTGTTGCAAGCGACCATGCAATCTCTTTTTTCCTCAGTCGTACCTAAAGAACTGCATGCTGCTGCTTGAGCCAGTAATTCTTCTGCGAGTATAAGGTCACTGTGCACGGCTTCATGACGCCGCGGTTGACGCATGGGTCTACATGGGGCGTACGCACGCACTAATAGTGGTCGACTTAAGCAACGTCATTTTTAACCGTCCTTAGCATTACGTACATGCATGCTACTAGATCGGTGCTAGAACTTCAGCAGCCGCCGTGTTCCCTTTGCTTACCTATTATCAATGTTTGACTTGACAATGTAATTGCGGCGAGAATTCGCTGCGCTGTACCGAATGGTTCAAATGCACCACAAGAAGTTAGGTAGTTTAGTTTCTTGCAACGTTCACACTGTAGCGCTGATATGCTAGCCCTTATGCGACGAACTGCAAAGTTAGACTATTAGGGCGAAATATTATTCGTCTTATCATACTCACCGCTGGACTATTTAGGTATGCTGAAGAACCACGACCTCTCCAATACATTACGAAGAGCCCTTATTCTGTTCCGGCCACTGTTGCTATGCCAAGTAAATTTCCAAATTTAAGCAGTTCATCATATTTCATAGTCGGTCTAGTTAGGTTTCGCTTACTTTAGTATTGTTTGTGTGATTCCAAATGACCACTATAGTTGTTACTGGCGGAATGAATCCATTTCGCGAGTGTCTTTTTACGAATACAGTTGAACTGGTGTTTGACACTTCAGATTGTGTCTCGACGACAATACCACCTACACTTGATTGCTTGAAAATGTCTCTTTCAAGATTTTGTTCAGCTGGTTGCATTAAGATGATGTGCGTCAGGGACGCCAGTAATTAACACGTTCACAGGCGGATAAGAATGATTTCTCTGCTTGTTCTAAACTGCCGTGCAACCTATTATGCTTTACCTAGGAAGATCCTTAGCGATTCGCTATAAACTGCGTTTGCGTAGCCGCGTGCGCTCGTCCAACTCTGTGAAAACACTTCCACAAACCTCCTCCAGGCGTGAGCGTGGCGAAAACGAACTGTGCCTCGGTAGAGCCGGCGTCGTTGGTGGCAGACATGAGGAGGTGGTACCAGGCCCCCGGATGCAAGCCTCCCAGCGTGTACGTGTCGGCAGCTGCCGAATCGATAGTCTCCGGCACGGGTGTCCACTCGCGCTGCCCGCGTAGCTTGTACTGCAGCGTGAAGAAGCGGATCGGGCAGCCGCCGTCTTTCCACGAGCGAAGGTTCAGCTGCACCGCGGTGGAGTTGCTGGAAAGCAGTTCGCCCTTTTCTGGAGCCAGAGGAGCTGCGTTGGACCGTATAATAGAAAAAGAATGTGTTACTAATTGCACGAGTAAAATTTTCCCCAATGTAGCTCCTAGAAAGATCATCAGCCCCCAATTGCGCTCAAAGATCTCTCTTAATATGCGCCAAAGGAAATATAGAGTCAAATTAGATAGCGAGAATATAGCCCTTAGGCGGTAGATATGTCATTTTAACCTATATCAAGATTTTCGTAGCAAGAAAAAATTACCTAAAAGCGAAAGACATGCAGCGACGTACGTCCGTAGGGAATTTCGGCAACTGCGTCTCGAATCCTGTATTTAACGCCGCCCACAATTAATTTATCGCTTGCTGAAGCAACGCTATATCGGCAGGTCATAACTATCGAAACATGACGAAAACAGCACATTGACTGCTGCCGCATTAAGAGAATGCGAGACCAACTGCGCTTTGCATTGCGCCCACTCGGCCTGAGCAAACGCTTCGTATGCAGCAACTTCGAAAGCTGACGTCCGTCGCAATTCCTCGAGGGTAATTGATATCTCCAGGTGTTGAGAGGCTGATGCATAGCGGGAAGGGCGAAGCACTTATGGGTGCGCCATCTCTTGATGCATATTCCAAGAAGAGTCCCGTATTATTTGCAGATGAAACGTTTTATTTTTTTTTGTCTCATTTGCCAGTAACCCAAATGCTCCTTTGATACAGAAATAACGTCCCCGGGTAGCTAACGAGTGTAAATGGGGGAGAATCGTATACGCAGTTTGTCATTTTTTAGCATATATATTATCTATTAGTGAAAAATACACGCTTCAGTTGTTTTCGAAGGGTAACCTGTCAGTTTAGCGCATGCTGCTGCCATAATTGTTATTTTTCTTTCGAATCCTGTTTGGCCAAAAGGGCATGAAGCATCAAGAACCATGATAAAGTCGGCCTTATGTAGTATAAGCTGAAGCTAGGACGCTTAGCAGTGTAATGAATGTAAGGAGAAGTTGGATGCGGTCTCAAGGAGCCGTTGAAACAATCCACAACAAACCTGTAGACCAAACGACAGAAAGGGAAGCATTGTTCGTCTCAGAAGGCTTTTTGCTTTCTACATAAACATGGATCGCACTACGCTTGCCAGTGACACGCCCTGAAAGATATCTCTGCAAAAAAGCAGGCCGGATATTCATCGGACTAGCTCTAGCAATGAATAAATTTATATGTGTAACCATATAACATATTTTGAGACCTTAATGAGAGCTGTGGACGACAGAGACCTTTATCAAAAAAAATGAAAACAGTTCAGGAGGTTAATGATGCACTGTTGTCGATATTTTTCAGCATTCTCAATTAAAAGTACACTTAAAGCAGCATAAATTTTCCAGGTTTCGGATTCTTACACGCGGTTCAACACGTGTTTCCAATTGTGTCGGAAATGGCGGAGTGAAGATGCGGTAGAGAACAGACACTTAGTTGGTTACAGGATCCTGCCGGACTAGCATATATTTGTTAGCTTAGCATAGAGGGAAATACAAGAACCGAGATCACAACATATTATTACATGCCGTAAAGCGCCAACCAGACATTTTAGACTACCACGGATCATTCAAGCGTTGCGCAGCGTGGTTGTTAGTGAAAATTCAATGAGAGTTGCAGAAATGTGATATTTTAAATGTTCTTTCAGCGCCTGGCTTTCAGCAAATCATATCAAGTCTCGATAACCTAACTTTGTGCATTTAAACATACTCGCATCGTCAATGGTAGCTATGAGGACACAGTAAGCTTTTGAGAACATACGCGCCAACCACACGATGCAGAAAAAAAATCAAAATACCCATAGTTTTTTTGATGGTGTGTACTAAGTATCATGAGGCTCCGTCGTTTCTACTGCGGTATCATCAGTGAGAAGAACCGTCTACTGTGTTTAGCCTATTCGGAAAAACACGCAAAACGCTTTTAACATTTTAAGCGGACATTGTAAGCGTGAGCAGTGTCCTGAAATGGGTCGCTATAAAATGGCAAGTTTTTTTTAAATAATAGAAATTCACACTCAGCAATAACAACCAAGCAAAAGGTGCAAAATCATGATCGCATGTTTCTCACATACGCAGCTCAGACTACATTGATTTTAATGAGGCGTTATTCGAGTCCGCACCACTTCCGGCACACATCAAAACTCTTCCACGTCCTCTGTCGTAACCTTAACACAGGCATGACCATCATTAGAACCCATTTTCATCCAAGATCGTCGCTTGCTTCATTTCCTTCAGATCCATCGTTCGTGTTTTGCACTTTCGATTTTGGTTATCCGAAGCAGCTTGAAATTGCTTCCAGGTAAGTGGTGCTGCTCACGAAAAGGATGACGACATCTGCAGTTGCACAACCTGCCTGTGATTACAGCCTTGCTTTCCCCATTCTTTTTTTCTTACTCAAAATCTGCGCAGAACGCACCAACATGCCAGCCTAGACACAGGAGAGGCGGACACCACTATTTCAACACATCGCTTACTGGCGCTTCTTATTAGCCCGATGTGTCCGAAACTTGAATATTGCATAAACTTTTCGATGCACTTTTCATGAGAGGAGAGGGATAAACGTATCGGTCAATGGGATTTTGCTCCTTCATTGATGCGAATGTCGTAGTACGCTTCTATCAGAGAAAGAGCAGAAAATTAAAACTGGCCAGAGCGCCCCGCCGTGGTGGCTCAGGGGTTACGGCACTCGGCTGCTGCCCCGAAAGACGCGGGTTCGATCCCGTCCACGGCGGCTGAATTTTGATGGAGGCGAAATTCTTGAGGCCCGTGTACTCTGCGATGTCAGTGCACGTTAAAGAACCCCAGGTGGTCGAAATTTCCGAAGCCCTCCACTACGGCGTCCCTCACAGCCTGAGTTGCTTTGGGACGTTAAACCCCAACTAACCAACGAAAACTGGCCAGAGCTCGTTCAAGTAAAGTTGCAGACGTATTACGACGGCCCCTCAGGGAACCGTAAGCGTCACCGATTTATATTTTTTTTATTTTCTCAAGGATCGAGGACAAGGGCATATCGAAATAGCAGATGGAGCGCTTGAAGCTGATAGAATTTGGTTATGGGGACGAAGGAGGCAGGTAGATGGTGCCACTAGTGGGAGGAGCTAGGAATAAACGAATTTATAGGAATGTTGATGCGGCATGATTTAACCCGGTTTATGAAACCTTTAAACACGCTACTAGTGCGGAACAGTAAAGATGACTGCTGTTCCAGCCTTGTGGTATTCTTTTACTGCGGTTCGCGACAGCGCCGTCCTTGATAATTATATGGCTGCTCTACTAAGCCGGCTGTAATATCCGATCATTCAAACCACAAAAGTCTGCCTAATCTAAGCAGTGAATCTTGCATGATAGCCGTTCTAATGAATTTCAGATGACGCTTTGGCTCGAAACCATCAAAATTAATCCCTCTCTTTCAAGTTTTGCGTTGTGTGCGGTGAAACGCTTTTTTTGTTGCATGTGACTGCGCCTTTAAGAAAAAAATGATTATTTATTTATTATTCCTCAAAGGTCCCTTTCAGGACATTACATGAGGGGTGGGGATAACACGACAAAAAAAATATACATTAATAAGAAAATGGACAAAAATTACTTTGATGAATAGGCTTCCTCGATAGTGGTTGAAGAGTCGATGATTCATGATGGTGGCCACTTCAGCAGAGAGGTCATTCCAGTCACGGAATGGCATCTCTGGCATCGACACGTCGGCCTCCAGTACAGGCACTATCGAATTCTTAGGAATTCTTGTAAGTAAAGGCAGTCGTATGATGCATTATATTTTTGGTCAAAGAAGCCTTCACGGGCTCCTGCTTTCAAAGGATGTCTTATCGTCAGAGAAGGGAGTCAGAGTAGAGATGTCAGAGCAGAGAATGAGTGTAAAACATGTCGAATCAGTTCTGATCGACACATCCTTTTTCAAATAATTCGTCTGTGTAAGGGCTTTGATATAAGTCAGAATAATTAGCAGGGCTGTAGAGCCACAAGAAGTCCAAGTGGTCAATCTATGTGGCCATTTTCGCTTCTTGCATGGCAGCGAAAAAAAAACGCGTGTGTTTTGTTCCGACTCGGGAGCATTAGCTTCTCTGGCCAGCGCAGCTGCATTGGCTGCATCACTCACTTGACATTTCTCACAATGCGTTTTGTTGTTTCCACTTAATGATTCTTCTCTGTGGCGAAAGGTCGGGGCCAACTTTCGTGAAAGCATGACCTGTTTTTTTTGTTTGTTTTTTTTTGGGGGGGGGGGGCATAGAGTTGACTATTTTCTTTTACAGCATGCATTGGTTACGGGGCAAGATGTCATAAACGGAGCGCTGGGAATCATGAAAAAGTAACTGGTTAGCTTCAGAGTCTAGTGACAGGCATTATGCCTTGGTTAATTTGAAATCGTAATTGATATAAACATTTTGAAATTGTTTACTCACTTACCCAAGAACTCTTCCAACCCTCGGCTACTCTGTATGAAAGTATTGTTCTTTAGAAGTTTCGCTATCACTTTCACTCGGATTTCGGGAACACGCTTTTAGCTAATGCTTGCAAAATGATCTCCTGGAAACATTAATCGTTATAGAAAACTGCTTGATCATAGCTCTTCGCTCTCTCGCATCTGAAAACGTGCGGAACAAAAACGTTAATTGTGCATAGTGCTTTCTTGTTGTTTGAGCACCACTTAGTGAATTAGAGAATTAAAGTGACGCTCCTACTCACAGCGTCTACTGAGGCCTATTTACCGAAACAAAACGAAAAAGAAAGCTGGTGACGATGGCTACAATTTCTTGCCTGCAGCTGGGCTGCCAGGGTAAAAAAGGACAAATATGCCAGGATTGTGTCGCCATCTAGTGTACGCTTTCGTAACAGATAGAAATCTGCACAGCGATCTGCCGTGAGATGTCGGTGACAACTGAGCAGTTCATTTCTTTTTTAAATTCCGTAAGCCTTAGCACTTCAGTTTAAGTCCTAAATATCTGACGGGTGTGGCTAGAGAGGGATTGAAAGTGAGCCTCGCCTCCTCCAGACGTGGTGGCGCTGACGCTGGAACTCGGCTCACTGCGGCCCACGTCGTTGAAGGCCACCGAGTAGAAGTGGTAGCGGGTGCCACAGTTCAGGTCCTGAAAGGTGTGTGAGGTGGCCGCCCCGTCGACGCCCTGCTCGCTCCAGTCGCCCGTCTCTGACTTCCAGTAGAGCACGAAACCTGGTGGCCGAGAGAAGTGATGAAGAAAATTAGCGCACAGTACCATATCCAGCGGGCATATGACGGCGCTGATGAACAAATGTTTTCGACATCCGGAGGTTTCTGTGGGGACCGTAATTAAAATCAATCCGCTCTGGCAATATCATTTACATTGTAATCTTGAAGTCTCTTTAGACATATTGCGCCCAGTGTTTTATATCGTGCGAGTCCCTATAGATGCAAGAGATGAATTTTAGACGCTCGTATCAGAGCCGAGGTTGATCACTTGCAACAAGGCAGGGCAGAAAGAAGAAAAAAAATGCTGTTATTTTTTACCTTCAGTGGATTCCTCTTAAACAGGGGAGTGCTCGCTGCCCGATAAAAATTTTAGCAGCCCGAAGCTTTAAAAACCTTCGGTTGCTATGGATGGTTATCCGTAATCGTTTTCTTATGCACTGCAATAGAATTGCTGTTCTGCAATAGAAATCGACCTGCAGGCAGTGATATGCTTTAGTTTGAAATGAAATTGCAGAAAAGCAAAAAAAGTAAAGCTAACGCACAACCCATGTCAACCAACCAACAATCTCCTCATCAAAAAAAAAAAACTTTTCGATTTAGGAACAACACTCATCAGGCGTATGTCAATGCTGCCTGTCCTTTCAGGGCAGATTATTGTCCAAGAAATTAAAATTCGTGCTGAGAAGGTGGCCGTGAAGGTGAATGTGGCTTTCGTGACATTTCTAAATGCTGGTAAGGTTCCCTTGCCCAATAAAAACTTCCCTCGCCCTTTCTCTTTTCAAATGAACACTCAGCATGCGTAAGCATTGCGCACCTCACGAATCAGCTTTTGATACTTGACGACTCTCTCTCCAAGCAGCAGTGTGCAGCTCTAATTTTTGTCCCTACTCTGTAGCTAAGAGTCAATGGCTGTCGCACCATTTTTCGCCGGTTGTGAAGGCGACCACTTCGATTCAGTATTTTTAAATACACAGACTTGATCGTGCATTTGTAGACATGCTGTGGTTTCTTCCTATTTATATACCATACCGCCGATATACACGACGCGCTTTATATGTCTTTTCTTGAACATCCGGCATCTTTTTCCACAAGCGTCTATAGACCAGACTTTTGAGCCACTCCTGGGCGCGGCCATTTTGCACCGACTGGCGCGCCGCGGTGCGGGCGTTTCTTTGGGGACTGCGGGGCTGCGGCAGTTCCGCGGCCGCGCCTGCATATAGCCGCGCTTCGGGCGCTAAAAAAACATTGCTGAGCATACTTCCGCTGCGTGGTTGTGTTGCAGGAAGTATTTACGTTATCAAAGCGATAACATTGACGCGTTTTAATGACATTTAGTTTGACATTCAGGTTAATTGTGCCGGCGCTTAGAACGCGCTCGTGCTTATATCGAATTCCGTCTTGGTGCTCCACCGCAAAGAAACTTTTTATTCAATATCAAGAAATAGGTGTGCGGCTAGTATGCAGTTCCAATTCCCATGCACTCTTATTCCTTCCTGCCGGCCATAAAGCCCCCCCCCCCCCCCCCCCCCTTCCACAAACGGCTTTCTTGTCGCCGCGCCAGTTTATCAACAAATTACCGCTGTGAGCTCAACTGAGTCGCAGCGCCAACAGAAAACAAATTTTGTCATGGTTTATGCAACCTGGTGCATAAAAACGTACTTTCGCTTAATTTATAAAAGCTTGAATAGATATGAGCAGCTAATCCAGCTTTCACTAATTCTGAGGTCCGAAGTCGCGTTATTTTATTCAGGAGCTCTCGCCGCGTGTGAGAGCGTTGCGTAGCCGTTTGGCTGAGTGTGGAAAATGTAATGAAATAGCGCATAGTATTTTCCAATGAATAAGGTAGATACCGCACCGCTGCAGTGGCTCAGTGGTTACGGCTCTCGGCTCTGGCCCAAAAGACGCGGGTTCGGTCCCGGCTGCGGCGGCCGAATTTCGATGGAGGCGAAATTCTAGATGCCCGTGTACTGTGCGATGTCAATGCACGTTAAAGAACTCCAGGTGGTCGAAATTTTGCGGAGCCCTTCACTACGGCGTCCCTCATAGCCTGAGTCGCTTTGGGACGTGAAACCTTAATAAACCAAACCAAACTAGTGTAGATACCAACAGCAGAAAGATACTATAGATAAACCGTTACCCCCCAGATCCCGCTGACATGCGTGCGGAAAAAGCAACTGAAATCGGTAGCGGTCGTGCTTACAATCCTGTGCATGAAATGTGTTTAATGGGAACAAGAGCAAGCTCAGCGCAAGGAGGCCGAACACGTACTGGTGATCGAAAACACGCGCTCCGTCCGGACAACCTAGTCTGCAGCTCGCCTATCCAGTTACTACTCCACTGAGTCAAATCAATAGATCTACATTCTGATGCATAGAATTATCATAGATGATATCGCACGTAAAAGGCAACAACAAACGACACGACAGCGCAGAAATCTGCTTAGAAGTGCCGGTTTCCTGTCCGTACACTACCTGGTCGACTACCCTCGGATGTCACGTTAACGAGTAACTCCGCACAAGATAACCGCAGTACTGTCTGGAAGAGGGAAAATGTGAGTAGTGACGCACAGCACACACCCTCATACGTTAGCTGATGGAGCACAACAACGGCAGAAGCGAACACGTAAACACGCGTTCCACGCGCGGCGCCGGCGCGACCCGCAGTCCCTCGGGCCGCGCGCGCCGACAGATGGCGACTGGTGTCGAGAGTAGGAGCGCGCCCGCAGCCTGCGTGCGAGGGTAAAAAAATCTGGTCTATTAGCCAGCGTGAACTTATGCCTGGGTAATTTCTATATATTTTCGCTTTTCTCTCTCTGCCGTCAATCCCGTCACCCCTTTCCCGGCGCGTCAAGAAGAGGCTGGCTCGAGAAGGTGTCGGCCTCTCTACACAGCGGCAGGAACTGCCCGCAAGAATCGATAGCTGAGCCTGACGTCATATTATTGACGCTCAGGAGTTGCTGTAATAGCTTGTGCCCCCGAAAGATGGCGCATAAGAACTGTGAACGTCAGCAATGGTCTTCGAGCAAGAAAGGGATTTTATTTCAAACGCTTACCATTATGAAAAACACCAGGAAAACAAATCAGTTTATATGCTGCTAAGATCACAACAGAGTCCTACTAATGATCCCAATTATGGCAGTGTTAGTATATATACATTTGTGTAGTGCTATATTGCTCATTAAAAAAAACAACTTCAAAGCAGGCGTTTTTATGAGATCATTAGCATCATAGAGCTATTATCATATATTAGCATAGAAGCATTTGGGCATACAATCAGACTGACATTGTTACTCAGCGTACGATATTGAATTTCAAATTAATCGAACTTTCAAAGGTCGGCAAGGTACAAAGCACCAGGTTTGTTTTTGAACCTGACACTTAGCGTGTGTAACTCCTTAGCTTTCCGCTAGACGGCGGTCCGGTCATGGCGCGGAGCTTCGAAGTTGTCAAGGCGGGAACATTAAAAAAGGGCGCACTTCGTTCATTCTCGATGGGGCTCATTATAAATCCTACCGGGTACAGTTCCTGAATATAACTAGAAGGTTTGTTTCTCACATTTCAAAAAAAAAAAACAAGGAATAAAACGGAGTAGCCGGCAGCAGTGGTGCTGGGAATTTTCTTTAAGTAGCACTTGATATTTGTATTCTATTACTGAAGGAAACAACAAAAAGAGATGAGAATTCTACTGTGAATTCATAACTCAAGCGGTCGAAGAATGAACGAAAACATGGTTTATTTGAATACAGGGAGTAAACAATATCTCTATATTTAGCCCTTGTGTGATGGGCCAGAGAAAAAATAACTCACGGTTAGGAAAATGGTCTAAAAAACTTGATACATTTTAAGGCACGAATACAAAACTAGCGTGCTGTCAGAAATAAATCGAACGTTCGCGATAAAACGTAAGTTTGAATTTCAAAAATGACACTCCGCTTGATTCATGAGCATTAACATATTAGCAGATTTATTTACTAAAAACACAAAATCCTTTAACACAGAGATTCGGCATGTTTGGAAGAGGCACAATAGCTTTTGAGCACACGTAAAATCGTGAAAAAAAAACAATAAATAAAGGTGTCCCTCATAACCAGTCGCTCCAAGTTCTTGTAAAATATTTCTCAAAGAAGAACAAATAAGTCATATTAAGTTACAAATGCTGAGAAACAGCCCACCTGCTAAAAATTAAAGTTGGCAAAAAAAGAAAATGCGGACATATGGCAAAGCATAAAGGAGAGGGAAAACATGTGGCAGTTGCCAATATTTCTTTATACCCAGAAATTCTGGACAACCGCATTTTTTTATCAGGACTTTGTGTATAAACGTAAATTTTGGATACCATAAGATTGCACACTATCAATCAGTGTATTCTCAGATCCCTTCTCAGGATGTTTGTAGTTCCCTGATCTTGGAAAACGCACCCCATTGGTCCTCTATGGCAGTGTGATCTACTCGGTTCAAGTGCAGTACAATCATTAAAAGCAAGATTTGCTACAATCCGAACGTATACCATTTCCGTCAGTACGATCATAACAGTGCCATACAATATTTCACAGCCACCTCACAATAAGAATGATATCTAGGAAACTAGGAATTTTTAATCATTCAGAGAAAAATGTAGCAAGCTGTGATGACTGCGATGCTATTCCTTTTCCGCCAAAGCAAAGAACTAACATTTATCTCATTTATTTATCTAACATTTATCTTTATCTAATGCCGATTCTCCGGCATTCCCAAATCCACCCGCTCTAGTGCCAGCCATAACCACGTGACCACAACTGTCACATTCGTGCGAGCCCCGGCTCCTCAACCATCACGAACTGGGACCGCCACACTCAGCGGGAACATTAGAACACCTAGTTCCGCGCTACTCGGTGCGCCACCTGCGAGCGCTCCAGGCAACTTGCACAAGGGGGCCTCGTCACACTGCACGTACACGAGGTGTAAGCAAGGCGCACGCAGGTGGCGCTAACTGGTTACGGCATACGCCCACGTCCAGAGCGGGGATTTAAACCAGGAGTAAGGGGTAAAAGAGATTGAAGCTGCGGCTCGCAATGCCGGCAGTTAACTAAAAGAAAGCCCCTCATATAGCCAGCACTGTAAGACGTTCGTCGAGAGCACGTACCCCACGTAAAAATGGGGGATCTTGAGAACTAAGAAAAGCCACGTCTTTGATTCAAGTGAAAAAAGCTGAAAAAGGTGTATCGGAAGTAAACAATCTTCGTCATTGCCGTCTGTCGCAAGCTGTTCATGGGAATGCCAAAAGTTTGAAACCAAGCTCATTCGCTCAAGAAGAGGAACCAATGCGCTTGAGAACGCATAAAAAAAAAAACCCGGAATCAATATATCTACAAATCTGAAGGGAAGAATGACTATTAGGGACGTTTGTGGCACCGGGGAATAATTATATGTTAGCAAAAAAGCGCAGAAACTAGCGAGAAGATTGCTAAAAGGTAAACATACATAGATGATAATATCAGTACTCAACCAGGTATAGCCCTTCGTCACTTTGAAACTCTAAACACACACAAAAAAAATTCAGAACATACTACGGCCTTTATCAGGACAGGCGATGTGGGTATCTGAATGTTAGGTTTCTGTTTTGTGTGTGCTTTGTTTGGTCTCAAAACTGAAAACGGCAAAATTATCGTTTGGGTTACAGATTGGATGGGTGATTATTTTTGCGCATCGCGAACAATTTGGTCTCCAAAGTTTTCACGTAGGCATCAGAATAATTTCCATACATAACATGGGAAGTACCAGGTAGCAAGTTCGAACAAAAAACAAAACAAAACAAAAGTTGTGCTTAGATGTTCATTATTCGGGTTTTTATCAATTTTCTTCCTGAAGAAAGTTTTTAATCAGACCTGGGCAAACGGAAATGTCGACATGTAGAGTGACGGTGCGACTGTAATGACGCTTGCAAAAAGAGATTGCGTGATCACCTACAGACGAGAAAGAGTTGAAGGCGCTGTCCTACTATTTGAATAAATAACATCATGGGCCCATTGGAAGTAGACTAGTAATAGTCAACGGCCTGGTAGTTATTCGTAGCACGATCGATGCTGTGTGAACTCATCGAAATGCAACAACGAGGGCGGCGGATAGGGAATCTCGCTTGTGGTGAAGATAAAAACTACAGGCCTAATTGAAAAACTGGAGTATGTGCAATAAAATCAATGTCGCGCAAGGTACGGAGCGTCAGAAACGATGTAGTGAGTCCTTCTTTCTTTCTTCCTTTTTTTTCTTTCCTTTCTCTCTTCCTTTCTTCCTTTCTTTCTTTCTTTCTTTCTTTCTTTCTTACTTTCTTCCCTTCTTTCTTTCCTTCTTTCTTCCTTTCTTTCTTTCTCTTTTTCTTTCTTTCTTTCCTTCTTTCCTTCTTCCTTTCTTTCTTTCTTCCTTTCTTTCTTACTTTCTTCCTTTCTTTCTTCCATTCTTTCTTTCTTTCCTTCTTTCTTTCTTTCTTTCTTTTTTTCTTTCTATCTTTCTTTCTTTCTTTATTTCTTTCTTTCTTTCTTTCCTCCTTTCTTCCTTTCTTTCTTTCTTTCTTTCTTTCTTTCTTTCTTTCTTTCTTTCTTTCTGGACGACTACTGCACCGTATTTTCAGCACAGCTCTTCAGCAGAGCTACTCAGGTACAGACGGGCAGATATCTGTTCAGCCATTGCAGTGCCATGGCACCCTGCTTGCAAATACCTGGGACTTTCATGCGGGAAAGCTATGGTCTTGTCTTCTCGAAATTCTTCCTCTGATCTTCGCTTAAATTTACTTATAGTAATTCTTTTGGAATTAGCCTTCTTATATACAACTTTAGATATTGTATGATAATACTCGTGCGTAGTTTGTTATTGTGGCTGTAGTAATGATTTTGGATTGTTTTATTTTCCTGCATTTTCTCTGCTGTCTAAATGCATGGGAAGTTGCGTTACGCGTTAAACACTCTCTGGAAGGGCAGGTAGCTACAATATGGAAGGGAACATACAGGTTCTGTCCTGAAAGTAATGAGATTGAGTATAGAAGAAACTCCATGTTTGAAAACATTTTTCAATACACCTAGTATAATTAAAAAAAGAAACGAACCTTTGGCATCGACACCGCGAGCCCAGCGAGTTTCTCATTCTTCGTAGGCGCCTTGAAACTTGGAAGACCTTTTCTGGAATCTTGTTGAGCCCCTTCGTTGCAACAATTTGTACGCGCTTCCACCGCACCGCATATGTTCCTTTCCAACGCATTTTTCAATCTCGCTAACAAGAAGAAGTCACAGGGAAAGAGGTCGGGGTTGTACGGCGGCTTGCGAAACCTCGTTATGGGTTGTCCGCTCAAAGGCTCGTGGTCACCGAGCGGCGTGCGACGGAGTGTTGTCGCGGCAATACATGCTGTCGCGATCTCTCCACGTAGGTGCAGGACGCTCTGTCTCCGTCTCTGAACGACTTCCACGTTGAAACATGCATTTACCGTCATTGTGGAAAGAAAAAAATTCTTCATTGAATATTCTCTGAAAGTCATGCAAGCCACTGACTGAAGGGTTTGCTCGCCAGTTCTCCATGCTACCAGCCGCCTAAAAATTGCTAAAGCTGTTTTCGGCATGTCTATTCTGCAATATTAAGGTCAAAAACTTCAGTCTGATGACGAAAACAAAAAGCCCCCCCCCCCCCCCCCCCCCCTGACGCACATTGTCAAGGTTTAGTAAGGAGACCGTTATCTCCGTCCCGCTTCTCTGGCCAGATCCGATCCCGCCATAACTGAGCCATCCATAGTGCATGGCTTTGATCATGGAAGTATGTCTTTCGTATTGAAGAAAATACATATGACTGGCTGACGTAGCGTGCAGTAACCGCATCTTTCACACCTGCCATTCGTCCCATCCTCCGAAGCCTATAATATGCGTGGTATATAAATGCATGGGGCTGCGCTTATGTTCTCGCAGAATGGACATTCTTCTATACAGCTCAAAGAGCACAAACCCTTAAGTTGGGCGTGTTCGTCTTAAGGCGGTGTTTGCCGTCCTGTTTCTGTAGCTTTTTCTTGTCTCGTCCACGGCACCTTGAGGTGAACGTTATCATGAATAATGCACATAAAGGACCGTGAACGGAGAGGGGATGAGGGGGACGTGTAGGTATAACGTTGATGGTGCACATGCATTGTCTCCTACATTTCTTCAATACCCACGCACTGGCGCTCCAGCGTTCCCCATGTATAATGAACGACCCGACATACGACTTCATATGCCATATGACTGCACTGTTATTGTAGCTGTGGGTTTGAAAGGAGCTCTTGTAAAGCGGAAATCGCCTGTGTGCGTTTCGCGGGCTCTCTAAACCTGACGCTAACGGCACTTTTGTGTGAATTCACGGCGAACAGGACCGATTTTGTCAGGCTTGCATATAAGTACGAAATACAAGATAAACATGGATCTGCTGCTAGATACAGAGCAGAATACAGTTCAACATTCATTCTTCGCACGATCAAAGGAAACGACAAATGACAAATAATATCATCAATTTTACATACATTGTTATTGATGGTCATCACAAACATGCGCCGGATTGTGCACAATTTCTTGTCAGAACTATAGATACTTACTTCAAAATTATGCATCGTATAGCCTTCCTTACGAAGAAAGCCTTAGGTGTACGAATGCTCATGAATACGCGTTATATTTTACATATTACAATAGACACGCATCCATTGCAATCTAAAAACACTTTCGGAAACAACGCCACCTCTATTTCAATACCAGACCTATTGCTCGCTTCGCAGTGGGATCACTTTGGGGGCCTCTATTTGATACTCGTCGAGGTGCGGCGCCTCTTTGAGAACCTGTAGCCTGCATTCTAGAGCGAGTTGCTGGAGTGGCTGGCGAATGCACCCTGCATAAACCGCTGCCTTCTGAGGAAAAAGGGCACAAAAGTTTTGTTCGCCTGTCTTTCGGGGTATGTCGCTATAGATGAGGTGCTCTCTGGCTCTAACCTTATTACAAGAGGAGAAGGCATCTAAACTAGCGAAGCGGAGAGCTGTAGAATTTTGGAGGAACCGTCGAGGTAGGAATGGTTGTCTAAACTATCCTTATCTCTTTAGTCGGCTAGATATAGCGGCTGTTTAAAAATATATTCTTCAATTAAGCTACGCCACCACCGCTAAAACACTTAAGCATAATCTGTCAGAGCAAGGATGTCCTTTACAGAAGGTCCCAAGCTAGCGCTTCGTTGCTTCTTCGTAATAGAAAGATTATCTTGCAAGGTTTTACAGATAAATTAAAAAAAAAGAACTAAAAGAACACAGACACAGAAAAATAAGAGAGTACACGAGCCCTGCAGGTGACGCATGCGAAACAGCAAAAAAAGATAAGCGAAATTAAATTAAGGGTTGTAGCGACAGAACAATTGACACGACAAATCAAATTCATTGAAAGATGACGCGCCAGCCGTAAACTTCAAGAATTCGTCGTGAGTGTAACGGCCGCTTTACTGAAGCAGTATCTTCTTTAGTTCTCTTACCCAAGCATTCGCAAAGAACACCAAGTTAACGGAGTTGTCTAAAGCAAATATTTTACCGCTCGTGTCCGGCTGCAGTGTCACAGTTATCGAAAGCGCCACAACTCAACCTCATTTCGCGCTTTCTGTGGCTTGTACTAATCCTCCTTTGTTTTAGCTCGTGTATGCTTTGGCCCATGTATGGTTTAGTGGCGCAATGTTGCATAACCGAAGGTTTTTCCTTTAATCTGCAGCAGAACATATGAGAAGTTCCAACAATTAGCTCCGTCCGATGGTACCATTATTGTCGCTGTGTAAAGTGTTTTGGATCTAGAAAGGCAAGTTTTCAGAACGCGAATATTCTATTGGTCTTTCTGTAGACAACCCTGTTGATAGGCGCGCAGAAAACGCTTTCTTGAAGTTTCTAAACCGTATTGTCTCATACTCTGGAAACAGTCTCTCAAGCTTTTAAGAAATGTGAAGTTTTCGCCTATGCCAGAATTGCTTTAAATCAGGATACAGGAAAACCATCTACACCATTAAATTTATCTTATGGTAACGAATAACTGCACATATGTGGACTAAGAAAAAATCTCATTTGTTGTTTTGTATTGAGCAGCCGTTCGATAAGCTGGAAAAAGCAACAGATCGATTCAATTTCTTCTCGTATTGATTACGTTTTGACGGTACCTGCAGGGAAGTGCTTGGGCCCTTACATATAAAACAAGATGAGCCCCCACCGTAAGTTAAAAAATAAAACTGCGAAACAACCTTGCAACAAGGCGCCCCTCTCTTCTGCCTCTTTTGATGTAGAATGACAGCGGGAACTTGAGACACGCCTAGTTACAAAGACCAATCAATAAATACACCCACCTGTAATTGGTTTTGCCTCTTTCGGGGAGACATCCCATGACACTGTGACGGCACTTGTCGAGGTAGACACGATGTGGATTACCGGAGGAAGGGGCGGATCTGCGCAATCGCCCATATAGCAAAGGACGTTAAGGTAACGCAATTCCACATAAATCTCATCCTGCATGCATTTACCTCACTCCGAGTAAATGTTCACATTTTGCCTATTGCACAACGTGAACGAGATTTTCTGGCTGAGGAAAAACGCGTAAAATTCTTCAGTGCTTCAATGCCTTGCCATTGCGTGTTGAAAGGTCGTGGCTTTGACAAAACTTCAGAGGAACGTGCATATTTAGCATGCACTTAATTTTAGTAAGATTTCCTTAAGCACTTTTGTTTTTCTTATGAGTTGACCCAAGAAGTTATTACCTACGCAGGTAACAGAAAGTGCAAAGAACTCACGTACTGGCTCGCTAATGGTAAAAATTTTATTTTAATTCGTGACCATCGATCAATGCTAATTAAAGAACGTGACATTCAAAAAGGGTTGCATTTCTGTGTCTTTTTTAATAGAAATGTATTTAATGTAGTTTTAAGGAACGGATATCTGCTTTGCTCAACAAACAAGCAACAGTGAAAAAAACCGTTAAAGTACTCAGAATGAATGAACACTTTCCCGTCTCCAGGATATTCAATTCTACAGACTGCAAAGAAACCCCTATTGGCAATGATTTTTGTTTTGTTGAGAACATAATAGCGCTTACTCATGAAGCTTGTTGCTGATATCTTTTGCCGGTTGTGAAATATGAAACTGTCTATGCAATGAACGAAATCAACAGTGCTTTTTGCCGGTTGTGAAATGGTAAATCATCTATGTAATGAACGAAATGAACAGTGCCGTAATATTCTGGCTGTGTGCTCACCGTGTTCAAATGTCTGGGCTGTAATTTCAGCGGATGGTGGCCCGGCGCCTTTGCCGTTGAACGCCTGTACGATGACGCTGTACTTGGTTGATCGCTTTAGGTTGTTGATGCTGATCTCTGGCACGAAGCCATCGAGGACGTCGATGGTCTTGTAGACGAACGACTCACCGGAGCCGACCGGTTTGTATCCGACGTAGTAGCCACGAATGCGACCGTGAGCGGAAAAGTTTGGAGGGGGCTGCGAACAAAGCACCAGAACCAAATTGTAGAATTTTGCAGAAACGTTGGCGAATTCACTATTTGGCACAAAAACGGTGTAGACGCCGAGGCGATGTTCCTCAATCTTATTTCGCACTAAATTTTTATAACGGTTTCCAGGCAGGTATTATGCCATATAGGATTTCTGAAAGACCGAAAAAAAAAAACTAATAGGATGATGACTCAAGAATGGTAAAGTAACGTTTTTCAATTTGTTGCCCTGCGTTTTGATTTTTACTTTAACACTTCCATTATACTGAGGCTAAGCGCTATTAAGAACTTAAAGGTTTAACCGTCGAATGAGACATTCGTCTATTTTCATAGCTATTATATATAGTTGATAGTCACCTTCCACGAGGCCTTCAATGTCTGTGACGTCACTGGCACAACAACTAAATCTTCTGGTGGCTTTGAAGGTACTGCAAAAAAAAAAAGAGAATTTCAACATTCAAGGCACCAGCGCTTAGGAAGACACTAAACTGAAGCTAGAAAATGGGGATAGATCTTCTTTGAGGAGCAAACGTTTTAACTTGAATAGCGACCCCAGTTCGAGGTTTTTGTTGCAGCCAATCATGAAACTGTCATTTAAATGAGGTTACTGAACATTCATCAAAGCCTGAAAAACTTGCATAAAAACGAAATAGTTTTTCTCAACTATCCTCAACTAAGTATTGATTCAGCATCAACCCGCCGCGGTGGCTCAGTGGTTACGGCGCTCGGCTGCTGGCCCGAAAGACGTGGGTTCGATCCCGGCCGCGGCGGCTGAATTTTGATGGAGGCGAAATTCCAGAGGCCCGTGTACTATGCGACGTCAGTTGCACGTTAAAGAACTCCAGTTGGTCGAAAATTCCGGAGCCCTTCACTACGGCGTCCGTCATAGCCTGTGTCGCTTTGGTACGTTAAACCACAAGAAACCAAACCGATTCAACTTTGAGACCCCTGCCCTCCCGCTAAGCTTCCCAAGCGTCTGCCATTTCGCTCAAGGCAGCTCAAGTTACCGAGAGTGGTTGCAAAAATCTAACTCACGAATGCGAATAAAATGAGTTTTACTGATTAACACTCGTGAGAAACTGTCAGAAAAGGGGACATGCCGCAAATTATGCATGTGGACGTTGATCTCTTCCCGACTCAGGGCATCTAACTACTCGTCTCGCCTGTCTTGAGGGCTGCAGCTGAATGGAACCCTAATGCAGCCGCTTGCGCCATTTCACAACTTCGACTATTGGCGGTGAGTGCATCACTCTATCCAAACAGTAGGCACACTGAAGAGAAAGAGAAAGAAAAATTGCCAACTAAAGGCTCAGCTGTAGTAAACTTACGGCTTTTAGCACGAGGTGTTAAGAAATAAAGAAGTAAGAAAACATAAAATGGGGTGTAGCACTGGGTTAACACCTAAGAAGTTTAAAATTCGGTAGCATTTAAAGCCCGAGCAACGCGTTTTAGCTGTGCTTCTTAGTACAGCGCAACAGTTAAGACGCAGCCATTCTCGGTTTCTTTCTTATAACTGGTTGTTTTCTGGCTGGTTGACGTGCCAGGCATTTTACCACCCTCTCTTCCGTTCGTTGTTTCTATGCCTTAAGCTTAGGAACACTATGGGAGTGCTAAGAAAAAGACCGCATATTTAAATCAACGTTATTTGTGAAGAACTTGCAAAAAGTGGCTCTTTATTATCTCAAACTTCCAAAGAACGGCCGGTGTGGATTTGAAACTCTAAGCTGTTTCTCAGCAGACGCTATTCTAGAATATTTTACACTAGTGCCGCACTTCGCATGTGGTGCAACTGGCGGTGCAATGTTGATGCTGTCCGCTACAGCCGCAATGTCGCGCCAGTCGCGTGCGATCAATGTGCCTGTTTTGTGAGTCTGCACGATCGCAATCACTGCAGAAATCAGTACGCATCACAGGGAGCCCCAAATTAAATGAGTCAGCGTTTCCTGGCAGCGTGGATCAGAGAGAACCTTGTGATTTAAGATGCAGTAAAAAGTTTGCAAAAGGCTTCCAAAACTCTGGCGAGGTGAAAAGACGCGTAAAGAAAGATTGCCTTCAGGAATGAGAAAGATTTCGAAAGCACGGCGTCGCTGAGATGAGAGGTCACGACCTGCTGGAAAATAGTTGCGAAAAGAATAAGTTGGCTACCGGCAGACGAAAATCGTAGGTTTGCTGGAGAAATGGTTCACTTTTTTTGTGTTACGCTTGAAAATTGAGAAAAAAAGTTGGACAGGAATCCGCCTAAGAGTGTGTCAACATGCAAACATAGTTGGTGCTTCTCTTTATCCGCTAGGAGTCGTAAAGGCACTTGTGGGGGATGAAGCGTTGTTAAATCTAGGCATCGGTAGCTTCGCTCAAGATTGTTCTTTCTTTCACTCTTTTTAAACCTCCATTCCGTATCATGGTGAGCGCTCGACTTACCTTCCTCGTCAGTGGTGACTGAAATCATAGGACTCGGCTCGCTCCTACCAAACTTGTTTACGGAGAGAACGCGTAGATGGTAGGCAGTAATGGGCTCTAAGTCATCCAAAACTGCCGATGTATTCGAGCCTGGAACTTCCACATGCCGCGCATCTTTCTGCCAGGAGCCTGTTACGAAAAAAAAAAAAAACAAAATAGAAACTTTCAAACCAGGGAGCATATTTCTTGATTTCAGATATGGGCATTACATTTAAAGTACCCTCGCGAAATGCAAGTCTTTGATGATGCAAGTTCTATTGCTTGATTTATCATTCAAAGCTGCCGTCTTTATTCCACGGTTTGGTAGTGTTCAGGTTCTATATCATGAAAATAGACAGTTATTTCTGAGCGACGAGAAACAAAAATCTATTTCTCTTTTTTCGAAGCGTTGCTGAAAAGAAGTGGGGCAAGCAAAGAATTTGCCCGCACACATTTATTTTCATTGAAGTCTGTTCTAGGCCTTACATTCTACCTTTTTCCATCCACCATGCGGACTTCTTATTAAGTACGCATGAGTCTTCTTTACTCCGGGTTGGTCGTGAAGGAGAAGGAATTAAATGAACTGGTTTGCACTATAGATGGGTTGAATTGCACAATGGCTTGACGTGCCTGCCAATTCATGCCGCCTAGTACATGATTTTTCGGTGACTGTTGATATGAATATTGTTTTTTCGGAGAGTTCTTCTACCCTCCAGTGGCTACTACAAAATTACATTATGGCTTTTACAAAAGCTTACATCTTATTTTGAAATTGTATGTCTTTTAAAATGGTCCGGCACTCCCTGAAATCAACGTCATACAAGGAACTTCGATAAAAAAGCTAATCGATATTTTCTAACAAATTTTTCAGCATTCTTAGACAAGTGCGAGGAAGTCAGGTTGAGTGTGTGGGCTCTCACGCGGAATGCACTGAAGAGTAGAGAAGCGTGTCGGTGCCGTGAGCAGACGATATTTTGAGAAGCGAAATTGAACACGCATCAAGCTATGCCTAGTGTTGGTCAAATGTTTTGGGGAATCTCCCAAGGTGGAGTAGATTTGTAATAAGGGAGTAATTACTTCTTTGACATCCACCCAAGCACAGCCATACGGCTACAAAAAAAAATCTATACAGCTTTCTCAGAAACCACGCAGTTAAAGAAAAATTCGTCCTGGTCTGGGATTCGAACAGGGACCACCGCTTCACCGGAGCAGTCGCTCTACCAATTGAGCTAACCGGAACGGCAAGCTTATGGTAGGGCGAGAGCGAAATGATCAATAACTCGAAGTGGGAACAGTGCTGATCAAATGTGTTGGGAATCCCCCAAGGTGGAGTAGATTTGTAATAAGGAAGTAATTACTCACTGACATCCACCCAAGTGAAGCCATACGGCTAAAGAGGAAAGCTATACAGCTTTTGCAGAAACAGCGGAGTTAAAGAAAAATTCTTCCTGGTCCGGGGTTCGAACCCGGGACCACCGCTTCACCGGAGCAGTCGCTCTACCAATTGAGCTAACCGGGACGGCAAGCTTATGGCTACCATAAGCTTGCTTATATTTTATGGCTACCATAAGCTTGCCGTCCCGGTTAGCTCAATTGGAAGAGCGACTGCTCCGGTGAAGCGGTGGTCCCGTGTTCGAACCCCGGAACCAGGCGAATTTTTCTTCAACTGCGCGGTTTCTGAGAAAGCTGTATAGCTTTACTTTGTAGCAGTATGGCTGCGCTCGGTTGGATGTCAATGAGTAATAACTCCCTTATTGCTATGCCTAGTTGTGTCTTTTCGCTCAGTTTCTTCGATATTGTGCCAATGACCGCGAATAAATACTGTTTGATAGTAATCAGTTCGATTCTGTGATCTCGTTCACAGCGCCAACAGTGTTCCCGAGACTCACGAATGTCTCGTGGCTGTAAGTATGTATAGCATGCTTGCCTAGAAATTGCTTGGCTCACACTCACGTCTCTACTGACAGGAACGACAACTGACCTGAAACCTCTTTCCATTGGACGAAGTATCCGAGAATGTCGCTGTTTCCATTGAAAGGCGTGTTCCAGCGCAGCGATATCCGGCGACTCGTCGCCTCTACGACGCGGATGTCGTCTGGCGGGTCCGGAGTCTCTGAAAGCACAATGAAGGAAATTAATTGAGCTTGGATAGTGACAGGAATATTTGAAGACTAAAATCTTTTTCCTTGCGCTTAGAAGGCCATTTTCGCGAGCAGCAATCGGTTTTGCAACAGAGAAGCTGTTTCGTGCACCAGATTTATTATTTTGAATTTCTAAAGCATTATTCAGTGATATAGAGACTTATAAAGCCACGAAAGAACAGTGCAGGAGCAGAACCTTGAGAATGAAGGCGCACTATTATTTAAGGGTGCTCCGCATTTTTAGCGCACTGGAAAAGAATAACAGCATAGGCGAAGCATGAGTAAACGGCAAAATCATACGCCAACAATGCGTTAATCTTTATGCCTTTCCTGTTGCTTTCTTTTTTATGAGACGCTCGTGAGCGTGCAGAATGTTACTCCGAGCCACACCACGCTGTGCGATATGTGGGCTTAGTTAGTGCGGTGTAATTAATGGTTTCGAAGGCCTCATTAACGAGGTGGAAATAGGCTTTAAGTGTTTCCTTTCTTTGTTTTTCGCTCTCTGCCCACATCCTTTTCTTTCACAAACGCTGCCCCCCCTTTACTCACCTTCCCAGACGCTGCTGTTCCCCCCCCCACCCCCCCCTTACTCACGCACAAGAACACGCGCATACTGGCGCCCGTATGTACACTTGGACACGCACATATGCATAAACTGGCCAATAAAACCCACGGAAGGTACCCGTGCGCAAAAAAGCGCACAAGGCCACCCACACGAGAAGATGCGGCCAATCTGAGCGATGAAGGCTAGCAGGAAGAGAACTCTGGAGACTCAGGAAACTCGGAAAAATGCTAGACGTGAGCTTCAAGGCTCAATACAAGAAAGCACTTTTCTTATGCTGCATTGCGATTTCTAGGCTGCATCAATGGAATATTTCAATTCATTGTGCTTTGAAGCAAATAATGAAGAAGATACTGAACGTTACTGTTTCCGTGGCATGAAATGCCACCGTAGGAATAAAAATAGGCGCGACTAAGACTACGCGTTCAGACGTTTGGTGACACATCCATAAACGCAGTTTATGCTAAGTTTCTGGTGTTTCGTATCGCACTTTTCTCTCGCCATTGACCCTGTACATCGTTACTGTTAGTTGAAGACATTTCGAATCATGTTAAGTTCGACCACGAAATCTTAATTACTATAAGCTTTTCTTTCAAAAACATTGGTCATGCCATTCTTTAACTCAGTTACTTATGTGTTATACAGGCTCAGTCATTCTCAATGATTAAGTTCCTTTACTGAACTTTTATTACTAGTTTCTATATGTCGCATCTTCCATGGCTATCGGACCATGGCACGCGAATCGGCTAACTGGACAAATAATATAGAGTAATTTTAACTTTCTCCAGGATTTCTTTTTTTTGTTATCCTCGTAAAACGACATTCTAACGATGCATAACTTGATGAATTTTTTTGCTGGCTGTGTGAGGATTGAAAAAATAAATGCAATTGTATATTGTGCCACTTTTTAACTAATTTTGAATGTTTCGATCTTATATTTTATTCTAATGGTGAAGATCGTCAATTTTTGTACACGTCGCTGAACAAGTACAAACGAAGACCTTCTGTGCCGTTCACACGAATTCACCCGTTCACCTGAAGTGATTTTATCCTACCAGTTTTGTAGCGTAACGAACAGTGAGTGGGAAGCTCAATTTTGAAACGAAAAAAAAAAAAATAACGCACGCACCCATTCAAGAACACAAGAGCGGTTCTAATTTTAGAGAACCACCCTATTTGTTCCCTTGCCCAAATATAAGAGGCTATCTTTGAAAGTTCTGACAAACAATAGGAATATGTTCTAAACACAGCAACAAGAGATACCAACAAACTCAACGGACAAAATAGCAAATAACGTTTCGCTAGCGGAATGGTCAAAGATGACCTTACAATGTCGAAAGCATTTGTTTACTTTTGGCCTTAGCGTGTTCTCCACCCGTGAAGGTCGCATCAAACTCTTTTCATGTTTTTTCATCCTTCACATGCTTCATTTTAGCTCTCCGTTACATTTATAGCTCTGCGAAAGCGCCTAAAGCGCTTTGAGAGCCACGTAAAGACAGTTTTAAAGAACTATCTCAATTTTTCTTCTTTACCGACATTCAAGGAATGCGCGGGAGACGCAACGGAAGAAAAAAAAAGTAATGCAGGCTGGTAACTCGAGGCAGACCAAAATGGAAACCCAGAATCAAGAGCAAACATTCTCGTGCGACATAAATTTGCGGGACGGCGTCCAAATCCCCCCAAGGCAGGCGTCGCATTTCTGGCGAGCAAGCAGCACACTAGCGGCTGCGCCAGCAACGCGCAGCCTGAGCGATGGCCCGGGCATGAAGAGAAGGCGCGCAATGGTCCGTAAAATAATTTCTTGGAAAATAGCAGCGCGGCGCACACAGCGGCCCCGCACACAACCACGTTAGTTGATTTCTCTGTGCGTGCCCCTCGCAGTTCTTTGTTTTCTTTCACATTTTTTTCCCAGTCTGATTTATATGTTCTGGCACATATTTTGTTTCCGCGACTCTCTGCTTGAGATAGCCTGCAGGACACACAGTTACTCTGCTAGGGCATCGAAAAAGAAAAGCACACACAGACAAGGAACGATGGATGCTGAAAAAACTCTTTTTCTTTTTCACGCATTATTGTTCGGCTTTGTTTCGAGTAAAATTTTATTTGCTTACGATATTTGCCCCCGAGAATATCGTGACGAGAGCAGCTTGCTAGGACAGAGCGAAAAATTAAAAAAAGAAACTGGGGCGGCCTCTTTGATGCATCGCTCGCTGGGCCGTCTCTCAAAGACGGAGTACTTCTTTCTTACTCTCCCACAGGAGGGCGGACGCGGTGAACTAGACGAGGTCGGAAGCGTGTGGATGAATTCCGATGTTTGCTCCTTCACTGCACAAAGGGTGCCGGGATCGTTTGGTGAGTGCGGTATTTACAAATTCTGTTGCGTTATACATACCTGGGGACCAAGCAGAGCTTTGTATTAAGAACAAAAGAAGCAGCTCAAATGGCGAGTAAGCGCGAATAACTCTGGAGGTTTTTGAACGCGGTCTCAATACCATTGCGTATAAGGCGCACTTTTATCACGAGGAAAGTTTTCAGGAAAAAGTCTGAAAAGCAGCAGTAACCGGCCGCCTCAAAAAAATTCAGGGGGCACTTTGACTGTCTAAAGTGGGTAGAGGCGGAAGCGTTTTCCGCACCACCTTCGCTGTTTCTGTGGCACCGGTGGCGTCACATATAATTGAGTACTAAGTGATGACAAATCACTCATTAATGGTTAATTACTGATTAATGCCTGAACACTAATTAACTGCTAATTAATGACGCTTAAGCTTCGCCTTTAGGAGTGGAACGCGACAGCGCGTTGTAGCGCTGCCAGGGAGTCCACGGAACACCACCCGTTCAGCGCGATGCCTTTCCCTTTGAACGCAACGCTTTTTGAGGAAAGGAAATGGCGCAGTAATTCTCTGTCATCTCGGTGGACACCTGAACCGCACCGTAGAGGAAGGGAGGAAGTGGGAGTGAAAGAAGATAGATAAAGAGGAGCCGTAATGAAGAAAATGAAAATTGTATTTGAGGAAAGGAAATTACGCAGTACTTTTTTGACCTAAAGTGTGGTCACTGATGCCCCTAAGAGTGGAACGCGACAGCGTCTTGCAACGCTGCCAAGGAGTCCATAGAATGCCATCGCCCATTCGGTTCTACGCCTCGCTCGTCAGTAAATTGGTTTTTGAGGAAAGGAAATGTATCTGTCTCTCATTTGTCGGTGGACACCTAAACCTCGCGGGAAGGGAATGGAGGAGGATGAGAGTGAGTGAAGACACCATATTCACTAGACGCGCCTTTGTTCATTCTAAACCATCGAGCTGGCATGGCGGAGTGGATAGCATGCTCGTCTCTCACGCCGAAGATCGGGGTTCGATTCCTGAGCTCGACGAATTTCTTAATCGGTTTTATTTATTTATATGGCGTGACTAGTAAAGCTAATTAGGCTAATTGGGTAATTAAGCAATTAATTAAGCTCATCCCACTTAATTGGAGCATCACTATACGATCCCTTCAATTGGTTGCATGGTTACTAGCCAAAGTACAATTGGCCCCGTTTGAAATTCGCGCACTGTGACGTCACGACCGTTTCCACCAATTGAAAAGCGTGACATTTTCTGTCGACAACTGCTGCTTACAACGATGAGACATTAAAGGCTTCCGCCTTAATAGGTCTGAATGAGGTCTGCCATGCTTTAGCCGAATAGTGTTCCGCTACTCGCCTGTGGTCAAAGGTCAACATGGAGCCTTAACAAGGACACTGAGTCTTTTACTGGCTTCGGCATAGATTGGCCGGCTCGATGGGTGGTATCAGAGTACACTCAAGGAAGCCATCTACACTGTTAAATTTTGGACATTTCCGATCGATATGTGCTCTTAATTTTTACTTTTTATGGCAGCATAATAGAAAAAGAAAACGTTTTAGAATGTCTAAACTAGCAAGCTGGCCATATCTGTTACCTCCTGTTTCGTAAAAACGTAAATGATGAAAATACAAACGCAAAAAAAAGGCAATTCTTGCGGTTTCGATAAGCGTTTATTCTTTTTGTGCACGTGGGGTGCATGTAGAATAGTTAATGATTATCTTCGCCTTATCAAGCACCAGTCACCAATTGAAATCCCATCGCTTTCTCAAATCTTCCACAAGATTGGCTATCTATGAGAGGGTAGGCGAAAACTATGGTGCAATAATAGTTGTAGCTTTTGTTTGCCTTGATAGATGTCCTACGTGGCAGCAGCCTAATGACGCTAATCTCACTGTCACCGATTATCTGCGCATAACGCTCCAAGTGATGTCGTCAACACCTCCCGTTTTCTCACTGAAAGCGCCTGCTGAGGGTAATCAGCGCTAATGCTTATGACGCAACCAGACGAAAATAGCGATGAGAATCTTCAACTTAGTGACCTCCAGGTTGAGAAAGCCGCAGACTCTATTCACACAAGGATGCGTCACATGAACACGCCTGCTTTAATTTCATTAAGCCACCAGTGCGTAAGAAGTGCTTCGTAGGGGCAGCATTCGACGCCTGTTGACTTTAACAAATGGTGGCAGCTTCAGTTAAACACGTCAGTTATCGCATTAGCTGGCAAACTAAGAAATCAAGTGCTAGTTTACGATATTGCCATGTCATTCAGTGTGCGCGGTTTTCTGCTGCTGTTATTATTGTTATTTTGTTTGAGCGCTCAATGCCGCTCTCCTGGCTTGTTCAGCCACAAATGCACGCTTTTCTCGAAAAACTGGGCCCAAACTGTAAAGAGAACTTTCTACACCGTGGTAAGGACTATAAAGCGTCAAGGTAAAATGCGCCTCTGTTAAGGTATTTTGCGTGGTATGTGAGATTTACCGTCTTAGAGCTGCACATGTGAAGTCAGAGATGTCCAAGAGGTGGACGCCGGTTTTATTTAGACAACTTTGTGCTCTGTAACAGGCACTGATTTCGCATAGCACGCGAGTTCTTGTACACAGGGCAAAACGCTTGTCTAGAACACGCTGTGGGCGTGTTTCGGGCGAACACGCGATAGCTAGCGATAACATTTGGATAAACATGATCTGCAGGTAAAGATGTTCAGCTAGGCTCATAGTACTTCATCGTCAATTTTTGCCTTGGGGGTCGCAGCGGCTTCGGAAGCTGCCGAATACATAGTTCGTTCGTTCTAGATAGGTGTGTTGCCCTTTGTACGTTTTGGCTTCATAGAAATGCAGCGGCGTGGGTGGGAATTAGTCTCGCGTCTTTGGATTCAACCGCGGAATGGTATAGCTACTAGCCTTCAACGAAGGGTGCCGCTGTTAAAAGTGTTTTGGCCAGTTGTAGGATAAGAAAACCGCAGAACGACAATGCACTTTTAAGAGAGATATCAATTCAGTAGTCAAGTGCAGTCACAAAAGCGTACGGAGGGCTTTTATCTGCATAAGCCTGTGAAACGTAACCTGCGAATAATCCAGATGGTGGATTGTGCTGAGCTGGTCACTCTGGTGGCAGTAAAAAGCATGAACAGCTTCTGGCTTCATGCCAAGGCTTTAGGACGTTGCTTAGCATACTCCGATTTTTATGAGCTGAAAGTTTAAATACTTAAAAAGCTGCAGCTTTTTCAAATTTCTTTCTGGCTTTAAGTTATATCCTACTCACCTTGTACAAGCAGCTTTATATTTGTTTCGTCCTTTCCAAACTTGTTGGAAGTGAGGCAGGTGTACAGCCCAGAGTCACTCCTCTCGGTGGAAGCAAATAGGAGCGTCGAAGTCAAACCATCCGGTGTAGGCGTGTCATCCTGGGTAAAACTGCAAGGTACAAGAAGAGGTTCAATTATTTTTTTACGGGCCAGTTGCAAGTAAATCGTAGGAATTGCTTTATTTCCTAATAGAATGCAAAACGTTTATTATATATATATATAGGTGTCGCCTCCTCACAAAATCAAAAACACAGACAACTCTAAAATCTCTGTTTTCGGGGCTGTGTGAACGGTACAAATTTCATTAACCGTAAGTCCGGCGTTCTACGTGCGGTGAAAAATATAAATTTCAATAATTTTTGAACAGTGCTCGCAAAAACATGTTTAGACGTCGCAGTGATGCTGAAAATTTTCGGACCATTTATCTAGAACAAAAGTCAAAATGTGTGATGCTTTGTGAAAAATCGCTCATTGCAAACGCTAAATCCTCGATTGGCAAAACAACGAAGATTTTCAGCGGGCATAATGCTATATCATTACAGATATGTTTCTGAGTTGTTTTGTTTATTTCTTCTGAATCTGAAATCTGATTCTCGGGCGTAAAGGTTAAAATCTGGAGGTTCTTCACATTCCTGTTTACGTGCCTGGTGTACGCGCACAAGGTCTTATCATCTTTGGGAATTACACAACAATTCTATTTATTTTTGCCAAAACAAACAATTCGTGTTGGTTTCCCGAGTTAATGGCTACCAAGAACAATATTCTGGAAGCGCATAACTTTTATTTCACATTTTTTTACATTATTCCAGCAGTGGTAATGCTGATGCGATTCAAACCAAATGTGTTGATAATTGCAGTTTACCTCTCACAGTTTTGCTCTGAGGTTCCTAGCCAGGGAAAATGTTTGGTTTAGTTTGATGTATTAGGGTTTAACTTCCCGAAGCGACTCAGGCTGTGTGGGACGCCGTAGTGAAGGACTCCGGAAATTTCGACCACCTGGGGTTCTCTAACCTCAGGTAGTCGAAATTAACCCCAAATTTAACCCCAGGTAGTCGGCGTCTCTCATAGCCTGAGTCGCTTTAAGACGTTAAACCCTCATCAAACCAAACCAAACATTTTTCCTGGCTAGAAATCTCAGAGGTAAACTGTCAGAGGTAAACTGCAATTATCAACACCCTGATTTGAATCCCATCAGCATTACCTCTGCTGGAATACTCACAGAACCAATTGTACCTGTAGCCGTTGCTGCTTCTTGCTATGCCCACTTAAATTTATAATCGCATCCGTAAATTTCATGAAAAAAATCCATCACATGCCATGCGAGCTCACGCGCCTTCAAGCACAAAAGTAACCTGCCAATATTGGTAGTAGTCTAAAAAATTTAAACACTGCAATAAAAGCCGATTTCCGTGCAATAAGTTTCAAAGTACATGTTTCGCAAAAGAGCACCTAATTTTTTTTTTCACTAACTTGAGAACGAAAGCATTTTCAAATAACTCATCGTATAACGAGCTCTGAAGTTAAGTCTTTCAATTTTATGTTATCCGAATGCTTGTTACGTTAGGCTGCCCGAATGCTTTAGTCTTGAACAATGGCCACTAAACGGCTGCTTCATGAATACAAATGTCCTGGTTTTCAGTTACTTGTACCAAAGTCCAATCAAAGAAAAGGAATTTGTGTTCTGGGTGATCTGGGAAGCTTAAAGAACAGTTCCTCTAAATTTATGGGGCTGTAGCTAACACCTAGGCCATTAGGTTTGCGGTACCGAAGGCTTCTTCTGCTACCTGAAACAGAAAAAATACTTGGTGCTTGAGTGCTTTTGCTCTTCCTTTCCTTTAAAAAGCAGCTACTGCGGCTTAGAATGCAACGCGCGAGCTCAAAAGCTGCATGCTAGATTCTCTGAGTCACCCTGGCGGGTAGCAACGGACACTGATACATATGTCATAACATTCGATAAATGGCAGCGTTATCAGGTTACCCCTTGTAGCGGTTTACATTCAGTGGGCTGACTTATAAATTATGTCTGCTGACTACAGGTGGCACTCGTTTCTCGCCACCGATTCACTCCATCATGCAAGCCAAACCATGCTTCTAATCCTGCGTTGAAGCGAAATTGATCGCTCCAATTTTATCGCTTCCACACACTGAACAGCAGACGTAAGAGCAGCTAATAAGTCCTAATCGTCCCCCCGTAACCAGCCGCACGGCTGGTCGCAATGACACTCCTTAATCAGGCATCGTCATTACGGGGAGTAGCCCGTAAACATGCAACGGGCTGGCACGTTGGCGCCCTTAGCTTCCGTAATTAACGGCCGCCGTTCGCCCCCACGGAGTCCCCCCTGGCGTCGGCACCGTCGTCAGACGCTGCGAGTTGTGATGCGGGCGCGGCCATTCCGAGGGCCCCGTGAGATGCTGACCGGGGACGATTATCTACAGAGCTCGGGCGCCGCATTCGAGGGTGAGGGATCCCCCTAATTACGGCCGTGTGCGCGGAATGGGTGATACGAAACGAGCACGTCGCGCTTGGTAGGGACGGCGTGGAGGATCAGAAGGCGGGCAGCGGTGCCGAAGCCTGTGGAGCCACGCACTTGAAAATTGCTCGCGTAGGGCCAGCTGTCAGGTTCGATTAACAATTTTCGAGTGCGTGTTTACGGTCTGCCTAACGAAAACGAAACTGTACCTTTAATTTTCGGTTATCGGGACAACCAAAAAAAATCAATTAGAAAGTGACTATAAAACCCCAAAAGCCACCTATTAAACCATGGTGATTAGCATAGAACGCTGACCTTGTTTGCTTTAATTAGCAGATAGGATGGATGGCCGAGCAGCGTTATATTGCCAAAAACTCTGCAACAGAAAACATGAGGCCTCCCAAATAAGTGAAGCAAAGCAGAAGCTACTTTGTTGTGATGAATATTTTGGTATAGTTTAATCACCTAAGGCCAAAGAAGTAACGTATGGACACCCGTGTCATTATTTAGAGTAATGCGCTCATGCAAAGTTATAAATGATATAGCTAATACTCAGGACTGCTTTTTATTTTGCAGTTAGTTTTTTTTTTTTTTTTACAGTAGTGTTCAAAAGTACAGGAGAAATCAAATGGCCGTGGCACAAAGCATTTCTTCCCGTGAACTGCTTGTTTCCTGTTAATCTTCTCGTTGACAATTTATTTAAGAAAAAGAAAAACACATACAGTTCTTTCTGTAAACGGAGATGCAATTTCTTCCAGCGTGCTAGGAGTTATTCAAGGTAGTTTCTCGGCTATGCAACTAAGTTGGTACCCTACCCCGAAGTCTAGAAATGCCTGCATCGCAGACAAAAAGTGTACCACTCATCAAAAACTTTATGAGGTGCAATTAAGTATTCTTAAGTGCGGAAATGCGAAAGCTGTGCGCTGTCCGCCACCTTCGTCATCTGCTGGGACAGCGCCATACATTGCGAGGGGGGTTTTCAGTGGGTGCCGCATGAAGGCGCGAAGACTGCACTTAGAACCCAATTTTCTTTTGTCATTATTTTCTTTTCTTATGATTGACAGTTCGTTCGGGCACTTTTGCGGACAGCCTCTGTCTACAACTTCCGTCCGCGCTACTATTTGAGCCAAGGAAGGTAAAAAACATATGCTTGGAGTTGTTGATATAACGTTTGAAGCCAGAACATCATTGAATTTCTTGTATTGTTTTGTTACTTATGATTCAACACACTACTGTTCCTCAGAATAGATACACTAAGCGACGTAAATGTAAGAAGTCCCTCACGGACATAGCTTTCTGCCGAATGCTGAAATACTCTTTCCTGAACTCCCGAGTGCTGCTTGTATGAGTGGCTACCATGGACGACGCCTAAAGCGCTCGAGTGAGTGAAAATGTGTAATTTTCAGGTAGGTTGTTCCGACATGTGTCAAATATCTCTGGACATAGTAAAACACAACGTAGGGATCGGAGATTTTACGTATCCTCTTTATTCGTATCAACTGGTGCTAGAAAATAATGCGGTATTAGCGAACAGCGTGTTCCGTCATCGTTGTGGTATTATGATCATATTTTGCATTTCCGTGATACTTTTTGCGATATTATCGCACTGTGATGTTATTCTGTTCCTTGAGGAAACTGACAGCGACGGACACGTCTTAGTGGACTCTCTCGCGAGCCTATTTCTGCTCCAGGAAAGATATTAAACGTTACATGATGGTAGTTTGGTTCCCATGGTTGGTTGACTGCTGAGGGAAGCTTAATGGTTTGGTTTGGTTTATTGGGGTTTAACGTCCCGAAGAAACTTCGGCTATGAGGGACGTCGTAGTGAAGGGCTCCGGAAATTTCGACCACCTGGGGTTCTTTATCGTGCACTGACATCGCACAGCACACGGGCCTCTAGAATTTCGCCTTCATCGAAATTCGGCCGCCGCGGCCGGGATCGAACCCGCGTCTTTCGGGTCAGCAACCGAGCGCCGTAACCACTGAGCCACCGCGGCGGGGTTGAGGGACGCTTAAGTCGACGCTAAAGTGGACACTTAATGCTATTTCGTGCATGATACCTTTCTCCTCTAAAAAAAGAATGGCGTATTGTTTAGACCACGTTCCCGATCTTTTTTTTTTATCTTTCGACGCAGATTTTTGTTTAAGGGAAAAAGTACCTTTCATAAGGCGCTTTCTGATTCACGTCATCTTATTGCATTTGGAGATGTCTTCTGTGGCGAGACTGTAAAATGTTTTGATTGGGAGCATCCAGACGGAAGTTGGGGTAATAAAAGTTATTTGTGTAGTTCAAATTGGACATATTGGCGTTGCTGGTGCATGCGGTAATACTTGAGCGAGCGCACTCAAAGCCGTTAGAACAAAAATTTCATGCTATCAGAGAGCGCGTAATTGCAAAGCTTGATTGGAGCGCCTGTAGCATCGCTTCAGTTTCTCTTTATTTGAGCATTGACTAAAGAAATGAAAGGTGTTCAATATTGGCAGTTTCTCTGATGTATATTTAAAGCTCACTGCTCACTATACAACGTAAAGCTCCAAAAAAGCGCATTAGTGTCGCTTCAATAAAAAAAAAGATTCATAACGCCACCTAAAAGACTAAGAAATGGAAGCACGTTAAAAAGTACGTTATGATCTATGCAATAACAAAATGCGCGAGTCCTAAAAGAATTGCGGCCAAGTCGGCATCAAACAAAACAGCACGCGCAGAATGAAAGGGTACAAACATGGGACAGCATCTAGCCTGTGCATTTTTCTGATGAGTTGGTCGTGACTGGGTCACACGAAAAACTGTGACTTCCTTATTTCCCGCTCGTGATATGTAACGTAGTCCCGTTTTATCCTTCCCTTTTATATCACTCTTCCCTTTCTCCTAGTGCACGGTAGGAAACCGTATCTTCTCCAGGTTAACATCCAAAACTATCATTCTGCTCTCTTCTATCTCTCTATCTCTCTTTCTATGCCTTGAATTTTTCCTGGTGCCAAAATACTTGAGAGTATGAATGGCTCCAAATTTTTACAACAGTGGTTTTGCTGTAAAACATGACTTCAGTAATCTTTGCGACGTATTCATACACCAAATATAAAGCGACTCAGTAGCGGCTGATGATTTTTAGCTAACGTCTTTAAGCTTTACAACTCCCTTCATCGCTGCTAGCGTGTTGATGGCCCCAGCACTGAGTATGGCGGAGAGCATCACATGAATGATGCATTATTTTACTGCGTGTATGCATTCATACGGTGCTAGCTTTTCTAAGCAGGTTCTCCAGCAATTTAGTCGACCTTCGTCGACACAACTCGTCCGTGATCACTGGACGGAGGCAGGGATGTAGGGGCCGAACCCCTGCGCAGCAGGAAAAAGATAGAGGGAAGAAGAGAGGGCAACAAGAAGGAGAAAAGACGGGAGGGACTCGAACACAAGAAAAAAAAAAGATTCCTCCACGATTACGCTTCTTATGAATGACTTCTACCGGAGCAGCGTTTGCATCCTTTTGCGATTATGGTTAAATTTAGAGACACGGTTTTTGGGCCTGGCACTGACTCGCGCGTTTATTCAGGCTTTTTTGGGAGGGACTGTTTTCACGGTCAGGAACTGTGTCTTACAATCCAAGAAGTGGACACTGACATATTGTAATTGTTGGACGACTTTGTTTTTAAACACGAGGTGAATGCACGCCTGTCAGCGGATCATTACTGCATTGCCGGGCGTGACGATTTTTAGGTTCACTTTTCGCTTGACCTCGGCTCTATAGTTTTGGGTTCTTACGTACGTTCATATTCAAATCCCCGGTGTCAAGGCTGGAGCTGCCACTGTGCGCGGTTAAGACGAATCTTTATACACACTGGGATGTCACGTCGGGGGGAAAGGTGGACTACGGCAATGAGTGATCCACCCTTCATGCTCACTGCACACACTTCACCAGCATCGCTTACAGAGAGATCTATGGGTGTGGGATGCATTTCGGATTGCTTGTAAACCCCTTCTCCCCCCCCCCCCCCCCCCTCTTGCTGTTTGGGCGCCAAACTGCTCAGCAAAACTGGTACCCGTACATTTCTAGTGCTTGTTGCTCAAGACCCTTTCACGTGTCATACACGTAGGAGACGGAAGCCTGCACAACTTGTGGTCTTGCGACTCGTTTCACTGTGCACTTCGAGAGACTGAACATTCAGTGCTGCAACCGCAAATGAATGTCGTTCTTGGAGCATGTTGCGTCACCCGCCTGTGACGCAGCATGCTCACTGCTCGCTGCTCGACGCAACATGCTCACAAGTGTACTAGGTAGACACAGTCAGGTGTCGAAGTATTACACTTGTTAGAGCACAAATGTACCAGCCAGACTCATGTCGCTATTGTCCTTTTTATGACAGGATTTCAAGCCATGATTCACATTTAAGAGGAAGAGGCCATCGATTAAGCTGACGATTAAGCTATTACACTTGTCAGAGAACAAATGTATCAGCCAGACTCAAGTCGCTGTTGTCCTTCTGTGACGCAACATGCTCACTGCTCGCTGCTCAATCCAACATGCTCGCAAGTGTACTAGGTCGACACAGTCAGTTGTCGAAGTATTACACTTGTCAGAGCACAAATGTATCAGCCAGACTCATGTCGCTATTGTCATTTTCATGACAGGATTTGAAGCCATTATTCGCATTCAAGAGGAAGAGGCCATCGGTTAAGCTGACGTCAGTCAGGGCTACATAAATCCGTTTCTGCGGGTGGTTCTTGGCATAACAGTAAGTGCCACCTTGCGATTCAGGGGGTTTAAACGCACCGGCCTGAACCACATATGTCGAGGTCCTTCGCCCCAATGCCTTGCTTTGATTTTCTGAGACTTACATCACCGTACATAACTCCACGCAAATTTAGTTTTGCTCCATTTTACAGTTTTGGCTTCTTCACTTCTTGGCATTTACACAAAATAGTAATGCCAGTGTCGACGAGGTAGCTGAGTCTTGCTAACAGCAATGCCATGGATCAAGCGGAACAAAGGAGTTTTGAAGCTCGTGCCCGTGACCAGCTGCGTAAGCGCGTCTCAAGTTATTGAGTGAACCATCAGACCACATTACTCATTCGGAAACCAAGGTGTATTTCTGGAGAATCTCAATTCGTGAGAAACCTTCATGAATTCTTCATGAACGAATTTTCGCAAAGTATACCAGCGAATGACTGCTTGTCATTTCGTGTGAAAAACAAATGGACGTTCGCTATACTATCGTCATCATGAATAGGTGATTGAAAAAGGAGGGGCGAATGACAGAACATGAGCGTTGCAAAGCCGGTTATGATAAAAAAATCATTCGCTTCTTGAAAAGCCAGTGTCAGGAGCTAAATGTGCCGTCACTGCTTTTATAACTCGATGGCAGCTTTTCCCGAGGCTAGTAGCTGGTTTCTAGAATTTTCGCATCAATAGTGAAACGCTTTGCTTGCTGCAGATGCTGCGTTAGTGCAGTCTTCCCGTCCAGTCGTTTATAAAAATGCCTTGTATAGCGTCGCATTAATATGGCATGTAGCACATTGTGATAAGCTCAGCAGTTTATAATATAAAGTTCAAAAGGTTTCCGCTATACTAGCTAAGATGGACAAAAACTGCTCTATGTCCACTTATGAAAGGTGACCACGTTAGTTTTTAGTGCCCATGTGAATCGAACGTTTCTAAAAGAGAAGTTCTAAGGTTCTAAAGATGCTGTAAGCTATTCTTAGCCACTACTGACTAATGAGGTGACAGTTTGTAATTTCTGTGAATATGCTTAAGCAGCTTAATGGCCAGGTAAATGTCCTTCAGAAAATTGAAGACTCAGTGCACTAACTTGATAGTCATGATGATTGTTAAAAAACACTCGTGGTGTTTTTTGTATTTTATGTCCAGTACAAATGCATGCGCTGCGAAGGAACGGGAGACCGCTAAACGTTGATTTTTTTGGTACGACCATCTTCCCTCTATTTTAATGCTATGCCTTATAACTAAACAATGACCATCAAATAAATTATTGTGGGTTTGTTGCCGCAGTAACCTATACCCACTGAGGGTTCATTACAAATTTGCTTAACAAATTATCAGTCTAATACATTTTTGATTGTAGCCTCATCACATCGTATTGTGGCCTAAGCACAACTGGACCGAAAAACATTTTCAGCCCCATAAATCTGGCTGGCGCAAACAATTATTAACTTCAGTTTCAAAACAAGGTAAAAATGAGGAAAGAATAGATTACATGATGTGAGTTCTCTCAGCGGTACACTGTACCTGTTCACAAAATATAACACTAAAGAGGCAAAAGCTTTGTACACTTTCCGAAATAACCTTATGATGAAAGGGCCTTACTTCCACTCAATATCTGAGCACCCACTGCACTGATTGCATTAAACACTCTTGAGAGGCATCGGCAAGGTCTCTTTTTTTTTCTTTGATTTTAGAGCGACCAGACGAACTCGCTGCATTTCAGCCTATTTGTTTGCTCAGAGGGTTTCAATACTGGCTCTTATAGTCGCTTTTCCCAGGGGGGTGGAACGTTTGCGCCAACCACGGGGAAAGTTCACCGCCAAACTGCGGTGCTCCGTTACGCACCAGCGCGGTAGGTAAGCACCACGCACCCTCACTGCTGAGGAGCGATCTCCAAACCCGTTAATGCGGCCAGTGAGCTGGTGCTATTGATTGCTCTACAAACATAAAAAGATACTCAGACAGGCAGCCGCGGACGAGGGTAAATAAAAAAGGTGGCCCAGTATTGACTCGGTCTGATGGAGGACAACGAGAGCGAGCGACACGTTGGCAACGAACGCGCTAGCGGCCCAGTCTCGCCTCCCTGCCTGCTTGTCTTCCGTGTAAAAGCAGCCATCGCTTTTCTCCGGGCGTTTAATTAGCAGGCCGGTTTCCCGCTTAATGGGTCGATACCCGGCACCGCCGTTGCCTTTCCTAGTCTGGGCCCGCCAGCCCCGCGGGCTTCGCCTGTGAAGCCCCTGTTGATGCCGGTGGTACTCAGGGGAGGCCTCCACATTGCGCCGGCCTATTGCGCTTGAAAAGAATGGAGCACAAGCTTAGTTTCACGTCTTACCTATCTATTTGTCCCACTTTTCATCACTCTTTAGTTGCTTTCTCTCCTAGAGAGCGATACACAGAGAGAAAGAAAGAGAGAGAGAGTTTCATTCGTACACTCCCGCCGTGTTTTCAGGTTTTTGTGGGCTACTTTTGGGACGCCACTTCAGCGCTCTGCGGAGAAAACATCCGCCAGGGCGAATCTCGTGTCGAGAGCTGCGCCTGTCCACGTCGGCTTCTCGGCGCGTTGTATCGAGCGCTTCTTTTTCCAATAGTTTCTTGCCCTCCTCGTTCCTCTATCTCTTTCTCCCTCTTTCTCTCTCTCTCTCTCACTATTTTCGTCTTCTTTTCAGCACACACTTCTGCATCAAGCTCGAGTACTCCTGTCAGCCGCCACATGCTTTCCTATCATCTCTTCAACTCAAGAACGTATTGTATACAATGCTTGCTTGGTTTACTTGTTTTGTGCCATTTAGTTTTCGATGTACTTGGTTGCAGAAGAGCGGTCTTGAGGAGCAACCAGTGCTCAAGTCTTTCATTGTTTCTTTTTCTTTCATGGCGGGAACAGCGCGTTCACGCCAATCCCTTTATCTCCCATTGGAAACCTCGTTTAGGACATATCTGTTCAGCCATGCGTGTGCTTTCTCATTTTCGAAACACCTTTTTTTTTTTTAGTTCAAGCAAGGAAACCAAGAAACGGAAGAGTTGCATTCCGGTGTCATCTTCTGACCTTATAGATATGTTGAGAAGTTCATGAACTTTAAAGGAGTTCAAGCTTGCTATTGATGGCTAACTATGACTCGGAAAGTTGAACTCCAATCAGATTGACCAGAACGTTCACTGGTTTAAGCAAAACAAGTATGTACGTAATAAGGGGCACAAAAGTAACTGACCGCCCCTGCACTCCCCCTTCGAAGTTCTGAAACACGCTGCACTGACTATGAACTCGCGTCGAGACGTACTCAACACGCCGGGCCTGACAACAGGAGTGCTTCAGTTAGGAGAGCTGTCAGGCGGTTCCCGCATGCAGTGTGGCACGATTCCAAACATGGAGGAGGGCTCATTTACTTTGGTCTCCCATAGTACTGTAAGAATGACACTAAATCAGTGTTGTATTCCTGATAAAAGGTATACCAGTTTTATTTCCTGATAACCTAATAATTCCTTATGAGCACTTTTCAGCTAGCAAAGCACCGGAGATAAGGATTCTCTTATAATTAGGAAGTTGTAGATTGTGAATGCAAAATAAAAGTGAATTGCGCAAGTTATAAAATGTAGTTTCATCCTCAAAGCCCGGCGCTTTAGAGCGGTCGATGGGGAAAAATTCAGTGACCTTACGCTTTATTTGACGAAACGCCGCCGCGCGAGTGTCACAAGAAGAAGATTGCCTTAGAGGGCACTATATGCATAATATTTTAGGTTTGTTCAGGTGAAACAAACATTCAACTTATATTTTCTCTTGCGAGGAGCAGCTCGGTACTAAAAGCATGGCTAATTTGGTGATGTAGCGAACTGTTTCAGACTAACGAAAGAGCGATATGAACGAAAATCATAAATAAGTATTGCGAAGAAATGAGCAAATGCGTCATAGAGTAAGGAGTAATATACACACAATGTGACAAAAATGCAAAAAGGAGGGCTATTAGAATATAGGAACAACATAACCAGCCT
Source organism: Amblyomma mixtum (assembly GCF_055824585.1). Taxonomy (NCBI): domain Eukaryota; kingdom Metazoa; phylum Arthropoda; class Arachnida; order Ixodida; family Ixodidae; genus Amblyomma; species Amblyomma mixtum. The sequence goes on from NC_143012.1 coordinate 266,300,216, forward strand.
TGACCAATCGAACGATTCCATATGGAATAGCACCATATACTTGTTTTCGACTAAATTAGGCAACCAAAACCATTTAATGGAGCAATTCTGAATACAGTAAGGATCTAAACCTCCTCAGGTAACCTATGTGCAGCGATGGAGCATGTAAAAAAAAGGACTGGTCGTCACAGGTCGCTCTAGGGTTACGAATTGATGTTAGCCAGCTTTAAAATTGTGTTTTTCGTCACTGACTGGTTTAAAGAAAAATTTGAGTTTCGGGCAATAATTCTAATCTGCATGCAGAAATACTCGTTTGCAAAGAAACTGCACAGTTTACTCTTGAATTCAGCCGAGCAATTTCTACCATTTTTCTAATTTATTTTTCACCCAAGTCTCGCGTGGCTCTTGGTTTTTAACGTTTCAACTAATATTTCGTCTGACTCAACGACACGCTTAAAAACAGAAATAATGAAAGGCACAATTAAGCTCTACCTTACGGCTATGTTGTGATAGGTAATAGGTCCATATATGCAAAATTGTTAATTCTCTACTTAACTTTCATATATCCTCGGAGTCCCCATACTACTCCTGGCGCAGTGGTGCAGCGATTAAGCGAAGCGCCCTCTGCCGTGCGATGGCAGCAGCTGCCACAGGTGAGGCTTGTGAGGCAGAAAGTAACCTCTCGCGACCAATCTTTAATTTAACTGCCACCCGCCACGTGGTGAAGTTCGCTCATAATCCTGTGGGCTGGCTGTGATAACTGCACAAGGTCACGTGACCTAGATTGCCCACATAAGTCCCAGGTTCCTTCTCTGGAGATTTTTCGGAGAGTTTCTCGCGGATTTTTCCGCTAACGGTCAACGACACAGACGCCGATCCAGTCGACGACGCCGGCGACGACTCCAGACCTTCTGCGACACGAGCTCCTTGATGCTATTGCGTTAAAGCAGATATACCTGCGCACGCAGGTCTTTATTTATTCTCGCAATGTTTCCACTGAGCACCACGATAGTATAAACCAACCGTCCTTCCCCGGAGCTCGTAGCTCACGGACCGCAACCAACATCTTTGTAATATTACCAGATCGCCGGGAGCTATAACCTAAGCAAGCATTGTTTAAGCGCAGCGTGGGTTACGAAGAAGGCACTCAGCAGCAAGACGTAGCGTTCCACATATAAAATAAAAAAAAACTGATGCAGAAAAAAAAAAGTTCCTTACTGGCCACTTATGCGCCGAACGTACACGAGAAGCAAAAGTTCCTTTCTTACCTTTCCAGCCAACCAAGAGGAGGTTCGCCTGCGCTATCGATCACATTATCTATTACCAACATCGTGCTAACAGCGCTTTTTTCCCCTTTCAAAGCGCTGTTCCGTGTTCTCCTTCAAACTTTCGTCCCGACTTCGTTTCTTTAAACAACAAAAGCAGGTAATCGAAGAAAAAATAGAATAAAGGAAAACAAAAGCACGAGAAGCGAACATCAATACTTGCTGTCGCTAACAAGCTACAGCGCGCTACACGGGTGAGCGGATGGCAGTAGTAAAGGCTGGTCGGAAAGTGGGAAGGAGGGAGGGGGGACGTATGGGGACGGAGGGAAAAGTAAAAGAAGCCCAGCACACGGGAAGCAGGCGCCCCCTCTTGATTTCTCCCTTATGCATTGCCTGCAAGGAGCACCGCGCCGAGGGACCGCCGGGGATTTATGTTCACATCGTTAAACTCCAAGGCCCCCCCCCCCCCCCCCCCCCAGCCCACTGCTCCGCACCGTACAAGCGCGCCTGAATCAGGCATACGGCGAAATATTGGGTCCTCCCGTCCGCGCCACCACCGCCTCTGCCAGCAGCGCACCCACTCTGCACAGACTCGGAAACTGGTCGCGCCCGCCTCACTGTGTGCGGTTTCGATTCGAACGGGTAATAATGGTCTCTCAGCGCGGTTTCCTCGCCGCTGTCGCTACTTCGATCCGCGGGACGTGCTCCTTTTGGTGCAGCTTCGTTTGCTTCCATCTGTCTAACGTTCGAGTGCATCTCAGCGTGGAATCTGACATTGGTAACGTCTTGGATGCCTTTTATGTTTTGCGTCGGCTTGTTTGCACTGGCTGAAACTGGCTTCATACTTCGGCCCACCATTCTGGTCGGGAGAACCATTATTAGTTCCCGCCGTGATTTGTGTTTGTGTATGCGCGCGCGTGTTGGAACAAGGGGGGGGGGGGGGGGGGGGGGGTGATTGTGTCTATGTGTGGTAATAGCAGGCAGAAGGAGTTGCGTCGCACCGGTTAAGTTTATTCTAACACATTTAAGCGCACGGAAAAGCCGTGTGTTGCTCTCCAACGTGGGGAACAGGGCACCGCACGTAAAGTTGGTCCTCTGCGTTAAAGTGGCAGTGAAAGTTCCGTTCATACGCGTTGTCTTTACAGAGAAGATCTCGACTTTTGCATAACAGAGGTTGCTTATTGATTTGGGAACAACTCAAGCGCAGCGCTCTAAGCAAGAAGTACAATTCGAGATAAATCAGTCGATAAAAATGATTGATTTCACTGTTTACTTAGGCACGCAGATGCTTATAGTTGGCCCTTGTCTAGTCTGCAAACACTTGGTGCTTGAGTAGATGAAGAGTTGTTTTAGGTGGGTAAATTTATTCTTTGCCTCTGGCCATTATTTTCCACATTCGACCGGTCAGCATTGAAAGCGCGTACAGTGCTTAATTCTGAGCCATTGATCAATATTTGAACAAAGAAAACAACATCGCAATAAGGGATGTTTTCTAATTTTCGGCGGACTTAACAGTCGTAAAGCGGAAGACTGGGCTAGTTGGTTTGTCATGATCAAAGATCAGCGCACCATAAAAAACGCAGACAGAAAGAAGGGCCAAGCTCTTAGCTTACAACTAAATTTTATTCAGGAGCGTGTGAGAATAAATACAGTACAACCACACAACGAACACAAGGAGGTGGAATAAAATGCGTACTCCCGGCAACCTTGATCACATTTACCATCGCACATCCAGGAATGCCAAGTTTTTTTTTTTTTTTTTGAAAGATGAATAGAAGGGGTGGTGACACATGAAGTGCCTGCATGGGCTATTGCCATCGCTTCAAAAATCTCCTTTGTTAGTTTGCAATGGTTTTTACCCTGGACTTTGCAGCCGGGAAAGTTGGGCTTAGAGGCAGGTTTGTGCTCGCATTAGCGATAATGTTTCGTCAGAAAGCCTGATGCCATGTAACTTGCATTATAATTATACTCACGCAACCCTTCATTAAGACGTCAGCTGGTCTGGCCGATGTGCGCGTTTCCTTATCTTATACACATCACTTAATCTTATACACATCACTCTTGTAGCACGCAACAAGTGGTTTCTTGTGGTTTATTTTGCATCCGGGAGTCGGCTTTTCTTTGGGTTCGTGACACTACGCAAATTCATGAATTTTTGTAGGTCTCAAAAAACCACCTTTGCGTTAGCTTTCTGGCCGATCCTCATAAGGTTCTGTGAAACCTTATGTAAGTAAGTTATGACCACAACTTCTTGTTTTTTCAGCATCTTTCTCTCTCCTTAGCTCATTGGCATCTATCGCTTGACACTCCGTATTATTTTATTTTAGAACAATTTTCGCGACCGAAACGGCAATAGCCAACGAAGCCTTTGTAATTGTGCAGTGTTTACAATGAATGATCTCACACTGAAACGCTATAAAAAACAAACGCAATCAATATGAATGCGTTATCTAGAGAACTGCTTCGCTGGAGTGGCGTTATTAGACCTTGTTTAAGTGAACAGCGCTATTCTAGAGCCCAAACGAGTCCATCAGGTGCCAACGAAGAGTTGACTACGAGTACTTAAAGGTTGTAGCTTTAGCATTATGAATTAAGTAGTGATCTAAAATGCTAACTTGAAATTCTTTTGCCGCAAAAGAAGTCTTACTGCACTCCCCAGAACTGCCCTTGAATCTGACATTTAAGCGACACCTCCAGCCTGTACGGGGAGCCTTCACTCTCTGCTATCATGCTACAGGTTCACCACTCAGCAGCAACCTCCCCACCCCACTCTCACACCCAACGCCACCCTCGACCAACCTCTGCCTCCCACCAGAAAAATTCTGGCGCTTGTTTAAAGCCTCGGTTAAGTGTCAAAACACTCATTAGAGTAAGAAGAGAAGTAATGCTCCAGCCTGAATCCAATTGCTTTCACACAACTGCCGGTTCGCATGTGTAATCATCCTGCAGACTTGTTTTTTAAATATACGGCAGTCCAGAAGCACATTACCTAATGATCATGTGGCCGATACAAGCCTGTTTCTGCCTAAATATCAGGAACAGAGTTTTGAAGTAACGTAAGCACTGCAAGTCTGAACGAACTTGAAGAAACAGCGTGAGAATTCCCGCGCTTTCACACAGAGATTGGCTACAAATAACGCACTTGCAAGAAATGGGGAGGAGTGAAATGCAGCAAGAGAAAACAGGATGCCAACAATAGATACATTTAGCTGTGATCTTCAGTGATTTTGTGTTTAAAAACAGCGTGGAATGACATAAGTAGCTACTAAGCATTTGTGCTTTCTGAAAATTGGGTAGGAGCGTAAGCTGATGACGACAATTAATCATTAAAGCACGAGGTAGTCTGTGGCCAAAGAGGGCCAGGGCACGATGTATTTTCGTCCACGGAAGGTAGGGATTAACACCCATTACCAAAGCGGTTCACCCCAAACAAGCCGATCACCAGGCCAGGGGAAAGCTTGTACCCATCGTATCACCGGTGGGTACTAGCCGGAGCTGGAGATCGAACCTCGCACATCCTGCGTGCGAGACGGATTCCCCAATTACTAGACCACCACTGGGGTACGAACATATGACTTGTAGGCAAGGGAAAGCGAATGACTATGAAAAGGCTTATTTTCTGGTGTACATAGTCTGGCAATGTTTTTATTTTTATATAAACAACAGATCCTATTTTGCTTCTTTTATTCTGATCGTGCTAAATTCGAGGGCTTGCTCTACACACAAGTCATACACAAGTCATCTCCATCACAAAGTGCGGCTATTTATTCTCAGGAGGATCAGGAGGACGAGAAGGAAAGGTGGTGGGGTTTTAACCGGGTTTCCTACTCTGCACTGGGAGAAACGGCTGAGGAATATAAAGGTTAACGAGACGATGGAGTTGGAGGACATTGAAGCAAGTAAGCAGAAAGTATGAGGGAAAGTCGTAGTCTATCCTGCAGTCCCATCTCCCTTAAAAAAAAGTGCAGTGCAGAGCTGGCCTTTACCGTCGACAGTCGCCGCTGCCACTGTGCGAGAAATTTTATCTCTGTCAGTGTGCGTGCATCAAGACGCTCCAGCGCAAGCCATTGAGACGGTCTCTCAGTGCTGTTTGCTGGTAGTGTGTGTTATGATCTTGTTGTACCTGTAGATGGTGAATGCAGCGCTATCGCTCATATCGCTAACAGAAAGCATCAGTTCGTTATTGCGACACCAAGCCATAGGTGACACAACAATGTTGCTTCACCTCGTGGTAGGCCAGGTGGAAATCGAATTCAGGTCAGGATCCAAGAACTGTACATGCATGGGTTCCGACGCTGGCCAGAATTCCCCGAGCCAAGCGGGATCTCCCGCGCAGCACTTCGAAGCCTACCCGCTGCGTCCACTCACGAAATTGAGAACGACACACAATATCTATTGCGGTAAACGCTTCGCGCGGCCTCGTCGGAGCGGTGATTGCCTTCGGGGCGGCTCTGGGCTGGTAGCCACTGATAGCTGATATCAGGTCCGTTACTGGTGTTATTGTGATGCTGCCCTCGGATTCCTGTGACAAGCTGCTGATGGAACAAACGGCGAAAATCAGCTTGTAAGCATTGGTAAGCCACGTTTGACTCGGCGAAAATAAACAACTGGTGGGGGCTTTTCCCAGCTGGCTCTTTTCTCGCGTCCGCAGAACGCTGAGTCTATAAGTACGGCGCGTTGGATCTGAGCAGTTGGCGACCCCCTGTTTCAATGTTAGACCGAGAGTTTTATGTACCTACCATCTCATATGCACAGGCACAGCTGTCTTGATTGTGGCGCAGCCAGACGCAAAGCGAGCTCGGAGAAAATAAGTACTCACGTAAAGTTCTGTTTGAATCCGACGTCCCCTCTCGTCGCTTTGAATGTCATCTCATCGTTAAAGGCCTACAGGCTTGCCTAAACGTTGGCATCATCATTGAGTTGCTTGTAGCTGGAGCGCCATTACTAACTCCGCAAAAAAATCATGCAATTCGCAAGAACCTTTATAAAGCTTCGCTTATGTAACGCGGAACGCTTTGCATGAGCAGCTGTTAATGTTCAGGTCGCAACGCTATGCGTGTTGGTCACGCATTTAACGGTATCGCCTTGGTGATCGCATGTATGTTTCTCTACCTTTTTGGCTGTGAGTATTAGCTTGCCTCTTGTGTTTCATTCTTCATATTTGTGCCCATTTTGCGGGCGTGAACAGGCCTTCCGCATGTCAGTGATTTTATTAAATGAAAGAATTCACTTTTCTCTGTAAAGTGTGCCATAGTTGCAACACAGTTTAGGAAATGCGGATGAACGGAAATCTATCAGTCGAAACGCTGGCGTTTAGGACTCTATATTCGTGGACGTTCAAGGTTCAGCCCTAAGGTCTCTTCTTTGATATAAAATATTTCAGTTATATCAAAGAAGAAAAAGTAATCAGAGAGGTAAAGCTAAGCGTTATTCATGTGTGCCACCTACCTTGATATGTAGCGATGGTCGAGTATCATATTATCCTTCTTCCATTGAATGGAGAGCGGCTTCTCTCCGTAGGCTTCGCAAATGAGCCGTGCTTGATCGCCCTTGTTGACGCGAAGAGCTTGGTAGCTGACTTTAAAATGAGCGGCCACTGCACGAGAAGGACAACAAAACGTCAGCGAAACGTTTTTTGTGCTTCGATAAAAAACTTACAATGGGTTCAGTCTTTATTACTTCAATCGACGTGACAGGAGATGCTTTTCAATTTGTTTACTGGTGGTCTCTACTTTGATATTTTATGTTTTCCGAATAATGCAGTGTTATACTATCGCCTGGAAAGCAACTACAGCATTAAAGCAGGTGAGCTAGTTTGGATTTAGTCTGGCTTTGACCAGAGCCACGAAGCGGCAAATAGATGCATGATTTTGAGACAGTGCAATGGAGGTGTCCGACGGGACACAAACAGATCAGACGGGACATTTTTTCTCTGTACGTTGCATTTTTGTACCGAAAGAAAAGATCACTTATATTATTCTAATTAGGTAAGGAGGCACTCATCCACTGAAAGTGCATCTAGTGAAAAATTTAAGGCACTTACATTCTGTATACACGGGGCACAGGTTTATGAAAAAATGCTTTCAGGACAATAAAACATAAACAGAGTTACAAGGGGGAAGATTATATAATAAGAAGACGTAGTAGATAGAAACGGCTTGGTTTGGTGCGTGTCTGGTGTGTCAACAATGTGTGTAGCATGTCTGTGACGGAGTGGCATAAATATTGAGAGTCGCCAACTCCTGCCGTTGCCATCGCCTCCTAGCACTAACATTATGTAAACACCACTGCTTTCCTTTAATAAGCCAAATTTGCAGCGCCCGCAGAAGTCCGTATTCTCATTTCTACAACCGGCAGCGGAGTGGTTGCACGAGGGACAGAGCGCTGTTATAGATCGGGCCGGCTATTTATAGTTACTGTAGTTACGTGCTCCAGAGTTAATATGTTCTAAGTGAGAAACGGGTCAACCTACAGTTGAGGCAGCGACAGCGTGGTGTCATATGAAGTAACACGCTTAAGAAAAAGGGCCTCACAAGATCTAATCCCATCTTGTTGAAGAAAGTCTTCGAAAGCAGTCTTCTGTGAGAGTTCCTAAGTGGCTAAGCAAATCTGAAGGCCATTCAACTAGAAACTTCGCCCCGTGTATATGTACCGCATGTAAGCATCACTTTGTCACGTATTATCAGAAAGAATTTACTTTGCGTTAGTCATGTTTCAGGATTACAAAGCTGGTACTTATACATTCGTAAACTATACGCGCTAAAGAGCGATGTCCATTTTTTTCGTACCTTTCTTTAAATCATCAGAGTTGTGTGAAAATTAACTCGACGGCGGTTTTAATATCTTTAGCGGCTCAGTTGGGCATGTCATGGCAGATAATAAAGCACGCAATATGGAAGTGAGTGTGCTAACCACTAACATAAAATTCACAAATATGGGCAGTTTTTCATCTTCCTGGCCGGCAGAACTGATATATGTTAAAACACCTATGAAGGAAATGAAAAGTCATTTCTCATATGTAGGTAGCGCATGACGGGCTACTGCAGAAGCGAACTCATCTTTAAAGCAGCAATTGAATGACTCGAGGTACGAAACCTTTTGCGCAATTTTACCATTTGTTTCGCAAACTAGCAACTTCATGTGACTTCGCTCCGTAAATCGAGCTCGTTTCGGTTATTCATACAAACACACACGCGCGCAAGCACGCACGCACGCACGCACCCACGCACCCACACACACACAGCCTCACACACACAAACTCTCTCTCACGCACGCACGCACGCACGCACCCACGCATGCTCAGGCGCGCGCGCACACACACACACACACACACACACACACACATGCACACGCATACGCACACACACACACACACACACACACACACACACACACACACACACGCACGCACGCACGCGCACGCACACGCACGCACACGCACGCACACGCACGCACACACGCGCACACACACACATATACACACGCATACGCACACGCACACGCATGCACGCACACGCACGCCCGCACACGCACGGAAATAAAGAGCCGCAGTGCAGAAAACTACATTCCAGAATTGATTGGTTCTCGAAACTTGGAACTGTTTGTGTCGTGCATTGGAATGAGGCCTTATTTTCATTCACCTATACAAGCAGAAAAAAAAGGCCTTGAGAAGGTTAGTCGTTCCCGCCGTGCCTAACTCACTCCTGCAGTTCAACACTGGAGGCGGTAGTGATGGCGGGCTCACCATGGACGGAAAGGCGAACGACGGTGCTCAGTCCCACGCCGATTCCATTGGTGGCCTCGCAGAGGTATTTCCCGGCGTCCTTCGGCTCGACATCGTTGATTATGAGAGAACCGTTTTCGAACATCTGCATATGGTAATTGCTGATTATGGACTTAAACGCCTTGCCCGCATCGTCTCCTGTGGCCGTCAGGGAAGGAAAAAAATGGGGATGGAGGAAGCGGGAATAGGAGTGTGAAATAAAGTCGACAGAGAAAAGAAAAGCTCTGAATATTAGATAGATCAGGAGAAAAAAAAAGGGAATTTTTTTTGGTGAGTGGAAACCGCAGATATAAGGGGAAAAATTTCGGGGACACGTTTGCCCCTGGGAGCGGTGAGTAAAACAAAAAGAGAAATTTAGATTGAGAAAGTAAGTACGTAATGGGCGTTCGTGCGCTATTCTTATGCATATCTGTATTTGGTGCGTAGATTCATGCTGCGTCACGAGCGTGGTTATCGACCAGCTTCATTTTATTATCCCTCGGGGACGTTCTTTTTAAAGGGTAGAAGCAGGGGGAAGAGAGAAGTGATTGCCGGTCCCTGTTGTTCCCGCGGACGTTTTGCAATTTTGCAAGGCGATTTCGTACACTCGATGTGGCTTTGTCACGCCACTCGTAGCGCTGCCATCAGAGATACTCGGTGGACGTTAGCTGTACCGGTGGCTTCTTATGTCGAACGGAGGGTAGTGAGAGCAAAGTTTTGGTGGTCCTTGGTTGCTGCTCTAAGTACACTGGGCAGATGGAAATTGGGGTCAGAAGCGTCAAAAGCTATAGTATTCACAAGTGTTTCACCGCTGTTTCTGTGATTATTTTTTTTGGACAAGTGGCTTCAAAATGACATTTTTATTCGTCCTTTAGGTGGGATGTTTACCTTGTCAAGAAGAGGCAGAAAACTCTGTAGATAGATGCAGTGTAGAAACGCGGAGAAACGCAAACTAACGCTTCGCGCACATGTTGATCTCGTGAGAAGGTTCGTGTGGTTTAGCTAACTTCCTATAGGTTATATTGACTCCTATGTACATGATTCTGCAACCACGTGACCCTTCTTGATCTTTTTCTTGTAGCAGACTTGGGATAAAGTGTTTTGCCTTCTCTCACAAGAACGACATCCTTCTAAACGAAATCATTGAAAATGCTGGTAATGAAAGTTTGTGTTCGTGTTCCTGGGGGTAACGGCTCTCAGCGGGTCTTCTATGTCTGTTTCATATAGTGCCCATGTCCGTGTTCGCGCAGCGATATTTATTCTTCAGTCAATAAAAAACGCTGCTTGGGAAGGCTCAGCGCTCAATTGGTCGCACCAACGTCTTCACACCTGCCATAGTCCGCCCACACACCTCATAAATTTTGCTTTCTTGGCGCAGAACCTTACTTGCCGTGCTCATGCTCGAAAAAGCTCAAGCGAGATGTTTAGTTCGGAACAAGGACCGAACGATTGGCATTACATCGCAACGTAGCCTTCACTTCCATTAAACCGTTTGAAAGCACAATGGGAAGGGGCCAGGCTCAATTTTTCCACTCTCTTTGTCGAAGCTGGCTTTTTTGCACAAACACTCATATTGTGGCAAAGCAAACTATTTTTTTAGGGGCAAAACATTTGAACTGATCATCATTTACGATTCTTTTCTTCAATATCTCTTCATGAAAGCTCGCTTTCTTGCACAAGCTTCTTTAACTGTGGCAACAATAAGAGGCCTTACTTGGGGACGAATAAGTAAACTGGTTCCCTTTTATGCACCTACAGGCATAGATAGGGGCAGGCCTTACGTCGTTGATAAACAAGGGGCTCGTAATTGAGTTCCTCTTTTTTTTTTCTAATATTGACCCTATATTTCATCACTTATATAAATCAGACGTTTTAAGCGCAGCTTCAGGACGCCTTGCAAAGTGCGCATATTTTTCAAAGTAAATTCAGTTAGCTGCAGAATTGTCTAGGCTGAGTTCTTTGACAAATTTCCTTGCAGCTCCTGATAGCGCGTAAGATAATTTTATCAGCTCCGCTAGGATTCCTAATAGGGGCGACGCTTACTATGGGGAAAATCTGGGAGTATTTCTGCTTCACCATGTGTGATAAAACAAGGCAACTCACCGAGGGCTATCTTCCATCGAATGAGTGGTGGTGGATGGCCCTCCGCTTGGCAGTCAAAAGTCACCCTGGACCTGACGATGGCGGATTTGTCGCTCGGTTCAATCTTCCATTTCGGTGGAACTGTAAGTTGAATACACGTAGAGATGCACCTTTTAATGTAAGCACGAAAGCGCTTCTGCGATTTATACCTTTGCCATACGACATAAAAAAAGACAGACTGTCGATCTTCAGTGTTTACATGATTAAAGAAGTAAGCGTGTCGTTTTCTTTTATAAAAACCAGTAGCAAGTCAATGCTTCGCCCGGAAACCTATTTCTATGCTGCAGTTAAGTCCAATTGCACGAGAAAACATTTTACGGAGACAAGTTGAGGTGAACCCGCCGTAGGCGTTAGCAGTGTTTGTGTCTTCAGCATACGGAAACTTTTGGTGCCCAAAGGAAGCTTGTTGGCTTTCATTGTATCAGGTTATTTAGTGAGCCCAGCAAGTATGAGTTTACTGGCCTTCTAGTCGTATTGAGACGAAAGGCAGGATGCGCAAGAGAATAAGTTATGCTACGATAATAGCAATATTTAAGTGATCCCAGTAAGGTAAGCGTGACATGAGAATAAAAGCAAGATTCGCTTTCAATAGTATTATTGCTCTGGAATAGAAATTAACGTTTTTATGAAAAAACTGGTAAATGTAGCCGCTTCTGTAGGTTGTGAAATTAGTCACTTAGATTGAAGATTGAGTTTTCGGCAGATTTATGATCCTTGAAGCTCCCATAGTTTGCTAGGAAAAATTTAAACTAACTATTGAAACTGATATAAACGCAGTGAATTCTCATTTTTTTATATACACATTTTGTGTTCAATGCACCGACAATGTCAGGGGCCTGCATTTGAACCTAGAAGCCTGCGATTTTTTCGAATAGTTACACAAAGTGGACTTTTTTACACTACCTTGTATCTGTGTGCCAAAAATTGTTCTGAACGTAATATCGCTGCTTCACGCATGAAATAAAATCATTACAAAAAACTAGAACCTAAGCTTATGCTGTGGCGTACAATGCGAAAGTAAAGTGAACAAAAATGGTAGATAGTGAACTCTGAATAGCCATCTAAGTTCAACGAACCGTAAGGAGAGCAACACGTGAACAAGGCGTGGTATGTTCAGCCTTAAAATTACTTTCGCATGTTCAGCTAATACATATTTAACAAGAGGCACATCCTCTGTTCTAGATGCAGCTGCTGCTAATGAAAAAAACTTGGTTTAGGTAGATCGTAAATAAGCCTCTGCCCGTTCTTCGGGTGTTTCAATTTGTTGGCACTTCTTTGAATCTTCATTGCTTGCTCGATAGATAAGCCATGAGATACAAAGAGAGGAACCATGGATAAATACGGGCACTGTTTGTTTAAAGAACAGGTGCACATAAAAATTACCTTCTGCAATGGTTCGGAAAAGTATACAAGGACACTTATCAAAACAAGAAACTTCGAGACCTCCTTGACCACATTCTTAATGAAAATGCGATAGCGTTTAGGTTGCCTGCTATGGCGTCTACAACGAGTGTCTAATGTTCTCACGATATTCAGTCTAATATTTTGTTTGGAACCCGTTCCATTGCTCTTATATGGTGCTTATGAGTCATCACCTTCTGCAATGTTCCGGCACCTTCCATTTGATCATCATACGGTATTATAATAATACCACCCACTAATGCGCCATAATTCACCACTGATACCTGCTAAATAACCTTATTCAATTTTTGGGGTGGACGTTGTTCGAAAATTTTTGGGGTGCTTTAGAATTTTGAGGAATGGGCCAACTTACAAATTTCGCGGGCCTTCAGATTTTAAAATTTGGCGGTGCCTCATGATTGGTCCACTGGTGTTCACGTCATGTTGATGACGGCAGGGCCTTCATAATTACATTTCCTCATATACTGCAGGGAGTACGGAAGATGGTGTTTCAAACACAGCCACTGGTGGGGCTTGTAACGCCCAAGTTGCTTCCGTGAGCTCCCGTTAGGCTCAGGCGCAGTGCCACAGGGGGCAGTAGGTAGCAGTGGAATTAGCTAAAACTGGCAACAATGGGCAGGTTGCCCACCTGCCACGGTTAGCAGGCTATGATGACGACACAAGGTCACGTGACCTCACTCGCCCATCATAAAATTTCGTGAAAGAGAAGCCGGAATTTTTTTGCGAGACGGCGGCATAAATGCCATCACATTAAAACTAAGCAAAGCAAGAGAACTGTTAAATAATATGAGGTTGCACTTATTCACGAACTATAAAATCTTCCAACCCACCCTTCCACCCTCCGGATATGTCTAGGCATTCTCGGCACATTGTTTTGCTATGGCTTGACATTGTACTCCTTGTCGATCTTTAAAACCTTCTTTCATTCTCTTTTGGTATTCATTCCCCTTAATTCCACAGCCGTATATTTTTATTCGCAGTTAAATTGTTTCAGTGAGTTTGTGCCTTCTTTTCTTTCCGCCTTTCTCTCCGAGAAGCGCTTGCCAACGAGAGTAGCATGTATGCGCTTTTTTCTAAAATTTAGCTTAAAATTTGTGTTCTTCATTAACCCTCCTCTCTCTCTCTCTCTCTCTGCATCCTATCTTAGAAACCAAAGATAGCTCTTCGGGGAGCAGTAACTGTCTCCGACATCCGAACGGTGCCGTGATGAAAGGGCTGAATTGGGCTGAATTGGAGGACCATAGGGGCGGGGCTCAAGAATATTCTCGATCACCTGGAGATCTCTAATGTGCACTGACATCGTACGGCACTCGAGCGCATCTTGCATTTCTCCTCGAAATGCGGCCGCCGCGACTGCGATTGAAGCATCGCCCTCTATCTCAGCGGCCGAGTGTACTAACCTATGAGGCACTGCGGTACATATCACTCTTGTTTCTCCCTGTCGAAGACCCCCCTACCCTCCATCTTTGACTTCAACCACACAATATTCCAACAATTCCGAATCGCTACTCTAGGCCCTCTGAGCACCAAACGACAGCACGTTTGCTTGCTAGTGATTGCTCAGCTGCGCGCTACCACCCTATGCATTTGTACTCACCGAACACCACAAGCTCAGCTGTGTGGTTTGTGATGCCACCGTCGTTCTCAGCGACGCAAGTGTATCGGCCATTGTGCGCGCGGCCCACGTCATTGAAGACGAGGTTGGAGCCGACGTCGCCCAGTGACGACTCCTGGATGTTTAGCTGCGTCTTGCTGAAGGGCACGCCGTCCTTGAGCCACCAGATTTTGATTGGCGTGTCGCCGGATCGCACTGAGCACGTGATTACAACCTGCGCCCCTTCGGCCAGCGTCTTGGGGAAGCTGAACGGGTTCAGCACCGTCTTCTCTGCAAACGCCGTCCAAAAAAATATATTAAGGCTGGATCGCGAACTGCATTTAGCTTCAAGATGACAGTAACAAAAAATAAACAATAAAAACCTGGCCAACGAGAGTAACACAGTGTGGACAGCTCTCGTCGCTAAGCACCTCCGAGCACTTTTAGGGAGCAATGTTCCCGACTAATTTCCTTAGATTCCCGGACCTGCAGCTGCACTGGTGTGAGGATTTAACGCAGCGCAGGCTGCAAGACCACTCAGCATAAATTTGCCCTGGTGCAGTTATTAGTCCATTATCCTTTAAATGAGGCCAAAGAAGTCGGTGCCGTGAAGCTTTAATTTATTTTCCACTTTTCCAATTTTCACAATATCTGTTCGTTTGTCTTTTAAACAAGACTTGCGTTTAGTACCCGTCCAAGCTGTCACCTGCGTATCTTTTTCGTCATTAGTAGTTGAATACAATGTACTTGAGCTCTGCATGTAAGTTACTCAGGTATGACTTCTTATAAGCTAAAGGTATTTGACGCAGTTTAAACCAAAGCCGAAACAATTATTTTTTTGGCGTTTTGCGAAGCTGAAGTGCCAGCAGTTGTTTGCCGAAGTCACCTAAATTGCAAGTAAACGTTTTTGTCTTAGAGAAATGGTGATTTGTAACAAATATTTGCCATGCTTTGAAGTCTCGTAGAGAAGAGAAAAGCATTAATAAGAAACAAAGTGGCAAGCAAAAACCTTATCGCAAAATTTCGAAGAATGCAGTGACATTCCGGATGCTCTTTCTGTGTACGAATCCACAAAGCACTCAGGTGCACGGAAATGGGGGGGTGTAAATTATAGACAGTTCACACGCGCTCGTACTCACGAGAGCGACGCGAGCTTAGGCGTGCCAAGAGAACAGCTTACGCAACGTCCTTAGACCAAAATTTTAAAAAAATTATTCACCTAAGCTTACCGGCTTTGTAAATTAACCATCGAAAGCTGTTACAGCTGCGGTTTAGCCATTTAGCCCATTTTGCCGCGTAATCTGCATCGTCAGCCGTGCGAGGAAGCTAAGCGTGCGAAGGAGAATCAAAGAAATCTGATCGGCTTCCCGTCGCTTCTCACCCGCTCGCTTTTCCCCCTCCCTTCGCTCTTCGAAACGAGGAGAGGAGAATTTCCTCTCTCTCTCTGTTTTGCCACTTTCCCATCTTGGCTAGTGGCCGGCGCCTGTCGCGATTGGCAGGGTGAATCTGAATTGAATTTCAACTGCAATATTAAACTGACATTTATTCAAAGTCAAATATTTGTATACAATTAAACAAATTCCCTAGGTAATCATAGTCTTAAGGCAGACGCTGTTTATTCCACGGTAGAATGTAAGTCTAACACTAAACAAAAGTAAAACAGCTTTCGCTGTAAAAAACATTTCCTGGGATGCGTGGACATTTAGCATCGGCGTTGTGGATGATAACAAAAAAGCCATTTTGTACCACAGACACTACACCGTAAACCCGGGAAAATGATCCAGAAGTCACATTTTCTCCTGTTTGAACCGTGTGATCATCTAACACAGCGGCCAGAATTAAAAAAGCTACTTTAGGTATAAACGAAAAGAGTTCACGTTCATACCGGGTGATCTAGGTGATCCCTGAAAAAGAAATGCGCCCGTTGTTTGCAAAACATAGCGGTCAATACATTAAACGCACGCGCTCGGAAGGAGCCCCCCTACGACACGCAATGAGCCAGTCCCGGAACGTAGGGTGCGCTCAAAGTAGACACTGCTGTCGCAAAGTTTCCGATCTCACCTAGCTGTCTTCAGAAGAGGCGACAATCATTTTTTATAAAGCGACTGTTTGACAAAACAACGTCATTGAGATTTCTCACGGACAGTGCTTGACATAGCAAACCTCACTGTATGCCTATGGGCCGTATGCTGAGAAACGAATTAAGGAACCTCTATTAAAGTATTAGTTAGATGACTGAGATAGAAAAAAAAAACACTTTTCAGAGCATTTTTCAGAGCATGCGCGTCTGCACAACGCAATTTCTCTTGTATTTTTGGAAAATGCACAGTTGCACCGAAAAGTGCATGGATAATAAGATTTCAGAAAAATTTTGCATTTTTCAGCGGTCTTCGATCGCAGCCTGAACTTGATATGGCCCGAGTTTTGCGCACTGCTTAGTGCATTGCGGTTTGTCTGGGATGCGGAAATATTGCGTTTTCGCCGACGATGCACTCCTTAACATTGTTTCGAAGGATGCAAGCGGTAATGATTTGTAATAAATTACGTGAATCACGCTGTTCAAGTTTCTTGGAGAATAAGTAGATACATAAAAACCGCGTGGGAGTATACGGAGCAACAATTTTTTGAATAAACCATCGCCGAAGTCATCTGAACGTGGACCCTCAGAAATCCACTTTGCTTCGGTGATGGCTTTCCTATGAAGAACAAAACCATAACGTTTCTTTGAGATTTATAACAAATGTGGTCAGAGTGCTAATAATCTAGGCACTGCGGCTCCAAGCTTCTCTGAGTGGATAAGGCAATGCTTGCACAGCAGTGCTGCTAACTGATTTGTTAACATGTTTATCTGCGTGCACTTTGGCAACATAATTTTAGCGGAACTTTGGTTTATTTGGCAGTTCATTATTTTTTTTAAAGAAGGAGCCACGGGCAATTGTTCTGTGGTAGCTTCACATGGGCAATGATGTGAAAGAGGATAATAGCAGTCTTTGATTCGTGTCTTTATCGCCTTTTCGGGCGGGACACGGTAACAACTACCAGAATAATTACCGACCCTCTTACTCCATTTTTATTGGAATGCGCCTGCCATAATTCTCTTGAAAGCTTCGAGTAGATGCGATTGAAGCTAGTGACGACTCCATGTCAGTTAAATCAAGAACATTTTTGTAAACCAAGATGTAAAGGCGCAATCATATTTTTCGCAGTTGGCTGCCTGTGGAAACATAACGCAGAACTGTGTCTTTATAATAAAACACAGAAAAGAAGCTTCCATCTGTTGTAGCAACGTTACGCATATAAGAGCTTCTGAGCATTTAGCATGGTGTCTAACACATGGCAATGACAGCCTATTCTTTTTGTCTATACTGAAGGTTAGCGGTATGCAAATAAAAAAAATGTTCTAGCATGCTTAAGAATTTCCTGACTTCGTGGGTATCTGTAAGAGAGGCATGTAGGTGTAAGTGAGAACGCCATTCAATGCTGTGTAAATGCATTAGGCTTCACGATAAACGTAAGAGTTGAAAGCTAACTTTATATTACCGCTTGTGGCTTTTAAATTTAAACATGAGTCGTCTGTCACAGTACTCAGCAAAGCCTCAGCGAACCATTTGCAAAATATGCTCGTATGCGTCAACAGTGGTCGGACGATATTTCTTTCACGTAAAAGCTTCAAAATATGATAGGGCCATTGCTCACTGATAATCTTGATGTTAAGGTCTTTGCTGTCTTCAAGCTTGGAAGTGGTCGCCCGGCATGTGTAGACACCTTCGTCGGCCTCACGGGTGACGTCAGAGATGACGATGGTGCCGTTTTCGAAGACCCGCTGTCTCTCGTTGTGTGGAAGGTCGCGTCCGCCTGGTAACGAGTTGCAAACACCAGAAAAAGAAGGGGTGAAATCAATGCGCCTGTTGCTTGGCATCTGTCATGGTGCGTGTACCCCGAAAAAAGCAAGCAGGTCGATCTTGTCGTGTTGTGCGGACATTGTGGACTAATGCTTCCTAAAAGAAACCAGTTTTGTTGGCTGTTTACTTTTAGGCTCATGCATGATTCATGCAGTTCAGTAACATCTTGCTCGAGTGAAGCTGCTAGGACTCCAGGTAAACGAAAGCATGAACAAATTATAGCTCAAGTAACGGGGTTACTAGCAAAAGCTGAGCTCATCACACAGCATGTATAGAGCACTTTAGTAGCTTACGGGACAGAAAGGGGGCAAGCACCAAGCAGAAGTGTTTTGTATAAAGCTCAGAACACTCGAAATCAATCAACCGAGACTGAAACGTGCAAGCCTAAAGCGCTTTGCACTATGCTAAGCATTTGGATCCATCTGATGCTGCTGCCGTCATGAAATATTTGCATAATTATGCATGGAAGGTACAGCGCAAACAATACGACGGTATACGTTCACTGAGTGTCAGTGTGCGTTGTTTACATTCATAAACACTCCCAGAGCCTAAACACCCGATGTGCTTTATTTTGTCTGCAGTTGAGTTCCAATCGGTACCCCACACACTGTGTCACTTAGGGTGTATGGGGACTCACGGCATCTGCATTACTGACCTCGACTCCAGGTGACCTTTGGCGCCGGGTGCCCCGTGTAGGGGCAGTGGTACACGAGCGTTGTACCAGACGTAACGGTCAGGTTGGCCATGGGCCTTACTCGGGGTGGTCCTCGGACGTCGATGCGGTCGTCGTGCCACACGGTGCCGAGGTCGTTCGATGCCTCGCAGCGGTACAGGCCTCCGTCGTCACGTGTTGCCGACGTCACGTTGACGTAGCTGATGACGTCCCCTGCCGAACTTACGAAATCTCCGTAGTGCACACGGTGGCTCTCACCCACCATGCCACCGTCCAGAGCCCACGTGACCCGCGGAAGAGGGTTGCCCGAGGCAACGCAACGCAGGGAGAACCGCTCGCCCGGGTCGACCAGCTTCCGCGTGAACACAGCCTTCAGTTCGGGCGGAGTCTCTGCGAAAGGCGGGCCCATATGTTAGAGACAGCAAGAATGAACCAGTGAAACAATGTAGTCTACCAATACAAAGAAAAGTATTAAAGAATACTTTTCTAGCCTCTGACCTTACTAAAATGCTCAATGCTTAAACGCTTTCAAAATCCTAATACGTAAAATTGGCAGCAGTAAAGACGATAATATGACACAAGAACCTAGAAGGGTTTGGTTAATGAGTGCGCCGTTGTCTGAATGAATAAAAACACAGGAATTTAGTAGTGAAAAACATGCGAGCATACAGGAAGCAAAATTTAAAACCCTAGAGTGGGAGAGTAAATGTTGACGTCTCTAGTTCACTCCGTTACTATGCCACATGACTGGGGAATTCCAATATGGTGCTTAGGTATTCGTATTATAACTCCAGAGCTTTATGGGTAGTAAAGCCAGTGGTAGTGAACTAAATTTCAGCCCCGCCGCGGTAGCTCAGTGGTTACGGCGCTCGGCTGCTGGCCCGAAAGACGCGGGTTCGATCCAGGCAGCGGCGGTCGAATTTCGATGGAGGCGAAATTCTAGAGGCCCGTGTACTGTGCGATGTCAGTGCACGTTAAAGAACCCCAGGTGGTCGAAATTTCCGGCGCCGTTCACTACGGCGTCCCTCATAGCCTGAGTTGCTTCGGGACGTTAAACCCCAATAAACCAAACCAAACCAAACTAAATTTCACAAGTAATAGAGTGGGTGCAAAATGTGAAGCGCGCTTTGAGCGAAACAAGAAAGGGATTGAATGTGAAGACATGCCCAGGGCGGCTGTGGGCGCTGTGGGTCATCTCGGGCAAACACACCTGCCAGTAGCACTGGGGGAGGGAGCCTTAATTTTGAGTGCAAAGAGCCGCAACTAGAGCATTGCAACTTAGTTCGAGCTCTGCCCTGTGGCCCGCGTCTGGCATATTTCTGACAATGCGCAGTTGATGGAGATGTGCTTATCAGGTGCGCTGTTCTTTAAGTGATGACGATGGTTACTGTGAATTTTAAAGACTCAAAGGCAGCTTTCGCTAAATAGCGCCTTGGCACAAGATGTTTTTGTTACTCAGGGTGGGGACAGAGACATATTTCCAGGGAATTCTTCATTAGATAAGCCGAACACCAGGTAGGAGGGAAGTTTCAACCCATTGCATCAAAGGCGGTACCAACGGGCTGTGTGGATCAAACTGCTCACTTCCCGCATGCGAGGTTGGTGCTCAAACCACGAGGCCACAGCAGCGCTGCAATTATTTAACTGTAATGTTTCGCTCCTGCCTTGATGAACTGAGAGTTGGGGTATAAGAAACCGACAAAGATAGTTACTCAACTATTCCGGTGCCCGTCACGCACTACAACTGCGCGTTTCTTCGTTCTTTTATTCGTGTTGTATGAACCCGATGGAAAATATGTCGTGTTACAACAAGAACGTTAGACAGATTCTCCATCGTAAATGGAGTCGGCGTATCATATTCCAAGCAAGAACTCATACGTTTTTCTTTTTAAGGCGATAGCGTTAAGGAGCTGTTTTTGCACAAAATCTGGTGTCGTCATCGGCGTCTTTGATCCTAAACGAAAAATCCACGAAAAATCCCCCGAAAAGCAACGCACCGTGGCAGGCGGCAGTTAAGTTAATAGTCCGTCGCGGAAGGTTGCTCGGGAAGAGCAACATAGGTTGCACAAGACCCACCGGTGGCAGCACCTGCCATCGCAGTGGCGCATTGCTTAACCGCTGCACCATTGCGCCAGGAGGGGTATATGAGGACTCCTAGAGGCCTATGAGTCTAGAGTCTAGAATGACCAGTTCCGCATATATGGGCACTACCCACTAAAGCTATTGCGTGATGCTCTTAAGGCGGAGCTTAAGTGCCAGCAACAATTTTTTTCAGCTTGTTGGCAACGCCATTTAGTAATAAATTAATAGTAGTAATAATTCAGTAAGGAATTCACCCTATGCCCTTATATAACCCTTATATAGCCTTGCGATGGGGTTTTGTCATTGGACATGGGATACTGTACAGCTGTTAGTATCACTCGTTCGCCCTGGAAGAGTGGTGAAATGTCTGCGAGGTTTACCTGTTTCTTTTTCATTGTGGCAGTCAGAGCTCCACGGCTTATTGAACTTACAACAGTATGATGTGACAGGTTTTAGCTAAGGAAAATATGAAATGGAACTTAGCCGCGAGCGGTACAAGGTAATAAGCCTCAAAACGTATGCAACGTTTATTTTTAATGATAGATGCAGCTAAAAGCGATTAAGGTAATACTTTTTACATTCCACGGAGTGTTTAAGATCATTTAGCTGTGCAAGCGGGCACGATGTCGAGTACCTGCAAATAGTATTCAATAAAAAACCCCCTGTGATGCGACGCAACTGTGCGGCGCTTGTTTCTTTAATGGTTTTCTCTCTTTTTGAACAATGCTGTAAGTATATATTCAAATATGGTAGATTGCGATTGCATTGCCGGTTAAAGTTTTTCTTGGAATTGCAGTAATGTATGGATTGTATAACCGCTGAAGATCATATAGCACTAACATCGCGAAGAGACGGTTTTTAAACGAGGGTCTTCCGACGTTCCACGACAGAAGAAGTGCCAATCTGCAACCTTCCATCTAAAGTTATGCGATGAATGAGTCCAGCAGAGATAGTCCTTCATAAAAATAAACCAGTGGAAGCAAATAAATATGCCGCATGCAGATCGCGCTGTGTCTGAGGAACAGTTATCAGCCGGCTGGATCAAACAGCCTTGTTAACAAACAGCGCACATTTCAGATTTCATACACAGAAAATTAAGGCAGTATGCTGCCTTTTGCCGTACATTTAAATTCCAAGTCTATATCCCCTCTTTTGTAACTCTATCCCCTCGGCTTCGATGCAGAAAAAGAAGCACGGAAAGAGAAACAGAAAATAAAAAGGATCTGAAACAAAACAATCAACAAAGACCGAATGGGATAGCTACTTTCAACAGGTTGCAAGCCGCATCAGAATGGAACTTGAAACAACTCTCGAGGTTGACATTCGGGAGCACGGCAAACACGCGAGAGCTGCCACCGCCCGCAGAAACATGCACAAGGCAACGACGCCACGCCGAGGACCCGGAAAGACACAGAGGAGAGAGGGCGAGAGAGGGAGTGAAAGAGCAGGCAGGCAGGCTGAACCGCGGCATCGGCTCGTCCTCCGGCCTTCTCAAGACAGACGGTCGCGACAACACGACGGGGGCGTTCTCCCGGCAGCAAACGTGCCGGGCGGGCGTCTGTCTCTCTCGAGGTCCCTTCCCTCTACCCTCTTCCCAGCCTGCGACGTTGCCAAGGGTGGAGGAGGAAGCAGGAAACCCGCGCGTCTCTTCCCCGTCTCTGGAGCGTGTCTCCTTTTCTTGCGACGCCTTGTTGGTCTTCCCCTTCCTTGTATCTTGCGCTCTCTGCGCGGCGTCTACGCGGCAGCGCGCGCGCTCGCGGCGACGGCGACGCCAAATGAACACGGCGGAGGCCAAAGGGCCGCGCCAAGCCGTGATTAATGGGCCAGCCAAGCGGAGCCGTAAAGTCTGCGTGGTGGCGCTGTTGGCCTATCCCGTCTCTCCCTCTTCCCCTGCCTCCTCTCTCTCGTGTTCTCCATACAACCCGGTCCCTCTCCTGCTACCATCCCCACTCCTTCCCCACATCCCGCCGCCTCACACGCCCCGTGAGTCCTCACCGCGCGCCTCCGCCAGGGTAGCAGCTAGGGAACAGCGAACGGGAACGTTTGCAGTTCGTGCGTGGCGTGCGGGCCCGGTTATCCCCAAGATTGATATTGCTCGTGCTTCGCCAACGCTCGGTCCTTCCCGTTGCTCCGTTTTTTTCCCGTGGCGTGCGCCGTCTTTGGAAGAACAGACGACGGCGCCACGCGCGCTACTCCCGTAGAACGAACGGGTCAGAAGCTCCGAGGAAGACGTGGCGGGTGTGGGGGAGTAGAAACACTGGTTTGCTGCGTTATACGCTACCGCTCCGTTAACTCCAGTTTTTTGGGGGCCAGGAAGCAGAGAAAGCCGGCGAGGCGTCGAATCAAGGAACTTTAGAGGAGCCCAAAGCACACTGAAGCACCAGTAGAAGAAAAAAGAATAACACAAAGTTAGGACAAGGATAACTTGCAGAAGGCAATGTTGCGAGCAGTTTGAAAGACGGAAGTAAAGCATTGGATTCTCAAGAATTTCAATCGTTGTTCATTCTTTGTTCGGGGAAAAAAACCCAGTTAGCCGCATCAAAGCTGGCCCTGGTTGCATTGGCGAAACATAGCATTGGGCTCAGATCACTACTAAGTGGCCAAGAAGGCGTGTTTTTATCACGGGCTGGGGTGAAAATGGGCGCCGGAGCCATGAGCATCATGAAGTTCTTATTTAAGAAATAATAAGGTAAGAATAAGGTCAAACGCTGCGTTGTCCATCTAACTTTTCGCCTTTTAGACGTTGTTATTTGACGCACGAAATTATGTACTATCTCAGAATAGCTAGTAGACCGCGAAAGAAAAAAAAATAGGGAAGCGTTAATTTACGTATGATCGGTGTTTCTACAATTTGTCTTCAACTGTTGGTGCTGAAAAGTGTGCAAGGACTCGAGAATAGTTTACAAATCTCTAGCTATAGCAAGAAGGCCGAATAAGGAGGAGGACACCACACATGTTGTGCTCTCTTTAAACGAAGGTTAATGCATTAGAAAGACAAGAATGAAAAGGAAGAAAAACAAGGGTACGCACAAAAAAGTACTATACTTTAATGAGCGTTGGTAATGTTCAACTGATCGAATAAATAAATATTTTCAGTAGGTAAGTCAGCCAGCCGTTTTCATCGATGGCGCACGCGTGACTAAAATTTCATTTAATTCCCAACTGTACACCACTCCACATGTAAAAAAAAATCCAGCACTAGCAGTTAGCAGTTTTTCAATTATCTTTACTTTGCTGTTGATGGTCATTTATACTAGCAATTCTGAACCACGTTTTAAAACATCACGACTGCACCGTTTGCTATTTTGTGACATGCCTTAAAAGTTGTACGGGAAGAACCGAAACCGCGAACACAAATTAGCCGCCGAGATTAATGAACACCCTTGGAGAACGCACGCAAGCGGTAACAAACCGCTCTTTCTCCCATTGCTTTTATTCTATCGCTTAACCTAAATAAATTCCGTTCATTCGCACTTCGGCTGCCCTGCCGATCCTCCCCCGCAGGGACAGCCCGCCATCGCTACATGGGTGGAATGGGAGGCCATCCTTGCGTCGCAGGACCCGCACATGCAACTTCGCTGTGTGAACCGGGGTGCCAATGCCATGGCCCTACGCGGCCTGGACACATGCGCGTAATGTGAGGGCTGTGCGGTGGCCCTGAGACCTTGCACGGTCCAAACTCGCTCGCATAATAAAGTTTTACATCCATCCATAGCAGTGCACTTTTCAAGGGGTTATGTATAGTCAGGTTTTTCTTGTCCTTTTTTTTTGCTGTTTCTCACAGTCTTAGTTCCTTGACAAGAGTGCATGGAGCTGTGCTCTGGCAATGTAAAAAAGTATGCAAAGCAAACACAACGCGTTAGGCAATACTAAGAGAATCAGTACCGTATATTCCAATGACCTATCCACTCTTTCTTTCTGCTCTAAAAGCGACCTCAGGTAAAGAAAAAAAGCAAGCATCTGGTATCGGCTGGTGAGAAAATGGGCAAATTAGAGAAGAAAAATCAAGGTCGCCGCACTACGAGCAGAGAGCCATTCGTCCCTAACAATCGGTGAGTCTGGGCACGGGGCTACTTTGCTGAGTGTATATATATCCAGGGGCACTAGGACGGATGCAGAGGGAGAGAGAAGAATAAAACTGAAAAGGACCGCAAACATGAACAAAAATTAGTGGTGGGGAAGTGGTGTGGCTAAGAGAAAAATAAAAAGGCGAGATTAAATGAAAAACGGTTTGTACCAAATAAATCTCAAATGCTGAAGAAAAGACGGGTCGAGCAAAAAAAAAAATTGGGGGAATGCAGAAACAAACGGAGAATCAAGTAAGAGATCAATTGGAGAGAGCAAGAGCAGGGATTGTGCTGAAGAATATAAGAAAATAGTGAAAGACGCAAGAACAGAAGGTATGATGGGAGAAACTTAGGGATTAAAATACGAATAAGGGAATTGAGGAAAATGGAACAAGAAAAGAGAAGCCTAAAAAAAGGGACGGTCCCAGTGCGGCGGTTCCAGCGCGGCGGTTCCAGCGCAGCCCTTTCGTGCGCCCGACTCGGCAGCGCCGCGACATGTCAAAGGTAATGCGAGGCGACGCGAGCCCCATCGGTTCGTCTCAAAAGAACTCGGCCGCTCCTCAGAGGCGCCCGTAATGAGGTTGAACAAACTCGATTTTCAATCGGGACCGCTTGTGCCGCCAGGCTCTTGCCAACCTCCCGCCATTCCCTCTTGCCCTTTCTTCTTCCTTTCTTTTTTTTTTTTGTGTCGACAACCGCCCCGCGCATCGCCCGCGTACAGCCACTGCTCCCGCTCTGGGCGCAGGCGCCGGCCGACTTTAGCGAAAAATTGTTCCGCCACCCACCGCCGCGCTCACATCCCTAGGCACACGTTACTCCTTCGGCCTCTCGCGACGACGACGACGCGCCCTTATTTTGCTTGACAAACGCCCGGGCTTCGCGTCGCGCAAAGTCTACGCTCATCCAAGTCACGCGCACGAAATGCCTTTCCTTCTTTCTTGCTGTCTCTTTCTATTTGACTCTTTTCCCAATATCTTTCGTTCCGGTTTTATCCTAAACTTTGGAGAGCATTAGTTTTGTTTTGTCCTTGTGTCCTTTTCCCCCTCTCTTTCCCGCCTCCTCACTCTCTTTTCAAACTTTCTTTTTACCTTTTATTTGATCGAAGCAGAGTAAACAGGTCGATGTTGAGGAGGTGCTCGCTGTGACGAATGGTTTAATACGGAATGGAAGGAAGTCGTGCCGCCGACCAAATAGCGGGCGATGAAACGGCATCCGAAAAGGGTTCACACGGGGGATAAAGAAGTGCTCGCGGGGAAGAAGGGAGAGAAGAGGGTTGACGTGGGGAGAGTTCGTTCGGGGACGTGTTTGAATGGGTTGTCAAGAGAGAGGGAGACGAAGAACGGTTACCTTTTCTCGACTTGATGTAGCTGTTCTGGCCATTCCAGCGCCGGCTGACACGATTCTGGACGCTGCGCTTGGAGTGAACTTCTGAAAAGACACGTGTCGACAGTGCGGTGTCAAACGACGGCTCAGTTTGAAATGTTCGACTGCGCAAAATAGCCAAGGATCGTAAGAGTGAAACAACAGTATCACAGGCGCCACGCAAAACGTATGCTGTTAGTTTTCATTTCTTATGGTCTTTTTCAGATTGCGCTGTCGAACGTGCGAGAATGGATCGCTACCAGCTATGCCAAACAGCTGTCCGGCTGTATCAGCTTGAAAATTTTTGCATTCCGATGGAAACCGAAAACGGGGGACGTACTCAGCAATTCTTTTTGCTGATTAATTTTTTGTCCCTTATGCTGTTGTTAGCTGCCGCCAGCAAATTCGGATGGTATAGTCACAAGGCATTGCCATTTGCGGCACTGCTTTCAAAAGATGGGCGCCCATGGTAGAAAGTCATAAGAACGAGGTTAGCAACGAATTGCCATAAAATATGGCTCCTGTGCTTATTTCTTACTCCTTATTGAAACTTATGTCCTTATTCAGTACTTATTAGGTTGTCTTTTGAAAAGAAAGGAGTACTAGAGAATTTGATTTGGGTCACCTTAGTGTTTTCTGAGCTGGGAATAAGGTACTAGAATAACTAATGCAGTCATTTTACGAATATCCTTTAAAGTCTCTCTGTCTCTCTCTCTCATTTTACGAATTCACCGAAATGCATTTACATCACATGCCACAAGATGGTAAATGTTGCTGTCGGTGCAGATTCTCTTCTAATGCGTTAAGGTATTCTTTTTTGGCTCTTCTTAGATTAATTTAATTTTCTCTTTGAAATCAGGCTGATTCAGCCGTAAATAAAGCGGTGGCATCAACGACGTGACTCACTACGAGATAATAAAATCGACCGATTCAGTAGCGTGACCGAACACATTACGGTTTGTTACACAGGCATAGAATTACAAAATCACAAAGGAGAGGAGCTATTACTGTCCGTCAATATCTAGAAAGCTGTTCCTGTTGATTTAGCATGCAATAAATTAGTGAGTGACCTTTTGAAAGCGTACTAAGGATGAAGTGGTGAGATGAGCGCTGATATAATCTTAAAGAATATAATGGTTTAGGGGGTACGTTTAACGTCCCAAAGCGACTAAGGCTATGAGAGACGCCGTAGTGGAGGGCTCCGGAAATTTCGACCGCCTGGGATTCTTTAACGTGCACTGACATCGCACAGTACACGGGTTAAAAATATAATCATGGCTTAGGTAATGGATATACAGGGTCGTCAGAATTAGGCACAACCGATATCTTAAATTCAGGTGCTGACAGGTACGCGAAAAGCACTGCCGCAAATAAGTTATTCGGCCAGGGGAAAACAAAGTGAGATGTTTATTGTAATCTCGTGGTATTTAATGAACTGAAATCAAATAATAAACTTTTTGCTCACTGCAGTAAGTGGGCATATTTATAATGGGAACTTAGAGACAGTCGTATTTTTACACAATTCTGTTTGCTAGAATTCTCCTAGCACACGTGTATTTCGATATATTTGCTTTCATCTACCCAGCCGGAGTACCCGGGTTCGAACCCGACCGCGGCGGCCGCGTTGCAACAGAGGCGGACGCAAGAGGCGCCGTGTGTTGTGCGATGTCAGTGCACGTTAAAGATCCCCAGGTGGTCGAAATTATACCGGAGACCTCCACTACAGCATCTCTTTCTATCGTTCTTCTTTCTGTCCCACCTTCCTCTCTTTCCTTACGGCGCGGTTCAGGTGTCCACCGCGATACGCGAGGCAGATGCTGCGCCATTTCATTTTCTTAAAAAAACCAATTTACTAATTTCCTAATTTACCAAATTCAAGCTCAATCGATGTCATTGCGCTTGCAGGGCGGGGTCGATGGGCGCGAAACTGCTTCCGGCGTGACACGGCGTTTCGTCTGCCAACGGCGTAGAGCAGCCGGTGAAGCTCGTAATTGTTTTACTTTCACTTTCGGGTATAGAAATTGAAGATACGTCCGGCACAATGCTCGCGTCAACTACTCTCGCCTTACAAGCATGCGTAATTACGCAAAATCAGTGGATACTTTGGTAGCGAATAGCTCGGAACCCACGTGTTCTAGAAAAATTCTACAAAATGCTTTGGCCTTGAAACGACCTTCCCTATGTTTTCATCAATAACATTCACGCTAACTGAATTGGCTAAAAAGGTAATATATTTAAGTTAATTGGAGGAGTGACGGTAACAGTTATCTTCTTACGTTGTGTCCCCCAAACCGCCTAACTGATGTGCAGAGGTGGATGTACGTCTCAGCGTCTATTTTTTAGAAGCCTGTAAAGATTAATTCTTATCACGCCGTAATAGGGCTGGTATGCACTGAAAAAATGAAAGCGAATTATACCTGGGATATTCTTGCATTCAACTTTGTAATGCAAGTATCAAACTTATACAAAGTAAAGTAAAAAGGTTAAACAGCGTAATTCAAATAAGTGCGCCTTCATTACAACCGCTTCTGCATTTCGTAAGCTTTTGGCAACTAGTGTAACGGCAGATAGGAAGCCTTCTTAGCGTTAGTAGACTTACGTAGTAAACAAGTGTTATGTAAGCAAACGGCATTGTACCACAAGTAGCTGATAACTATTCATTGCACGCAGGTAGAAATTAGAAGCAAAATGTTTCGGTCTTTTAACTCGTTTTCTAAGTACAACGAGAGCTTGAGATCTTTTGCAGTTAGGAATTTAAAACCCGCCTCTTAAACCTTGCATAATGTGTCTCTACCACCTTCTATTTCTGTGATTTTCAGCTCCTTAACCCCATGTGTGTCTTCTCGTCTTACCTGCTATTTGCCCATAATCCAAGAGCGTTAAAAAATCTCCGCTGTCGCTTCTAATAGAAATGCTTGTGATTTACGAAACTAGATGACATATAGCTACTCTGTACTGTTGGAATCCTCTCATTTTGATCAGGTGTGCTGCGTGCCTAAAAGAGCAAGCTTGTGAGTATTCCTTTCATGATTGACGTGACACTGCTCTCTGATGTGAGCGCGATTATTCTGCAGTGCTAATTATTTAGGTGTAAGGGAAGCTGTAGTTAATTTTCCTCAAGGTAACCAAAATCATTCACACGATCGTGTTTACTTGGGTGGTGGCTGTTTGCCATTTGTGATGAAAGCCATGCGAATTTCGAGCTGGCGTCTAATTTTCGCACCATAAAGCTCCAGTTTAAGTTGCTATAGTTCGCGGGTAAGTTCAAAGGACTGCCGGGAGCGCCTCGAAGATTGCTGCGTCTTCAGTAAACTCTCTTACAGTAAAGTAGCTGCGAGAAACTATTTCATTCATTCAGCCATCTTTTAGCCACGAAGAAAACGAAATACCTTGATATGCATTTTAACTTTGTGAATAAGCGTGAGGGAGTACCAGGAAAGTAGGCTGTGTTTATCGGAGTCAGCGTATGGTGCTGTAATCTTTCCGGCCTGTCTTAGAGGGATAGTAAGATGCTTAAAGATTGACGCCATATCTCTCGCAGAAAAGCCTCGGATTACTTAATCCCTTGCTGGAACCTGCTCGATCGCATTAGAATGCCCAAAATAATTTTACCGACGACAATATTTACCTGCACTGCGGATCTGGTCTCCTAGGAAGACCTATCCGATGAAGAATAGCAGAGGGAAATACAGCTGACCGCTTCCCACTGCCGAATTACTACTTTTCGTAGAGGTTAAAACTTTTTAGACACAAAACATAAGGAAAAGAAAAATGACGATATAACCGCGACAATGGTTTTAAACTGCTGAGATGGAGTAAGCAACACGTTTTTACGTTCACCGCACCAAGAGCTTGAAGCGACACAGCACTAAAAGAATAGCACCTACACGCGTACTTAACGCATACGCGGACTCACGCATGCTATCTCGCTGTCGTTCGTGGACGCACAAATGCATGCATCAAAGCTCGTACGCGTACTAAAGGCGGCGGCCATAAGAATTTCTCCAAGATGTAGATCGAGGAAGCGTTAGCGATTCTCGTAATCAGCGCCGTCATGCGTGTTATTCTCATTTTGATGAAAAGAAACGGCGCAGAGAAAAGAAGCAGTGCATGCGCTTTATCGCTGACGTAGCATGACATTTTTTTCTTAACGAGAACTTCGGGACTTTTTTGAGTAGCGTTATTGATTAATTGTGTATGTCCCTGCAAGTCTTTGTGTGTGTGGACATGTGCATCGTTCGGGATCCTGCATGCAACTCGGTGCGTTATGACATCATCGTCTCCCATTAACACTCTAACCTGTTCTTTCTCTTTTCCTTTACTGTGATGTGGAGTTGCAGGCTAGGGTCACGTTTCCTCCGGTCGACTTCTCCATCTATATTGCCACTAAAGTTTATTCTTTCTATATCTTAGCATCAGCCTTTAGGGGTAGCCTTCTGAGGTCGACTCAGTTGTTGCGCCTGTTGGGCGAGGTTAGATGAGTGTGACGCAGGACCTTGGCCATGACGCTAAGGGCTGAAGACGCCGTGCTACGGTCACTCACCGCGCAGCTTGAGGAGAGCACTGTCCTGCGCCGTGGCGTCCCCGTAGCGGACGAAGCACTGGTAGACGCCCGCGTCCTCGCGCACCACACTGGAGATGTGCAGCCGCTGTTCGTCAGAGCGCAGCACCAGCCGCGGAGGACTGGCCTTGACGGGCGCGCCGTCGTGCAGCCACCAGGTGGAAGACACGGCCCCTCGGAAGCCCCGCGCGGAGCAGTTGAACGTCGCCGAGCGGCCCAGCTCCACCCTGGCTTCGTCGGGAACCACCACCACGGTGGTGTTCGCTTTTGGCGGAGGAAATGAAGAAACGTACAGTGGTGAGCAGCCTTGTCTAGAGCGCTTGAGCAGTGCGCACTTGGTAACAAAAACCGAAATAAGAGAGCAGCCCCTCATTACAGGGCAAAGTTTTCGTGCCTGCTTTGTTTACGAGGCTATCTGGCGCTACTTCCGTGCAAGCGTTGCAGCTGGACCCTAGAGGCTGCCACAAAATCTGGATTTGTTTGCGAGGAAGTGCACCGCCCGAGCGCTCTAGACAAGGCTTCTCACTACTGTACGTTTGGCGTTAACTGTATTATCCGATAACAAACTTCTACTCGTCTGCATGGCTGAGGCAGTTCACAGAGTCGCGATCAGTCAGACATGCAGCAAAAGAGTGAGAGTGAAAGCCTGTTTTGCATGGCAGTCATCACACTACAGCGTTTACAACTTTTAATTGATAGGTAAGAACAAAGTGGCTTGCATCATTTCCAGGGAGGAATTAAAACCAGTTTTATTCGGACTGTGGTGAACACATTGACAGCGCTGGCACTACGAAGTGCTACAGATATAGCACATAGAAACAGTAGCAATATGACGATGCGTGGGGATAATTTTTTCCATATGTATGTACTCCGCTTCACAAACGTGCAGCATGAAATGCACTCAGCTCTCATTCGCCGCGAACTAAAGTGAACATGATTCCGAAACCACGACGAAGCCCTTCCTGAAACTGAATCAGAACCTGCAGCCAAACGTCAAGCCCAAAACTTCCGAAATTTTCTGTCCAAATGGATTCAACAAAAAAAAATTCAATTTCCTCTCTCAGCGCACTGACCAAGACTCCAACCAGCGTCTGTCCGGGTACTTTAAAAAAGCTGCTAAACAATGCGAATTTTTTTTTTGAACATGATGTAAATGCAAACAACTTGTGCCGAAATGAGTGGTACTCACTAATTGTTATCAGGGGAAACAGACTATTATGAATATCGCAAAAATTATTATGTTCTTTAAGCGAAAAGGCCATTATTTTGTATGGTAGTAACCGCGGCTGTCGACGTCAGAAAGGTCTGAACCGCTAACTAGTGAGGTGGCCAAAAAATAAATAATTAAATTATTTTGCTATTGCGGTTAGGGATCTCATTATACTCGAAGATTTATGGCTTGCCAATGGCGGT
Source organism: Amblyomma mixtum (assembly GCF_055824585.1). Taxonomy (NCBI): domain Eukaryota; kingdom Metazoa; phylum Arthropoda; class Arachnida; order Ixodida; family Ixodidae; genus Amblyomma; species Amblyomma mixtum. The sequence goes on from NC_143012.1 coordinate 266,332,440, forward strand.
AGCGGGGTCAGTTCTTAAATTTTCAAAAAACTGTATCGCCCAAGGGCTGCCAATTCAGTGAAAAGCTGTCATCGCGGCGGTGTTCCAGCTGCTGTCTCACTGCGTTGCTCATCCTTGGCGTACATTTAGGAGGCGGCGGCTCCATGCTCCTCATAATATGCTTCGTTCACATGGCGGCGATATTCAGTTTCCGCTAGGCGTCACTTTATGCCTGACGTACGGTTGGATTTTGGAGTTGCTGACACATCTTCTCAAGTTAAAGAACCCGCAGAATATAGGCTGCTGACTGCGGTTGATCTCACAGTCCAGCACCTGCGTTGGCAAATTAGCTGCACTCCCGGCGTGAATTCCGCTCTCACTCCAAGCCGCAATGAAGGCGAAGTGTCATTGGCACAATAGGTGGGAACGCACTTGTCACCTGATCTTCCTTCAACACCACAGCTAGCATTGAGCCCAGGCTGCCAAAGACGCAACGAAGACGAACTGGCACGGCCGCGTGAAGAGCATTTGTGCTTCGCTGTAGCTGAAGAGTGACGACCTTGGTAAACTCAAGATGGCTGGCCGAACAGTGCACGCAGCCGCATGCATACTCATACGTCACTCGGCGTCCTGCCTGTTATTTCTAGCGCTATAGCATCAGAGTCCACACTACAGCGATTTCTGTCCGTCCACGTCTGTCTCTGAAGCCTCCGGGAACGCGGGAGCAGCAAAAACAGCTTACCGTATTTATTTCGTCAATTGCAAACCCAGCTTTCTGGCGCATTATTGCTAGCCCGACAAAAATATTTTTCCAGTACCTTGCCGAAATACATAAAAACTAGTCCCGATAAATTTTGGCGATACCTTGGCAATAAGAACATGCACTTGCAAGAAATAAGGTAGCGCAATACTGTTGTCGCTGATCCCCAGGAAATCTCTAACATAATGAATGAGTACTTTCATTCTGTATTCAACCAGGAAGATAGTGTTACAGAGGCTTCGCCTTCTTTATGCCAAGTGTCAGACTTCATATCATTTGAGGGCGTACTTTCATTACTGCTAAATGTTAAACAAAAATCTTCTGGGGGCCCGGATGGAATACCGATTTCTTTCTTTCGCCGTTACGCCAAGCCTATCGCACACATTTTAACAGCTATCTTTTCTTTATCTATTAACACGGCAACTTTACCTTACGATTGGCGTGTGGCCCGTGTCATAACAGTCCACAAAAAGGGTGACCGTCAGGTTTTGGAAAACTACTGCCCCATTTCGCTCACATCTACGAGCTGCAAAACACTCGAACACATTATCGCTCACTACGTTACGAATTTTCTTGAAGATAACAACTTACTCTCTCCATTCCAGCATAGATTTCGGAAGGGTTTGTCGACATGTACGCAGCTTTTAACAACTGTTCACGAAATCGCTATAACACTTAACTCTTCTGGGCAGGCTGATCTTATCTTGCTTGATTTCAGCAAAGCGTTCGATCACATTCCTCATGCAAACTTCTTGAAAAACTTACTAATCTCGCTTTTCTTGCATTTATCATAAACTGGATAAGAGCGTACCTTTCAAACCGCACTCAGTTCGTGGATGTTAATGGCCATGTCTTCAGGACATTACTGGTTTCATCCGGAGTGCCTCAGGGAAGTGTACTGGGACCGATTCTTTTCTTAATCTGTTAATGATATAACTAGTGCTGTCCATCCTCATTTTAACATCCGACTGTTGGCGGACGATTGTCTGCTCTTTAAGCAGGTTACGTGCGTGGTGATCAACTTCAATTAAAGAATAGTTTAACCGCACTTAATGAATGGTTCTCGGCTTGGTCGGCTTGGTATGACCCTAAACACAGAAAAAACTATCTTACTTCGCGTTACGAACAAAAAACAGCCCTTTCATTTTCGTATTGCATCAAAAATACCCAAATAAAGGAAGTCACAGAATACAAATACCTAGGTGTAACGTTTACAAACACTCTTTCATTGTCAAAACACATTGAGAACATTTGCGCAGCCGCCTCTTGAAAACTCGGTTTTCTGCGTCACAAACTGAAAACAGCACCTCCTGATTTAAAACTTCTTGCCTACAGAACTTACATATTGCCAAAATTAGAATACGCTGCAATAGTATGGGATACCTTTCACCTATAGGATAAACGTAAACTTGAAACGACTCAGAGACGAGCAGTCAGGTTCGTCTTCAACAAGTTCAGGTCCACAGATTCCCTGTCACAACTCATGGCTGACAACCACATACCTACCTTAGAGTCACGACGATCTATAGCACGACTTAAATTTCTTTTCACGATGTATCATAAGTCACTGAAATTCAGCGGACGGCCGTACATTCAACCATACCTGCCACGCGCATCAAGACATCGTCACGCTCACAATTTGCTGCCTTTCCACGCACGCACTAATTTATTTAAAAATTCTTTATTTCCTCGTACAGTTAGTCAGTGGAATGATCTGCCAGCTGAAATTTTTTCCACTCACAATTTTGACCAGGCGCTACTTATGTATTTTTCAACGTAACATTCTGTGTCATTTTCCCGTCTTTCCATTCAGTTGGGTATTTTCTGTGTGTTTTCTGCGCAGTAGCGCATGCAAGTGCATTTTGTCCTAATTATGCGAAGGTCGTTATGTGCAAAATTGAAATGCGAACTTCCTCATTTTTGTTCACTTCTTGCTGCTCCTCCCCATGTCAAACACAAGAGAATAACTTATCACTTGATGTTAATGAAATGAAAATGTTGAACACATGCCCACCTGCTTGGTCTCATTGAGACCGCAGTACTTGTAAATAAATAAATAAATAAATAAATAAATAAATAAATAAATAAATAAATAAATAAATAAATAAATAAATAAATAAATAAATAAATAAATAAATAAATAAATAAATAAATAAATAAATAAATAAATAAATAAATAAATAAATAAATAAATAAATAAATAAATAAATAAATAAATAAATAAATAAATAAATAAATAAATAAATAAATAAATAAATAAATAAATAAATAAATAAATAAATAAATAGCCTCAAGCGGGCCACGACCCCCGGGCGGCGGAAAAAATCAACTTCGCTTGCCGCTGTGTTTAAACCACTGGGTCATCGCCGCAGCCTTTCTCCACGTGTGTTAAACAGCCAGCCTCTCTCATTGTGCCCACAACGCAAGCTCTAATTTGCGCAGCTACAGAGAGAGGGCGCCGTAAATCCATAGCCAACAAGCTAGTTTGCGAAACACTGCAAACAGGGCGCCACGAGTTAAGGTGGTCATGAAATAATAGCTCAGATGCTAACGCATTCCCTATCACATCAATTGTAATGATCGCTTGTGGATTTTTTTTCTCCATGGCTCTCGGGCAGGAGTCGCTTGGTGATGCGTCGTCTGCTTCCAGCCGTCGCGCAAGCAGGAAGGAATTAAAGGCAACATAAGGTGGCATCACTCTGGCAAAGCTTTTCAGCACATTTATGATTACTTTTCAGGGACGGCAGACAAGCGTACCGCCACGTGATACGTGCTTGTGAGTATGCCTGGGAGCGCACCTCTGGCAGCCCGTTTCAGTTATGGCGCCCGCAGAGCCACAATTTCTTGCGGTGCATAGGGAATGTGCATCACATTTCTGCGTAAACAGCACTCATATGGCTGTTACTGATGATGAATTTGGTCAAATTTTTACTCATAATGACTCCCTAGCTTTAATTGTAAGAAAATTAACCATTAGAGTTCAGTTAACAATTCAAAAATTAGCGTACATTTCATGTTTTTAACGTTAGCTCTCGCTAACACTACCATGTTGCAACGGCGCGGTTTTTAACTCAGAAATTATTTTTTAGGTGTTGCTACAAAATCTTTAATCAAACACCTGACATATTTCTCTCGTTAGCACAATTAGCTCTAATGGTAGGTTCAAGCTACATTCCTGAAGCTGTGCAGTGTTTATTATATTTCTTTTTTCGCACAACATTTCTGTCCAAGGCGTTCTTCTTTATATAAGGGCAAATAAAGGGTTTCCAGCATATAAAAGAGGGTTTAGCTCGTTAGAGCGACTACTACCAAACTTTATTACGCGCAACTATGTTTTCCCATCTAGCACAGCAGTCTTCTCAGGTTTCGCCTTGGACCAAAATGTATTTAAAAAGTCGTTCTAGTTTCTTTTTTTTTCCTATTCTAAACAGTGGGATCACGACGCATCAGCTTTCAGACCACTTCACTGTGCTCTCTAGCGCGTGCATTAAAAATGCCCTTGGTAAAAAATGCAGACTTTCTGTAAAAAAAAAAACAAACTCTCTCCTCATACAGCGTCGCAAGTCTATGATGAACCGGAAGAAACGCGGTGCGGAAATGTTAATCTCGACGGGAGCCGGGCGCACCGTCGAGTGCAAAGTACGCTTCTGCCCTCGAAACAGAGAAGGCTGCTTATTAGATGCGAGAAAAGAGAACAAGAAATAAAGAGGGAGGGGCGAAATAACATTCGGCGCGTTTGCTCCTCATTCGGGAGCAATCAGCGAGCACCGGAGAGCGTGCCCAAAGGTTTACGCTTCATCTCGCACCTGCTCGGCTTCCACTGCCTCTGCTAAACCCGTGCCCTGTTTACACTGTGTGGTTTTTAGCGGCTTCAAAAGCGAGGCTCGCGTCGCCTTCAGCGCAGGAGGTTAGCGGCATGTTCCACTCCTCTTTCTTCTTTTCTTACCCATGGCTGAGAGCGCTTTTCAATATTTCAGACGCTTTTCGCCCCGGCAGGCAGGCAAAGCAGCGCAAGCAGAGTCTTTTTGTTCTCCCTGCGCGGGAGCTAGGTAGCGAGTGGTTCGAGAGAATACAGTTGTTGACGGAAAGGATTAGCTGCCCCGGCACCAGACGGGCAGTCACAAAAGTCTGTTGTGATGCCTTGCGTCGACGAGTCCATTTTGCACTTTGTAAATACAGGTGAATTAAGGCCACAGCACGAACAGAGCGCTGTTTTGGGAAGACTGCCTGCCTTGCCTATTATTCTATTTTGCTTTTGGTTTCCCTGCGAAGGCGCGTTTTTTTCCCTGTTATCACATCCGTGCTGTGAAAACCTGGTGCTTCTTTTATTTTATTAGCTGCTTTAAAGTTAATTTAGTTATCAGCTGAAACACAACGTGCTGAGAGGAGTTACGATGAATTGGTGACTCGAGCGCGTGTGCACTTTTTCATTTCTATGTTACTCTAAGCCAAAGTTGAGACGACGGTGCGCTAGTGGTTGTTACACAAACAAGAGCACGTGCGCATGCAAGCCTACGTCGTCCTTATTGGCTGAATTGTTTTTGAGCATGAGCAGACGTCTTGTTTTCGTTATTGCTTTGTTTTTGGTCTGGCGAAAATAAAAGCTAGTCGGTCAGAAATTATTATTGCGAAAGCAATACTACGCTCATGAACGGCCTTTCGCGTGCCGGCGGCTGGTAGCCCCGTTTGACCTTTAGAATGACATCTGACGTCATACCAGGGGGAGAGATGGGCTACCAAGTCGAATCGTCGCGCAGCGGCGGCCGGTAGCCACACGTGACATTTAGAATGACTTCTGACGTCATGCTATGCCTAGTGACGTCATAGCGTGAAGTCATAACGTGACGTGATGGGCTACCAAGTCGAGCCGTCGCGCAGCGGCGGCCGGTAGCCACGCGTGACCTTTATACGCGGCGCACTGCGTTCCTTCAGTTGGAGGCGCTGCGCTTTTGACTTCGCAATATACCAGGCTTAACCAAAGCTAAGCCTCCGCCAATTATTTGTTTACACCAGGCAATTTACCTTAGGGTAAATACCGGACCCATAAAAACGATGTTTCAGCTGCGTATATACTCATCCCTGTCACGGGTCCTTGAGCTATATACAGTGAAGACATCGGCTCAAAACTGCCACGAGGCTTGCGACAGGTCGCTTTTTGACTGTCAGCAAAACCACAAATGACGTACGATTTAGCGTGGTTAGGCCACATGCTAAGCAGGTACGCTGGCACTTCGGTTTTCACTTCGTCTTCGAGGTTCGGTTTAAGAACACAATGCGATTGTGGTGTGTTCTGGATACAGTGCGCACGGATTTAAGTTTATGAAGAGGATGACATTCACAGCACTTTGCGACAATTAAACAAGCGGGATGTTAGACTGCGGCCATTACGTGGTGGTCTAATACAGCGGCCAGAAAAGCTTGTTTATATGAGCCGCCGCGTGTGCGGAATCCACTCGCGGCCGTAGAGTGTTTTGTTACAGAGTGTTTTGCATAGTTGGCCACACCCACAACAAGGTGGGTAGGTAACAGGTCGGCCACCTGCAAGGGAGCTTCGGGCAGACAAACATCGGCGAAATTTGAGATTGGAGGTTTTAGTCCTAGTGCTAGAAGTTTTCAGAGCTTTACTTTGCCCTCTTTCCAGCACAGTTTTAGCACAAACATTTAAAAGTTAGGCGCCGAGAGGTACGCGCAATCAACCTTTCAAACCGTGTTCCAAGATATTTATTTCCAAATGTTTATCACGATCCCGTAATTACGCATGCGAAGCGGTGACCATCGACGCAAAACTCCTCCCGGCGTGACATGGGAGTTTCATCTGCAAACGGCGCACAGCAACCGGTGAAGCTAATAACTGTTTCCTTTTCACTTGTAGGCGTCGAAATGGAAGAACAGCCAGACGCAGAGCCATATTAGGGAGCAGGGTCAAGTCGACTGCCATCACATCGAATGCGTATTTAGCAGAAATCTTTTGGTACTTTTGGGACAAATATCTCGGAACAAGCGTGCTCTAGAAGAATTATACTAAATGGAGCAGTCTATAAATGATCCCGCCTTACATGTGCAACATGCTTGGACAAAAATTTCGAATACTGGGAAATTGTAAGGCACAGTTATAGAAACATAGAAGGTAATGGCCCATTCTTCTGATGTGTAGCAAAATCTTTCTTTTAGTGTTTTCCCGTCGCTCGAATCGACCAGTTAATTCTGCCAATAGGAAACCAATGAGGAATGCTTTTGGCTATGGCAAAAACGTTGATAGCAAAAAAATGCAAGCCTGCCGACGGGACGTCTGCTGATATACTGAATGTTATAGTGAAATCTTACAATATATAAAAAATTGCGCTCATAAACTTTTTTCCGTTCAAAAATGCTGTTGTCAAAAATTGTTGGGCATGAAAGCTTGTGCACAACGCAAACCACAGACAATCTGCTCTTTGAAGGGCTGATGCTTGACTCAGGGTATCGGATGGCCATATCAAGGATGTGGGGACAGCGGAAGGTGGCAAATGACAGTGCTGCTCGGCTGCCAGCCTTGCCGTCACATGTTAGTACAATGGCAGCAAAAATATATTGACCCGTCACATGCTGTTATTACAATTACAGAAAGAATAGATTGGCCCGTCACATGTCGTTAGTACAATGACGAAGAGAATAGGCTGTCAAAAATTTTCTACAAAGTCGACACCATGCCAGTTCCGTTTGTCATATATCAACGTGAAGTTCATCGGTGCGTTCCCCAAGCATTTTCTTTTTTGACGTTTTATATGAAAGCACGCTCGAAGCCCCAACACTTTATTACTGCGAAAGCATTTCTTGGAGATATATTGCGTATATATCTGCGGATATATTGGTTGTTATGCTGAAATCTTACACTAAATGAAAAATATACGTTCATGAACTCTTTCCTGTTCAAAAATGCTTGTGTCGAGAAGTGTTGCGTATGAACATTCTCGCTAGCTGCAGCAGCAAAGAAGTTCATTTTTATATTTTAGTTAATTAGGTCCCCGACGCGGACGATCATTGTCTCATTGTGCAGTGGTCGATGTCCCGTATCTCTCAGCGCCTAATTTTAAGAAATCTATAAAGCTTCATTTTTATCGCCCTATATAGCTTGTTGAACCAGCGTCATATTTCCTTCGTTAACCTACTCAGGTGTAACTACTTCGATTTGCATTGGTTGTAACGAAAACCACTCTCGCACAGTAACTCCTTTCGTAACAGCGTGGTCTAACAAAAGCAGTGCAGGGACGTTGTCTTCCAATCTCACGCATTTTCGTGCGGAATTGTACAATGCACACTCCGCAACATCTAACGAGCGCGAACTGTGAAAAGGAAAACATCAGACAGCGAAACCCGCAGCCCCAAGAGTCACCAACCCGACGCGCGAGTATTACGGCGTGCTTTCTAGCTGTGACCTCTGGCAGAATACGCGGCTCACCGCCCTTTGAAGCAGACACTTTTTTGCGAACTAAATTGGCCGCATTAATGGGGTTGGACGGCGCTAGGGCGAGAACCGACCTTCGCTTTCCCCACACCGGGGCCAGTAATTACGGCTTGCGAAATTAAACCGCCGCTGCACTCCCCCCCCCCCCCCCTTTCTCCTCTGTGTATCTCTCCCTGCTAGCTTCTTTGCCCCCCCCCCCCCCCCCCCCCCGTAACAGAGATCTCTGCTGCGTGCGTGCGTGCCTGTGTGTGTCCCTAAAACGCGTGTGCCTGGCATCGCCTTTTTAACAGTTGCAGTAAATGAAATAACACTACTTGGCGAAGGACTTGCGTAATTCTTACCGACCACATTGCAAAGAGGGCGCCGCGCAGCTTCTCTCGACTTCTAACCTCCACTACCTCATATCGCGCCTTTGTTTTCGGCTTGGAGCCCATTTTGCAATGTTTATTTTTCCGTCCGTTCGCCTATAACTTTATCCAATTCACACCTTGGCGTTTTACCGCCTCTTTCGCTCTCAACTCAGCTCGACCTCTTTCCTTCATTTGTTCGTCTTTCACAGGAAAAACTTTGTCAAAACCTTGTTGGGGCTGCATGCGGTAGCGGTATTAAGGGAAAGAGAGTGAGAGAAAGCAAGAGAGGATGAGACCGGTACTCGACGGCTGAGGCCTTGAATCTTTCATCGTCCCGGTGCTTTCATTTCGGCGAGCGCGTGCTCTCCTATGCAGCACCTCGTCCTGCACTGCCATGTACGCTCGAAAGCGGCGTGTTTTTTTCTTCTTCTTTTTATGGCGAAACGGCGCGTTCCAGTTCACCGCGTCTCGCGTCGAAACCAGCGAGTCTAAACAGAGCTGGGTCTGAGCCCTCGCTCAGACCTCCACTTCCACCTCGTTCCACTTCACCCCCAAGCTTTCGCCGTTGGCTCTGAACGCGTGCGCGCGTTCAACCGGGCTGTATGGCGAAAGGCGAGATTGTGATGCAAGCGATGAAAAGCTGCGCTCCGGCGGCACAAATTAAGAGCGTTGGAAATGCGGGAAAAGTTGCTGCTCGAGCCTGACGGGGAGAGAACGACGGGTAAGGTCACAGAAAGACGGGAAGGGGGGGAGAGGGGGGTCATGTGCGGCTAGAGTTCCGGTTTTAATTAGCACCGCGAGGATCTTTTGGATCCAGCGAGCGCGGGTTTGGGTTTCTCGTCGAGGGAAGCAAGCCTGCATCGCGTTCCCACAATTACTCATTCCTGAATAAAAAGAGGAGCTCAGGTTGAAAGACGGGAGGCCGTTGCAGGAAGCTGGGGCGCGGTCGCTTGCAGCGTCTTACTGCGGCCCTTGCAGGCTTTACCCGCGTTTAGTTAATGTCGGCTTTGAGAAAATAAAACTTGGAAAAGAAACCTTCCAGAGTATATTGAAGAGCACGAGGCATCAACAAGTCATCATGCCTTCGAGGGAAAACTAGCCAGGGATTCCCAATTTGTCCTCTCGTGAAGGTTGTTTAATGAGGCTCTTTATTAATAGTCTGCATGCAACCTCGGGATCTTCTTTCAGAGGCCTTATGCGAGTTCACCGCTGAGATCAGAATAACAAACTAAACAGAGAGAATAGGTGACCTTAAACGAGGTCCCCTTAGAAGATCATTCGGGGGGCTTCGAGCAATTTCTGAGCGCCATTTAATTGCTTCGAGACTGATTTACGGACAAAAACACCGTCCCTCGTTTGGGCGAGCCGAGCGTACCAGAAAAGCCACGGCTGATAATCAACGAGCCGAAGGTCATCTAGCGTCAATGCTTGTTTTACGATTTTCACTGGCAAAACAATTCTGTTCTTTAACGTGCACGGAACTCAAACAACACAACTATTTCCGAGTTTCGTCTGCATCGATATGCGACGATCACATCTGCAAATGGAAGTTGCAAACTCGTGCAGAGTAGCGGTTGGCGTCACATTGTGCGCCATTGGGCAGCTTGAATTTACCAAGCTCGCACAGCCTGCTCGCTGCCACATGGCTGCCAGCATTCCTCCAGGAAGTCGGATCATGGCCACATTCGCTGGAGGCCCCGGGAACCAGTCCCCTAGTTCAGTCAGTCATCACGGAGACATTGCTGCTGGTCGTGCAGGTGCTTAACCTCAGCTTTGCGTGACGGCACCTCACGTACAATGTTTGCGTGCATGCTGACCCACGCTAGAAATTTTGTAGCGAGAGCTACATTACCCGCAGTCTCCCCGTTGCGCTGTGGGCCTTCGGCGCCACTTGTGCGCATGCGTGAGGAGCCGAGTGACGTCAGAGCTGCGTGTTTGTGCGCCGCGCGCCGCGCCGCACGCCTCCTACCGAGAGGAGCCGCTGAGTGACGTCACAGCTGCCCACGCCGCTCGCCTCCGACCGAGGATATACCGTACCTCTCGCTACGTATATCCTGGCATAGCTGAGCTAAGCGACTGCCATTTTTTTTCATTAATGAGTGAAATGAGAGGTGGTGTTGAATTCATGTCGTACTTTTTAGATATTGTTCTGCATGTCCCCGAAGGTTGTTCGGTATTTAACTGCGCAGAAAAAATGGAAGTCCACGCGCTCGCTTCGCGGTTCACAAGTTAACAACATGCTTGATATCGCATGCCTGATCGCGCTGTCGGAACTGAAATCTATAGCCGTACTCGAGAGAGCCCTAGAACACCGTAGCAATTTTGTGAATCATGATTTAACATAATACGAAGCTGGAATTTGGGGTTGTGAGTGGCGAGGTGAGACACAATAACGTACACAAAAAATCAATACAACAATATTAACTGCGAGAGCTGCCGCAAAAGATGCCATAGTAGATGACATAGGCGATATTTGCCGTGGACAAGCCGAAATGAGGGCATGAGTTGCAGTAAAGACCCGACAAAATTTCGTTGCGATCCTTGCAGTCCATATAAAAATGGCCGTGCGCACTCCCCGCTTCTGTACAACCTCGCGTTCGTCTGCTAGCCACCAGAGCGCTTCCAGTTTAAATTTGTCCTGGTCAGTCTTGCTGCCAGTGGGCCACTCGGAACCCCCTAGCTCCTGAAAAACTAACGTGTTCTGGGCAGCCACCGGAAGCATTAGGGAGGTGGACGGAGTAACCCGAGGAAAACATGGGGGAAGAGTGGGGTAAAACACGTCACAGATTTGCACGACAGCGCCTTACTTTTGTTTTTCGGGAACGTCAAATAACAAAATAAGAGGAATTTTCGCTGCGTGGTCACTGAATATGAAAAGTCTAGCTCACTCGGAATCTCAAAAATTTTTATAATTTTCCATGGGGAAAAATGAGACTGCCCTCTAGAAGACACAAATCACTCACTCTCGCAATGTATGTTTACGCACTTGGCTCGATAGACACCATCCTAATGTTTGTGAGCCTGGTCGCATGACATATAATGCCTTCAACCGCAAAGTGCCACTGTTTTCTTCTATTGCTTCATACTTCGCATTTTTAGAAACAATCTTAGCGTGACGGCCTTCGTGTACTGCTTGAAGTTGCAGCTATTTTGGCAGCTTTTTTTCTTTTTTAGTGTCACACCTGTTGCTCTGGCGCTTTGGCTCTACTCCATGGAGACGCAGTGTTGCTCAGCACGTGACAGTACGATTTTGGCCGTGATTGTAGGTTACACCGACACAGTTGGCTCCTTGCCGCACTTGCTAGATGAAAATAGTACGGCGCTGACATTTCGAGCAACTTCGCGTTGTTCCTGCCCTTCGCATTTCAATTATTTATTTCTTCTGTGGAGGGCAATTTAAGGAGGACAAAAACGTCTGTTTACATTGATGCTGCCATATGCACTACAGTTTGTTCGTGTCTCCTTTACGCCTATTAGCAATCACTTATTTTCTTTTGTGCGTTAATAGTATCCGTGATAGTGAGAAAAACAATTCAATGGTTCCAAGCAAACGATGAATTCGTTATACTGAATTCTGAATTCGTTATACTGAATTCGTTATTCTGAATACTAACGCCATCATGTCGTGCTGTGCCCTGCAAGTAGCTTGCTGTGTAAACAATCTCCTGTACGAAAGGGTAGGTTAAAGCCTCCTAAAACTTTGGTAGTGAAGAACAATGGCTAATTCTAATTCAGTTGGCCGTTTTAATACTGCTGCACAGTACAGATAGAAGTCTGCCGCAGAAATTCGACATTTTCTGACTACTTCCTCGTTCACCGAGGCTAACTTCGGAGTTTTCTTTTTTTGCTCGAGTAACCACGAAAATTTCCAGCGTTATGCAATTAAAAATTTAGGTGGCGCGAAGTAACAAAATGTCACATTTTGCCCCATGTCGTAGTTTGCACGACTTTCCGCAAAGTTTCGCTCCGCGCTCTGACAACCGGCGCGCATAGCGCAGGAAGCACGAGGTAGATAACTGAAGACACTCGCTGTGACACGTGAAAAAGAACCGCATGTGGCTGAGTTGAAAGTCTTGCCGCTAAGGGTTTTTCGAAAAAATTGGCACAATTTGAAAAGTGTAAAAGAAATAAGTAGTACTACAGCGAAAAATATAATAGATGCAGTGCTCTTTGCTTCATTTAACGAACAAGTGGCTCATGTTGTATACGTCGTTACCTTCCTTAGATGTACTTAGAAAGACTCAGATTATTCAGATGGTGTTTAAGGCAAAGACGTTCATGTGCTGAAAATGAGGTGAACAATAAATAATTCCGGTAGTCGAGATTATTAGTATCATCCCTTCGCGGCATACCTTATAGTCTGGGGAACAGGAATTCGTCAAACGGGCTCAGCTCAAGACATGAATAAGTACTCTCGCGCTCAAAGTGAGCTGCAACGCGCGCAAGGTGTGATTTAGAGCCGAGCCGTGTTCTCGAAGCAGCGCCAGCTCAGTGGTGAGGGAAAAGGGTGCAGTTTGATATCGATGCAAAGAACTAACCACACTGAATGTTTGTTCAAATTGGATGCTCCGTTTGAAGGTGCATTACGTCTAGCAACCAAGAAATTTTTGTTGTGTTGATGTTGATAAGGAATTTAAAGGAAATAGTTTTATGCTTTAGCGAAGAGAAGTTTGGAGGCTTGGCCTCAGCATCGAGTTATATTTATTCGCTCTAATGTAGAATACCAAAAAAATAAATAAATCTCTTAATATCCTCAAAGGTGCCTGAAACGTCGGTGACGTGGCACTGTTCAACAGAAGCAATGCTTTCTCGCTTGAAATCTTTGGTGCCGCCGTTGGCAAGAAGGTGCGTCCTGTGTTGTGCTTCTATCACTTTCGGCCAATTGGAAGACCGTTAGTGGTGACCTCTATTGTGCCAGGCCTGCGCAGTGGAGTTAACAAACCTAGTAATTTATTATAAACAAACGTTCGCTTTTAAACAATTTGCAACACACACCGCTGGTATATGAATGAACCGAGAGGTGGCACTACATGTCCAAGTGCGCAGCGCACACAACGTCACTGAGCTCATATGACCGAAAGGTGCGTCATCATCATTTTGAACACCGTATTCTTTGAAGTATCCTTTGACTTTTAGCTTATGGTATTGCAGTTGTCCTTCAGAAAGCCAAACCAGCGTGCCATATATGCGCTCCTTGTCGACGACGTGCTCGCTTGCTTTCAGCTCTCGACGTGGAATGCGTTGCACAGCCCAAGAATAAAATTCTATTTTACTGATTTAGCTTTCAGTCTCTTTAGGTAGACTACGTAAAACCTGAAGCTGATGCTAGAAGCCATGCAATCGTTTGCTTAAATCACTTTAAGACATCTCGATTTTAAACGAACCATTAATATGTGCCTTATTAGACCACGTGAATTTACAGTATAAAACAGTTTATGCAAAGACAAAATGGTTACCGTTTTTTTTTTGTAGCACTTTTTTCTAATACAGAGCTCATATACTCGCCTAAAGACAGCCTATTTACCCGAAAATACACTCCAAGCGCCTATAAATCTGCCATCAGATGCGAGAATGCTCCTGGTCGCATATTGACCAACTGCTGCCTATACAGCCACGTGGCTTCGGGCCCTATTATAGACCATGCTGTAGGAGTGTCACTGGGGCTTACCTGAAATGGGTAACAAAGCCCAGAGAGGGTGCGAAATTTATATTAAGCAATTAATTTTGATCTCCAAGCTGAAAAATAGTTGGCCAATCGTGTGACGAAACTGTAAGGATAGACGGCAGAAAAAAGTTCACTTTAGAGCGTCCAAGACAATGTTACATGGCACTAAGCATCTCAGTATGAGACCTAAACGGTTGAACACAACGAGGAGAAGTCTTGAGTCAAAGAAAAATAAAATTTTCACCTAATATTGCGGACTCTAACTGTCGTCTCCTACATCATAAACGCTGCTCTAAGCCACTATTCCACAGCGCCGGTGCCAAGACGTTCTTTTAATGTATTATTATTGTCAGTCACAGTTTTGTTATGGCCATAATATCGCTGGCTGTACCAGCGGCATTTTGCAAATGGGCCGCCTGGTCGATGCCCCTTCGCTGGGTGTGAATTCGCAACGGCAGCAATAACTTAAGCTCTTAGGAACTGTACGTGGCCGCAAAGCGACTCATTCCCGGGATGAGATGAGCGCGAAAATAGAGTACGCCACATTCTGGTGCTAGCGTGGTTGTCGCCGTTCTCCATTCAACTCCTATGACAATGGTTTCCCCTTACACTTGGCGACTGGACTTTTGAGTGTTTGAGGCAAATCATAATACATATAGGAAAACTTGTACTGGCGTATTTGGCTTGGGTTGCCATTGCTTCTTATCCAAGTTGAAGGCTTAAAACCTCCAGTACATGGAGAGTTTCATAAGTTGGAGTATTTAATGACACGGGTAGCTAAAGAACGAGACGCTTAGGAGCGGTAGGCACATGAAATACCGCGAAAACAGCGCATCAAACACTTCTTTAGAGATTCGACAGTAAGTAGGACATGTGAAACTGGTATATTCTTTCGATGAAAGCCTTACAACGGCTCATGCCTCTTTGCACTGGTCCCTGTTTTCTCGTTAAAATGTTTATTGTTTAGGGGGGTTTGCGTTCCAAAGCTACTCAGGCCATGAGGGACACCGTAGTGAGGGACTCGAGAAACTTCGACGACCAGAATCTCTTTAGCGTGCACTGACATCGATAATGTGTCTGAACTCGTTGACAGCAGTTTAAGTACTCCCCAATCGGAAGTTCTGTCATTGCTTCCCATAATGATCTGCGGATACCTTTATAAAGGTGTCGCGTGGGTTTACCCTTAACGCTTGAAACTTTGGGGATAGCCCCCAATCTTTGGTGACCGTGCATGCACGCACGCAGGCACGCGCACACGCACATAAATGCAAGTAACCACGCAGGCATAAAAAAACAAATTCATGCACGTAGGCCTACCCCCCCCCCCCCCCCCCCTTCCTAGACATAAAAAAGGAACAACACCAGGCCATTGTTTAGTCAGAGTTAAGGATTTGAACTGATGACGTTTTTTTTTTACAACAGGAGATCATCTCTTTGTCTTTTACAGACGAAGTTGCAAGTTTTACATTGTATTTCTCCTTGCGCGGCTGTACATACTGTTGCCTGTCGTAAAATACGCCCCATCCCCCAAACTTCCTCTCTGCTACGAGACTATTCCTGCTTGAGCAATCGCAATAACTTTCGCCCTGCGACGCATCCCAGATACACAAAAGAAGCCGGTCGAAAGCGAACAAAAGAAATAAGAGCGAAAATACCGCGCCAGTCCTTGGAAGGAAACAGCTTGGCAATGCGGAACTGTCGATTGGAATGGCTATCGGAGCGCAACGAATGGCCTCCGTTATAAACGATCCGCGCTGTGGTGACATTTCCGCGAGTGGGTGCGCAAAGCGCAGTTTAAAGCCCCGCTTGGGCCGTGCCGGCCGCCCTCTCTCTCTGTCTCAAATTAATGGTTCCCGTGAGAATAATTAGAAACTGCGGCACAGAGATAAACGAGCCAAGCGGGCGGAGCGCTCTTACTCGTTAGTAAGTTACGTATCGCGCTCCACCAAAAAGCGCTGGAATCTGCGTTTTCGCCGGAATTAAAGGGGGAAAAAAGGGCAAATAAAGCAAGAAGTCTGTGTTCAGCTTCGCCGAAGTGATTTCCTTCCGCATAGGGATCCAAAATGTAGTGTATCTGTATCTCATTTTCACCCGTGTTGCACAACGCTTTATCCCAGGGCAATATTGTTGTCCTTTTGAATTAAGGTCTGGTAATGGCTGTTCAGTGCAACTTATCAGACTTCTGCCTTTAGGTTTATGTTGCGGAGTGAATATTGTCTGAGTGCAAGTTTTTCTAATTGGAAGCGTCCTTGTTTTGGAGTGCGCGTTTTGTGGTACGTTTCATTAGGGCCGGCAACAACGGTGGCTTTTTATTATGTTCTATTGTTCCACCCTATATTTGCTATTCATTTTGAAGAAGGAGTTTCCAGGAAGCTTTTTTATAAGCTCGCACGCGCTGGTTTGCATGCTTACGTATTTAAGCTCTTTTAGGCGTCACGGTGCCAAAATTTTCTTCTAAAATTTGAGGCTCATTGATTTTCAGTGCGTTGGAACAGAAGCGAGGTTAGGACTTTATAACAAAGAGCCCCAGCCAATAGCGCAAGCACGACGCTGCCAAAATACGCAACAGTGCCTGGTAGGCCGTTAGATCTGACGATCTTTACTGCCATCGTCCAATGAGAGCAAACGAGGATAGAGACGTTCTATTGCGCAGCACAGCGATTCTTCGTTGGCGTTGAATGCAGTGCATGCCCCGAGCGCGCGCTCCGTAGTGTCGTCACCTCTGCAGCTAACGCAAGGCGTGTTGTCATCCGTGCCGATAATGTGTAAATATAGTAATAATTCCTGAACCCAACACTACTAATTTTTAACTAAGCTCTTCTTTCATGTTTCCTTTCATCTTCCTCCTTCCCTTCCTGTGAATGTAAGGTAGGACACCGACACCTTGTAACTGAGCCTTTCCAGCAAGTGTTTACTGCCAATTATCATTGGTTTGAGTGCGTAATATCGTAACACGAACCTGCGCACAAAAAAAAATGACTACCACATGATATAATCTACGATTACGGTGGTGTATATGCTTTCTATCTAATATTCAAGCTAACTGTTTCGTTAAAACGTTTAATAATTGAGCTTGGCTAATTAGGGTCTGAAGGCTATAATTCCATCACTTAATATCTGCCTGTTCATATAAGCTACGGGGAAAATCCGGTTTGGTGGAGTTCTTCTGGGTTGTGCATAAAAAGTCCTGAAAGGACAAATTTTAATATCGCGCATTTACGTATAAATAAAAAAAAATAGAAATGACAATATAGCCATACATGAATTCATACAAGCCGCCTCCAATATTTCAGTGCCTGAGTCTGCCGTTCAAATGTGTACCTTTCTTCGGGAAATACATTTGCCGCCTTCCTATGTGCTGAGCTACTGATTATGCAATCATATCAAGAACAAGCGGCGCGCCATCATTCGACAACACAAAGAAAATTGTGTCTACGTATTGCGAACCTGCATACTCCAGTCGGGACACAATAGAAACAGTACTCTCCGTATATACTGCCCTTAAGGTATTCTTCGAGTCCATCTCTCGGCTCCACTCCCACAGATAACGAATGTGATTATGTGAGAGCAGCCTGCAATAACTGCCTAGATATTTACGCAGCACTCTACTTGACCCTTTCTGTCTATTTTCTGTTAATCGACCCATCTGACGCCCATCTTTCACACTACTTTGCAAATGTGCTGTTTTGTTTTCTTGCCCTCACGGCTACTTAACGTTATCTATGTGGTACACTGCATATGAGGGCAAGTGCTAAAAGCAAGGATTAGGATCAGGAATACAACTACCGGAAGCAATATTCACAACCTTTTAGAAGTCGAGGGCGTCTCTTCTGATTTGGAAAGTCGTTGCCTCTGGGCAGTACAGCGAAAATGGGATCAGTATCAGTCAAGGCTTTCGGGATCAGGTAAGCTTAAGCGGTTGCCATTCACTCGAGGGCCACTCGAAGAAGCAACCCTTACAGCACTCTCAGTATACAGTCGCTTGTTACCGACTGGTAGTCAAGAAAATATTAATTCACACATTTACTACGAAGTAAGATTCTTAGAGCAACAAAATAAAAATAGAATATATTAAAAGTACAGTAGCGTTTCGAAGAATCCCAGGCGTAGCAATGTAAACTGGCAAAAAAGAGAAACAAAATTCGTACCCAAAGCCGAGAATCATAAAAGAAAGTCACGACGCCATACATTTTAATAATCTTGGAATTAACGAACGCCGCATATGAGCCTGTTAGAGAGTTTAGGCCATGACTGCTGTTGGTTATATGTCTCTTTTAAGTAAATATTTTTTTCAAGATGAGCTTCTGCAGAATCATTTTTATTTACATCCTAACTCTAGGAACCTGCAATTGCTTTTTTTTAGCAGCTGGTGTAATTGCTTTATCTTTTTATTAATAAGCTACCCTCGCTCGTGTACAAAATGTACACGAGGAGAGTCCGCCGAAGAACACCCCCGTACCGCAGCTAGACTTACGCCTGACGAGCAGCTCGGTGTCGGTGCGGTCCTCGCCGACGCTGTTGTTAGCGAGGCAGGTGTAGCGGCCCTGGTCGGACTCCCTGACCGCGCGCAGCAATAGGGCCCCCGGCAGGTGCAGCGAGCCCGACCGCACGGGGCTCAGGGTTCCCCGGGGCGAGCGCCGGAACCAGCGGGTGCTGGGCGCCGGATGACCGCGGGCCAAGCACGGCATTTCGGCGTCCTCGCCCAGCGCAGCCTCCACCGACGCCTGACCCTTCAGGATCCGAGGTGCTAGCTTGCCGTTGGGCTCTGCGAAGGCGGACGCACACACATGGGAATCTCTCGCCGGTGGTTTCAAAGCCATCGTATCACCGTTATAATTATAATCTGCAGTGCGTTAAAAACCCTGCACATATACGGTGACGCTTGTGCCCGCCATGCAAAGCAGGACTGCCTTCGAAGCGTTTTTGATGAAGAGAAATCCTTAACATATGAGAGGCTTTAACGGCACACTCTAACCACGAATACGCGTGGAAGAAAAAACGAGGCATCCCGTTTTGTAAAAGGGAGTGCACTAAAGGACAGTTCACTCTCTTTTTATTCCTTTCTGTTTAGAGGGTGCAGGTTAAATCTGTCTGGAAAGGAGCACTTCGCATACGCGAACCGAACCGAAATTTGCAAGTTCTGTCGTAAGCTTCAGAAAGTAACATGGGGATAAATCATCCCATGAAACACTGCTCAGAAAACGAAAACAGCATCCCTATCGTCCCCAGTATAGATGGAGACGGAAGGGGGGGGAGCAAGATCCGGATAGGTGGAGGTGGTGTTTGTGTTCTTATAAACTTGCTGTCACCAGTGTGCCGGACCGGCATTTGGGATCAGCTGGCAACAACGGACTGAGCAGCCTGCTCTTTGTTTATGCATTCAAATGAGTACTTTAAATTCCGATGCAAAGATAAGAGATTACTGCGCAGAACCATGTTTTCAGGTATGTGCACTTTCTCTCAAAAGAGAAAGGCACGAACACTTACTTTTAGCCTTTTACGAGAGACACTTCCCTTGCCTTCACAGCTGTCAGTATGAACTTAAGTTAACAAAAACAACCAAAACTTATGGCCCAAGTGTACACTCGTGTCCTGAGTGATGAGGAGGAGTTGTCAGCCTTCCATTCTTTTTCCTGTGGTGCGAAGGCTCACAACAACCAACTCTTTCTCAATATTTACGCTTTATTGCCTGCAGTAATAAATAAATTAATAAATACATCAATCAGCCAGGAGGATTCGCATTGTTCTCTTCTTCCCATCTCTGTCTTTTTGTTCGCTCTTAGCCATTAGTTCGTGACTACGTTCATTCTGGGGTCAAATGAAGTACGGCAGATTCCTTGTCTGCGTTCCATGAAAAACGGAGAGAGCAAAAATTCAGCTACTTAAACGTCAAATTCGGCGAGTCTTAGTTTTCCCTGCTTTGCTTGCCTTCGTATGGTCTTTGAATTCAGAAAACAAAATCGCGATTCAAGCTTCTTTGCTGAATCATAAATGCGCGGTGGAGAATTGAATGTTTTAATTATTTTTTTTTGTCTTGGACGCGCTCAGACCTTCTGTCATGTCAACCTTCCTATTTTGGTGCAATGGAACTAAAGACTACGTTGAAGAGAAGATAATTTACCGGATGTGGGCGGGAATTACGAAAGCTGACACTGTTCTTATTTAACATTATCAACATACCTTACCTATGCATCAATTTAAACAATTTATTCAACCGTGAAATTCAATGCTTGCTGTCTGCTGTCACCGGGGAACGGTGCCTTGACGTTCTTGCATACGCAGAATTAGAGTTCTCTGAAAAATGACTGCTCCTTTTTCTGCAACTTTTGCTGACGCGCTTAATATGAGCTGGAGCGCTCATGTTTTGGTAGGAGCTCAGTTTAAGAACTGCAGACCAAGTGTTGCTGAAAATCGACTCGCCTAGCCATCTGTCAAAAAGAAAGTACATTGAATGATTGTGCTAAGTGCGTAGTCTACATGAGCGTGTATTTATTTACTCCAGAGCGGAAATCTCAGTGGCTTCAATGTCGACGTGTTACAAGTAGGGGTGTGCGAATATCAAATTTTTCGAATACGAATTGAATACGAATACTTAGTTCCGAATATCGAATCGAATATGAAATAATCAGGGACGACGCATTTAATCACTACGAAACATTTATTTGAGCATCCAAGAACATCACAGTTCACCTATAAATGAGTAAATGAACACAAAAGGTGTGTGTGGCTGCACAAAATGTGTAAAAATCTAGAATATACTTCTAGAGGAGTGGAAATATCACAGAAAATGACTAGTACATAGCATTGATTACAGCTAGCTTGCCATAAGCACAAAAGCACGTCGCTGGGATGAACATTAAAGGTTGTCGTGAAGGAAAACCAGCTGCTCCACATGGTCAGGCCGCAATCGTTCCCTTCGAGCTGAAACGACTTCTCCAGCCACAGAAAATGCCCTCTCATTTGGCATTGAAGTGACAGGTATTGCGAGGTATTTGGTGCACAGCTTTGACTATACCAGCTTCGCAGGCAATGCCACAAGGAAGCTCACTAGCACAGTCAGCTACGGCATGGCCCAACGTTACGCATGGCTCTGGGTGCCGCCATGTTGGTATGTCTATGTTGATAAGACTTGCGGGCCGAAATGAACACCGGTGCTCGCAATAGAATATCGGTCAAATCCGAATATTCGCTCCGGATCGAATAGTCGAAACAGCACGAATACTTGGATTTCGAATCGAATTCGAATACTAAAAATATAATATTCGAATTGTATTCGAAAATTTCGAATATTCGCACACCCCTTGTTGCAAGTCAAATTCATCGCTATCTGCCATAATAGGCATTCGTCACCTGGCCCGGGTGGAGGTTGTGAAAATTAGTGCGAACATTTTAGTTAATATTTGTGCCATTACAATGAGTGATAGTTGACAGCTAGCGGTATTCACATGAACCAGGAGTGCTCTTTTGTTTGGCTTTCGAATGATGCTGTTCATGTGCAGCATGCATTGCTACGAAAGCTCATGCCGTTTATTACCACTGCTGGTATCTTTAATATTGCTTATGGCGACCAGCTTAAAGTTATTTGAGTGATAAATCAAAGCGATGTGGATAGCTTCAGCCTAATCAGTGTATATTCAGCTGTTTATGTGAGCGCTAGTCTCGTTCATGGCAGCGAACAGAAAAAAGGCAGCACTGTAGTGCTGATTGGGGCCTTATCTTGCTGTTCATTAACATTTTTTACATTTCTGAGGCTGTTATGACTTCGAGTGACACCAAGAGGCGCGCGCGCTTACACACACACACACACACACACACGCACACGCACACGCACACGCACACGCACACGCACACACACACGCACACGCACACACACACACACACACACGCACGCACACACACGCACACACGCACACACGCACGCACGCACGCACGCACGCACGCACGCACGCGCGCGCACACGCACACGCACACACGCGCGCACGCGCGCACACACACACACACACGCACACACGCACACACGCGCAAGCGCACGCGCACACGCATGCGCACACGCACGCGCACACGCACACAGACACAGACACACACGCACACGCACACGCGCACACGCACGCACGCACACACGCACACACACACCGCCATTTTGGCGCCATTACTTTACAATGAAATATAGCTTTATAGTAAGGCTTAAGTGACCGCCGAGTGATTTACAGTTTTTGTCTCGTAAGGCTGCATGTTTCTTCAAGTAAAAATTAATTAAGCGACAGCCATACTCTGTTAAGTGTTTAAGAAAAATTTAGAGTGAGGGATTAATTAAGGGAGCACAGCCATAGCACGCTCAGACTTGCCTAATTTTGTTCCTGACTCCAATATCAATTTTCCTTCTAGTCAAGAAAGTAGTTCCAGAAACTGTAAGGCACCTAGCATAAAACAGGCTCAACATGAAAAAGCACTTAGAAGAAATCCTGCGGTCTGAGATAATTTGTTCATTTAATGCTGAGCAGTGTTCCAGCGAATGCGTAATATACCTAAAGAAAGAGACTACGTAATGTTATGCAAGGATGCTTTTCCGGGGTGGGTATGTACTGCTCATTACCTGCATTCGCGCCACTTCGTTGAGCAATATTTATGACGCACCGTAGATTACCCTGACGTAGTACTCTTAACGCTTACGCCCCAGTCGTTACTCACGCAATTTTATTCAACACAGTGAAAATTATTACTCGAGCAGAAAGATGGATCAGGTCCCTAATGATCTGAATATTGGGCACTTTCTGCTAAAGGTAAAAAAGATTAATTCAGTCATGTATAATTAATGGAAGGTAAGCAGTGCTGGATCTTTTATTCCATATACAAAAGCACACACGTCAGAATGCTATGGATGAATTTAACGTGTGAACGCTTAGACGTATAAGTTTTGAAATCACCTCTGATTTCGTGGATCAGATTCGCTTCCCGCCTTTTGTGACGTGGAAACCTTACGTACGCAATGCAAATTGTGTATAGGGACCGCCTGCTCGCATTAGGCACACAACCTCTCTAGAGAATTCATTACAGTGACTTCAAAAGATATCTACTCCTAGTCGCTTAGAAGTTCGCGCTTTTCCACGCATGCAAATGGGGACTCGTGAAGCGCTGATTTGATTGCTGTTTTGTTTTTGGGCGCTTCGTTATAAGCGGACGGCGTGATGAGATAGAGGAAGAATAAACTGGAGACTCTGCTTTATAGTCAAAAGAACCGATGGCAATCTCAAGTCGTCAGGACATTCAGTCTTACTTACATGCGGCATAATTATGCGGCAGTTAGGTAATGCGTGTAGTTTTTTTTTTCCTTTTAGCCGGTCCCTTTTAAATAGAACTAGCTTGCTAACTGGATCGCAGGAGATTGTTCGCATAACAAATCAGCATTCTCGGTGCGGTCGCATACACTGGAGCCGGAGTACTTGGCTCTGCAAAATGTGGCAATAAATACTCCAACAAAAACATTCATAACGTGTCGACAATCACTTGGTATGTTTTTCTTAGTTTGGGCCTCATTACAATGGTAACGCCAACTTTTGGTAAATTTGGAGTTTGGTAACGCCAACTTGGGCATTTCAATAGCTGGTGCTGTGTGGGTGACACCGATTTCTGTCAGGCTATTTTGATTATGTAGTTTTGCGTGCAGTACCTACATCTTTACTCTTTGAAAATGGCATTGAGGAAGGCATGAAATTAGGTTTCAGCACATTACGGCTTTTTTTAAAGGACCCCCAAACACTGGCACATCTCAAATCTTCCTCTCCAGCTTTTGCAAACTTCGACGGGTGAACACAAAGCTTGTCTGCGGCATCAGAGTACCAGAGCCACTCAGCCAAAACTTCGAATGACACTGCCGGTGTACACGAGATCATTCCATCTATACACTGGCGTTACAAATGCTGGCTCATCCAGCGAGGCTTAGCCGCAGGCAACAGTTAGGTTTCATTTTGTTAAGGTGACGGATTTTGTACGGTTGTCTCCAGTACCAGTTAAAAGCATAAACGGGAACACGACACGAGATAGGGGCTCAGATAAAGAAAAGACCATGAGCTGCCAGTTTCTGCTTCCTGGCAATTATGTACAGGCTCTTTATATTTAAGGAAATGCAAATTATGTATCTGCATATTCTAGGCAGCACCTGATCGGAGACATAGTACATTAAGTGGCGGATTTTGGCATGCTGAAAGACCCCTGCGACCCTGGATCAGCGGACCAAAACAATGCACACAACCCGCATGGAGGCTGCCAATAATTGCGCGTTAAGCAATGCTACATAATACAGGACTTTTTAAGTTTATATCTTTTTACGGATTTCTGCTGTGGAAACAGCGTGGGCTGTTATATTAGCCGCTGTTTTTTTTTTTGCTGCGGTTGTGACGAAGGGCATAATTGCTTAATCGTGTGAACTCCTGCAAGGCTATTTGCCTAGTTAATTCTTTTATTTAAACAAAATTTATTTTGGGAGAACGATATTTTTTTTACTGTGGTAGAAATCTATAGCTTTTTAGATCAATGTCCAGTAACGCGCAACGCGTTGCCCAACTGGCCTTCGGGGTGATCTGGAATTGCTTCCAATAAAATTGACAGTGATTACTTAACTACAGTATCAATTAGCGTTCCAACGCCCAGCTTACAAATTTTCGGCAGCATTAGCTTATACGTGGAGAAACAGTTTAACTCTCGGGAAGCCGATTACAGGCGCTTCAGAAGTGGGCTCGAAAAAGAGATTTAACACAAGCTCTGCTCGTTTCAACCACGGCACTAATGGCATCGACTGTGAACATTACGGAGTACACTACAAGTTACACGTTTTGCACGAAGAAACAAATGCTTTCGAAACAACGAAGAGTGCCCGAGATTGGTTTCCCGAGGCTAAAAGCTGCACTTAGCGCGCGTTCAATTACCGAGTTATGAAATGTCTGAAAGGCCACTTAGCCCTTAACAAGGTGTAGGGAAAGGTCGCGGTGCGCCCAAGACAAGACCCGCATCGGATGACGGGCCGTGCGCGGAAACTCGTTTCACAAGACGTCGAGCCAGTGATTGCCCCGGCTTATTGCTGTTCGCAAATTTGTCGCGTGGCTGTAATCGCGTTAGGCCTAGCTGTGGCAACACGGGCTGCAGGTTCGCTCCTGGAAGGCGTACGTCGAGCTCAGCGCCGCGCAAAGAATGAGTTCTAAATTAAACGCTTTTGCCTCCTTGCAGCAAGCTTTATGCGGGCAATCAGTTTTCATTCATTACGCCTTTGCCGCTCCCTGCTTCTATAATACGCATCGCAGTTGAAAACAAAACAAAAAAGAGAAAGCCTACTGAACACAACCCGTGTGAGTGGTCTTTGTCTATGTTCGTTGTTCTTCTTAAAACAGATATGAATTTATTTAGATTTCAGACCACCAGCGCAGCTACAACGCCCGACTAAACCAATAACAGAGCAACGCTGACGCGAAAAAGAAATCGACGCATACTTGACGTGCTCAGCATTTCATGAGTGTCCAGAAAAACACCTGGTGATCATGCGCTAGCGATTTATTGTGCTCTATAAGTAAAGCAGGTTTTACGGCATGCTGTTATATTTTATAAGAAAAAAATGATGAATGTTGAAAGAGGATTACTTTTATAATAAACAAACTATTAATCTAAGAAATATGGCCGACTAAACCGAACTTTTTTTTTTCGTGCTATGAAACTAGAAAATCTTTTGCGTATGTACAGCGTTGCACTTACATATCAACCTTCGAAAAGGCTGCAACGCCCACATGAGATGGCATTTTAACTCTTACGTACTCTCCCCGCCCGGCCGTTAAGATGCGGGCATATATTGCAAAGGCTTGAGCAACAAGCACAGTAGCCCATTGTGGGCACTTATAAAATAACGAAACAGAATAGGAGCAGAAAAGACGTTAATAGCCATATTGCCTTCTAGAGCAACACGAAAACAAGCGCATTTCAGTAACATGCGGGCGGCCGATGCTAGCAACGCTACATCCATTTGTTTAGCATGGGGAAAAAATGCAAAGCCTGCCCGATAAAAGAAAGAAAAAGTATACAACTCCCTAGTGAAAAAGCAAAGCCCCACAAAGGGTTGGTTACGAAGGCGAATGGAAGCCGCAGGGCCATAGCTTTCTTTTTCTTGTTTTCGAACTTATTGCAGAGCAGACTCCCGGCTCCTAAACTCACCGGTTACGACCCATTGAGCCCCGTAATTTAGGACAGCAGCCCTTAATTTCACTGCACGGAGCTCTCCCCAAAACCCTTCTCTGCTCCAGAGTCGAGCAGGGAGAGGCGAATTGCTGCTTCTAGCCGCTTGCTGCTGCAAGCGCTGCACTGCTGCCTCGGCACCGCACGCAAGCGCGGTGCTTGTGTGAGTGGCGCCTTTCATCGTCAAGGCCAGGATAGAGCGTGAACGAAGCTTTTCCTTTTCATTTTTTAACTTCCTTTTCGGACCCGAGGAGTCAGTGATTTCCGAACGAGCGGAAGAGTTTTTCCGCCCCAGTGACTCTGGGTGACAGGCGACGGGAGGGCAGCGCAGAGCCTCACCAGTTTGGCCTGTTCTCAGAAGCGTCAGTGTGAGAAGGCTTTCTCTCTACGCGAAGCCCGAAGAGTCAAGCGTGCGTGGTGTACGTGCTTTTGTCAAGTTCTTGCTTCTGCGTACGCTGCCTCGCGCGTTCCACCTCACCGAGCCTTCGTTCTCTCCGTCACCTGCCAGCGAGACAAGGGAAGGGACAGTTGTGCTTCGCCGCCAGGCAAGGAAATAGATGCGGGCTTTTGCTTCAACGAGGCGAGACCGTTTATCGCGTTCCTACTGGCAGGCTCATCCGTTCTCTTGAGCGTTGAATGACATCCTTTCGGTTTGTGCAGTCTCCGTACGGTCTCGATGACGGGTCTGAACACGGCTTTTCTCCGTCTCACTGAGGTGGGGAACTTGCGCAAGAGTGCGGACACTGCAATCCTCTTCCTCGCTAGCTAACCATGTCCAAAGCACAGTGGAGGAAGCTCACTGAGGATGTTTGTGAGTTGGTGAGTGAGTGGAGTCGAAATAAGGAACGCAGCAGCTTAAAGAGAGCGCCAGAAGCTTCTGCGGCCGAGATACGCTTCATGGCTGTTCGAACACACGCGATGCACTGAGCGTTGTCCCAGCTTCATTCATGACATATATTGTTTTTTGAAAACTTCATTCCTCTGCGGCAGGAGGCACCCACCGTCAACCACCTGCCTCCATTTCCCGCAAGACCTCCACCCAGAAGAAGCCCACGAAGCAGTGAAAGGAAAAAATTATCAGAGAAACTAAGCTATGGCTTAGGTAAAAGATTCGGCGAGAGCCGTTGTTTGTCACAAATCTGACTCGGAGGCGGTAGTAGCTCAGTGCTGACGTAGAATCGCAATTCGTAGTTGGTCAGCACACCCAGCGCTCCTAAGGAACGGAACTTCAGCGGATCAGGGCTACTTCCGGGCAGCCTTCAGGCCCGGACGGTGCCCGGAGGTACATCCATCGGAAGACACTCCGGTGGATGTTAGGAGAAGGTAAGTGACGCCAACTAAGTAAAATACAGGAGGCTTCTACTCGAGTCGTGGCACATTCAGCAAACACGAGAGAATGTTAATCGTTCCCTTGGGACACTCCCCTCATCCTACGTCCATGGGCTGCGGCCATTGACCCGGAGGTGCTCCACGCAGGGGTTAAAAAGCCAAGCTGCGCTCGCCCGTAGTCACACCGTGAAGAAGGAGCCGATCCGGTCCCGAAACGTCGTGTTTTTTCTGTATTTTACTTGGTTGGCGTCACTTACCTTCTCCTAACATTAAATTTCCCAACTAGACAGACTTCTGTCGAATGTTTTCTTTTGACTCCGGTGGATGTACTTACCTACCAAACTATACTTAATACGATTAAACGAAGGTACCGGGCCAGCTCCGTGTACAGGCTCTCGCCATAAAATGGACGGTGAAAACCGATATGGATGTTATTGAGGACGGGCAACACGCCTCTCAGTAAATAAGGAGCCTAACAGTAATAGCTAAAAAGTTAACTATTGAATATTCGTCAACCAACCTGCCAGTTAGCATGTCTTAGCTGTATTCTGGTGAACTTGTGGTGGCACAGAGATGCAGATGCGATGCAGTTCAGGCAGTTGAAAGCCATAGGATCAGCTTAGCCGATTCATAGGCCTGAAAATCTTGCCACTGAGAAGGAAACTCTGTCTTTTCTCTTGTACGTCCATTCACTGAGTTGATGTAAGTGTGATACCATACTTCTAGAATCTCTTACGTTTTACACGAAGATAAAAAACTCATGACTATGCATTGCTTTAAAGATAACAAGGGTGATCTAAATTGTCTGCTGCTCAGAGAAGCAAGCTGCTTTCGCCAATATGTCAAATACTATAAATGCTTCCAATTGTGTTAGATGTCTTAGGTTAGCCCCGTGAATTTACCGCCCCAGTGTTAAACCGACTGCTCGGGAAGTCGCTTTGATGAATCCAGAAACAGCATGTCTGCTGCCCCAATTAAAGAAGGAGATTAAAATTGCAGTGCCGACAGATTTTCTATTTGGCATCAGCTTTAAGGCAATGATATAGACGTGCAGTGAGAGGAAGAGATAGAATGGACCTTAGAAAGATAAAGGCAACAAGCTTACCGGTGACGAAGAGGCTGCCAGCGCTGACGCTAGGCCGGATGTCCCCCGTCAGCCGGTGTCGGACGTGACAGCGGTAACGATGTCGGGCGTCTGACACGTCGGTGGCCCCGAACACGCACAGGTCGCCATCTGAGGTAACCCGGTACTTGGGGCCAAGATCTGTCGCTGAAAAAGAGAAAATATAGCGATGATTAGGTCGGATGTTTTTCGAGTCTCCTGAGCCCACGTGAAAAACTGTGCATTCCAAACGGAAA
The DNA here is from genome assembly GCF_055824585.1 of Amblyomma mixtum. Lineage (NCBI taxonomy): Eukaryota > Metazoa > Arthropoda > Arachnida > Ixodida > Ixodidae > Amblyomma > Amblyomma mixtum. The sequence goes on from NC_143012.1 coordinate 266,361,539, forward strand.
ATTTGAGGTTATCCTGTTGTTCTACCTTCCGTTTAAATTTACGCTGTTGAAAATATTTGCCACGCAAACTTATGCATCAAAATTTTTCTTTCTCCACTTGGTCTATTGTCAGTGAACCTGAGAAGAACTACTATCTGCTTCATACACATGAATTGTTTATGTCACTGTTGTCAAACAACAGTCTAATAAATATTATTTATCAAGGCTCAAGATTTTCATGATATTTCATCCTGATGCTAAAATAGACGCTCCTCCCGCCAATAAAAAAAAATTCGAACAAGGTGAACAGTGCAAATGCGGTTCATGGTGTTAGGAAATGTGACCAGCTCGTAAAATTGCAAACCAAGTTTATAATTTTCACTGCAACCGACCACATTCTAGCAGCTCGAAGGACTCTGTAGCGCCGCCCTGAGGGCGACCATCGAAGGGTTGGTCTTATGGACAACATGGAAGTTAGCTTAATTTTTCCTTCACCACCGGTTTCCTTTACTGGGTTGATTCAGCAATTGAACTAGAACTTTTTACCTTGCGTCGAGTATACAGCATTTCAGATCGCGCCGAATTTAACAAATTGGTGACTAGTAGGCGCTTAAAGGATAAGTTATTCAAGCATCCTCTATTTATGGCGGTAACATATTGGTGATCGTCTGCAGGGAAATGAAGACACACATTGAGGTGTTGCGGAAAAAACTGGACAGCACTTGAGACTGCTGCCGTCTTCTAATGGCTTAAGTTTTGCTACGTAATTTTAACTACGAAGTGTAGTAGAATAACTGTGTTTAGGGCGGTGATCTCTAACTTTGTCCTTCATCTGAGGCTCCATCGGAGAATCCGGGATAACGGTTTTCTTATGCGGTAAGCCCTACAAAGCCCTCCTGCATTGTCTCATTATAGCTACAGAATAGCTCGACTCTGACTGCCTTATAATAAGGTACCGTTCTTCTGAAGTATGAACTAAGCCTGATATAGCAGGCCGTCTGAAAACTAAATGGCACAAAAATCGACGGAATTTTAATGGTCGCTTATATGAGGCAATATTAAAACGGAAAAGCAAAGGCGCAGCCTTTCGCTAGCCTTCACTAAAATTGTGGGCAGTGTTTTTCCAGTCATAGCCAGTCTATATCAATCGATTTAAGCCCGACACGCTAGCAAACTCAGTAGAGTAAAACCCCGCTGATTCAAATTTCACAGGACAAGGAAAAATGCCCCTACTAATAGAAGGTCGAATTATTGGGGGTGAAATATCCACGAAAAAGTGTCGGACGTCCAAATACCGTTGTTTCTTGAAAAAGACATACAACCGTTGATTAGGTGCATACAACCGAGAAATTTAGGTGACAACGGCTACATTTCTCCGTTCCAGCTAACGGTGCAGTGTTCGCACGCTGTCCCACAAGCGAACACCTGTCCTCTTCAAAAACAAGGGCATCTAGCAGCTTTCCATGCACACGCATACACATACACCCACTCTAATACAGCCGCATTAAAAAGGCCATTTTGTGTACATGCACCCAGCGTAATGTAAAACGATTACAGGCTATCGGATAATACGAAGAAAGCTGACAGTACGGTCGGAGATGCACACGATACTAAAAGAAAGAAGAAAATTCCGGACCACAGAACAAAACTGACAAGCGTCCCGTCTTACCTTCTCTTATTGCGAGAAACCTGCCGCGGTGGCTCAGAGGTTACGATGCTCGCCTGCTGACCCCAAAGACGCGGGTTCGATCCCGACCGCGGCGGCCGAATTTCGATGAAGGCGAAATTCTAGAGGCCCGTGTCCTGTGCGATGTCTTTGCACGTTAAAGAACCCCAGGTGGTCGAAATTTCCGGAGCCCTTCACTACGGCGTCCCTCATAGCCTTAGTTGATTCGGGACATTAAACCCCATTAAACCAAAAACCTTATTGCGAGAAGTACGGCGCCTTTACTTTTCGATTCGATAGCAGCGCCACTCGGGCTATGGTGGCCACATCTCTGAGTTACTCACTCACCATCATCATCAACCTATCTCCAGCGGCCTTTGAACATGCCAGCTCTTGTCCTAATTGACCGAAACATGGTGAAATTTCTTTCGCACTCACGAGAGTTTCACGCCGTAGAATGGTTGACAGGCCCGGACGGGGTATTCGAATTTCGTATATTGTTTTACGAATGGACGGGGGTCAAATTAAGGAGGTTTTACAATAAACATATCACACAACTTCGTTTCTCACGCGAATTTTCTAGACAAAAGGCTGTCATTTCTTTGGGAGCTTGTGGATCCTCCAACGGGTGAATTGTTCGCTAGCAGTTGTTTCTAGGTCAAGAACATAAAAACCGTTTTCATGCTCACCAAACTGTCGTCTTATTTCATACGAGTGCTGCCACGCATACCGAAATCATGTACAGTTGGTGCTTTACCGAAGTGAGTGTCGGTAATAAAGTGCATTATTGAATTAAATCCAAAGAGCACCAACGTGAGAATGTGGTATGTTATTTGGCCTGCAGATTTTCGTGTATACATTAAATAGTATGTTGGAAATTACTTTGTAGGTCCACGGACGCCATATAATTGTATTTACAAAAACTTGAGCACAAGTTAAATGCAGCACGCTGTTATGAAAGGGTTACAAAAAATTTGCTCATCTTATAGACAAACGCGGATGTAATTTCACTGCGCCTACTTTCTTGCTAATGATAACTGTTCAATTTAATCAGGTTTAGCTATCGCCTGTCAAGGAGACAAGGTATCTTTAAAATCACTTTTTACAAGCATTCTCTAGGCAGAAATTCTGCGAACTTGATTTGGCTCCCAAAAGAATCCGATTTCGCAACGTTTCCGGCAAGTCATGCTCTAATTCCCGGGTTTTAAGTCAGTCATGTGATTTAGTTTTCCGCCAGTTCCCTATCCTGCACTTAGAAGAGCCTGGCTGTTGAAAGTTGCTGCTCTCAGCGCCTTCTTGCTAATTTGTGTTTATGAGTATAAATATATGCATATATTATTGCTAAATTGGACGTATTCGATGATTACCTGCTTTTGCTCTCGGATCATAATGTGGCTTTTTTCGGTGGCTCGGAATTTGAAAAAAAAATTTTTCCCGACGTAAACAAAAAGGAAACGGAGTCGCAGATGCACGGAAGCTACAGTCGCTCCGCTTGTACATTGTCTTCGGTTCACGGAACGATTTTGCAGGTACAAATGAAGCGTACAAAACGTCGCTTCGCTTAAAGCAGTACTGGCTCCAACTCGCTAATGTTCAAAGCAGAAGGAGGATTCCTGATAGCTGATGACAATGAGAACGCGCCAGTCGCTCGCGCTTTGTTCGAATTGAGAAAGCTCCCATGTAAATTCTGAGGACGCCAACGCGGCAGGAGAACTCCTCTTGGGGAGCACTGTCGATATGAAAATAAGGCATGAAGGGAAAGTGGAATATCAGGCTTCACGGTGACAAAGTTCCAAATCATTTCATTTTCTGCTTTTCTTTTTCACTCCGTACTGAATCGAAGGAAATGGGTGAAAGATACTTTGTGAAGTGCTCTGTTCGCCTTAACATGCCCGATTATTTTTACGTTTGTTCAGTTATTTATCTTGTGATAAAATCGCTAGAGTTTGTAGGAATTGAATTCATTTCCGTAATGCTTGTTTAGACTGTTCATGTGGATGTGGCAGTAATAAACTTACTCAGAAAAATGGAGCATCCAATCAGTAGCAAATTTCTCAGCTGTTCTCATGGAGGAAATGACAAATGTGGGAAATCAAGATACGCGCCTTTATTTGGCCTGAAATTCGAACTAACAAAAGTTGGGCTGTGTCCCGCAAAGCAAACTCTATACAAAATTGGCAGTGGCTTAGGTCAGCTAGGCCAGGATATACCTAGCGAAAGTAGTTTCGTCTACTGACGTTTCGGTAGCGACACGCCGTCGTTCACCAGCTTGGCGGCGTCTCTCCGCGAGACGTTCCTCTCGTTGTTCGGGCGTCTCGGCCGCCCACTTAGCCTTTCTCGCGTCGTTTTCACGCTCTCGGCCAGCCATGTGCCATGTGACGACTTCTGGTTCGGAAGACTCAATTTCAGACAGCGTGTACTGCTGCCGTGACGAGCACGGCCGCTCTCCTTCTTCCATGGTTCGCGTCTGAGGAGCGAGCGCATCGCTGCAGGCCTATATCCAAGCTGCGCGGCGGAACTCTGCGCATGGGCAGTGTGGCGCAGCGGCTGCGAAGCCATGGTTGCCATGATACTGATTTATGGTTTATGGAGGTGTAACGCACCAAAGCGACTCAGGCTATGAAGGACGTCTTAGTGGAGGGCTGAGGATTATTTGGACCACCTGGGGTCTTTAACATGCACTGACATCACACAGTACACGCGCCTCTAGAATTACGCCTACATCGAAATTCGACCGCTGTGGTTAGGATTGAACCCACGTCTTTCGAGTCAGCAGACTAGTGCCACACCCATTGAGCCACTGCGCCGGCTTTGTTGCCATGGTACTGGTGGCCATGGTAACGGCGCATGCGCAGTAGTGCTCTTTGCACTGGCACCGCGAAATGTGTTTCTGCTAGCCTAGAGTAGTTTTTGCTACAAAAACATATTCACATCAACTACGCATGCACTGTACGTATGATAATGGCGTTATGTGCACTATGGTGTTTGGTATTGGGTAGTTTCATCAAATCTTTGCGCACAAAAACAAACCACACACTGGATGTCAGCTTAGGATTTCTGTACAAAATAAATGTTCAGTTCATTTGTCTTCCTGTGTGTGAAACTAGAACGCATCTTAAGCAACTGGTGCACGCGCTTTAAACCATAGACTTTACATGAGCATTGTTATATGCGCATTGCTGGACAATTAGAAAGTTTTATTCTAAATCATCATCTCAAAACATTGCTCGCACCTAAGAAAAACAAGATACGCGCCTTTATTTGGCACGGCAGTCGAACGAACTCTTGTAGACACTTGTAGGCTCTTTTTTCTTAAGTTTATTTCCTGTCGCATGGAAGGCATCTTAATTATACAGACTTCGCAAGGAAAGACTTTCTTGATCAATTGCTGCTACCTTTTATGCATTCGCTTTGTCTTCATTTTTCTCATGCTAACCTTTCACCACGAGAAAAACCAAGCATTTCGCGGTCTAATGACTCAGGGTGCATTGCATAAAAACAAGATATAATATCAGCTTGTGACTCCTCCCAGACGCGTGGAATGATTACTTAATGCTGCATTTAATGCGAAGCCTTCCGCCGAAAAAAAAGGGTAAATAAAGAAGCGTTGGTTAAACCTAATTCAACGAGAGGCCGAGATGAAAAAAAAAAAAAAGAGAGGGGAGGCCTTCCTTCCTACGCTTGTTTCTCTTAACGTTAAGTAGTTTAGTTTCTGTCAGGTCTCAAAAGGAAGAGCAGAAGTAAAAAGAACGCGGCTGATGAAGATAATTACAGCGTAAACTTACGCCATCGCCGAAAGGAACACGAAGACAAAGTTGGCCAGTGCGCCTAACGATATGATGATGACAGCCGTCGCAGGTGCATTGTTAGTCACATTGAGTCCCTTATGATTATGGGGGACCGGACGTCATTTGTCCACCGAGGCAAGGGGAGATTAGCTGGTAGCCATGCCGTTCACGAATGCACGGCGCGCTCCCGTGACGTTGCCGCAATCAACTGAGTAGCGCTGCCCAACTTTCTCCACGGAGGCGGGACGGTTTCCTCCGCTTGGGTCATTTCGTACGTCGGGTGCTTCAATTAGCCTTCTTTTTAATGAAGGCGCATTCCTTCGTTGCAGATAGAAGGAAAAGAACAGGAAGCTGTGATGAAGCACAATGTCTCTCGTTTAGAAAGAATCTATAAAGGAAAAGTGCTTATGCAGTCCCCAGTTCCCCCTTTTTGTCTTAAGAACATTCTCGCAGATAGCGAGTATTACAAAAACTTAATTGCAGCTTGGCAGTACTTTCACGTGTTTCTTGACCAGCGTAGCGAGTTTCAATTTCTGTCTTCTGGTTGGTTTTAGTTTACTGGAGCACTGGTTAAGGGACAAAGTGGACACTCGCTTCTTTTGCTTACTTGTAAATATGCCGGTTTTCCTGTTAACACAGGCAGCTATGGTGTCGCGAAAAGAATGTCAGCATTTGCAAGTGGGGCCTGAATTATTGAAGATTAAAGGGAATAAGTGGATGAAAGGCACTGATAGAGAATATAACGGAAGCTTGCAGGTTCTCTGATAACAACTTGTTAAAATTTCTGCAAGGTGCCTCTCTTCCGCATGGATGCGTGAAAAAAAAAAAAAGGAGTTTATGACGATTTATCAACAGACTCCTGCATAAGATGGATTTGAATGCCATTCACAGGTATAAAATGGTCGGGAACTTACCACATTTAAAAAGCCGACAGCCCAGCTCTTTCTTTCTGTTGGTTGATTTCACATGTTTTTCGTATTCTAACTCAATGACACCTGAGAAAAGTACCTTCCCTGTGCCTGAAATGCCGTTCTCGCTTAGCGCAAGCCTCTTCACTGAGTAGTATTGTGAATTCTAAGCAATTCTGGACAGAAGCTTGAACGGGAAACCGTTTACGAACGTTGGGGGATTAACCTAAACATTTGACCAACACAGTTCCCACTTCGAGTTATTGATCAATTCGGTCTCGCCCTACCATAAGCTTGCCGCCCCGGTTAGCGCAATTGGTAGAGCGACTGCTCTGGTGAAGCTGTGGTCCCGGATTCGAACCCCGGACCAGGAAGAGTTTTTCTTTCACTACGAAGTTTCTGAGAAAGGTGTAGTATAGCTTTCCTTTGTAGCCGTAAGGCTGCGCTTGGGTGGATGCCAATGAGTAATTACTCCCTTATTGCAGTTTTTTCATGTAGTGGAAGTTTACAATATAACAATAAATATACCTGCAGACCACCCGACGGCAGTCTTACATTTTTTTTTCTAATAACGGTTTTGCTATCGTCCAAAACGTTTCCCATTTGTTTTCTGTGGCAGTCTTAACTGTTCCACGCGATCGATGGAAACAAAGGAAAGGTTTTTTCTACATATGAGACGAATGTACCAATATTTCCTTCAATATTTCCATAAGAGTGCCTTACAATGTTCTCACTTTCAAAACCTTTCTCCGAGAAAGTCTGACATGCAACCGTAAGAACACGGTCTTAACTGTTCCACGCGATCGATGGAAACAAAGGAAAGGTTTTTTCTACATATGGGACGAATGTACCAATATTCCCTGCAATATTTCCATAAGAGTGCCTTACAATGTTCTAACTTTCAAAACCTTTCTCCGAGAAAGTCTGACATGCAACCGTAAGAACACGGTCTTAACTGTTCCACGCGATCGATGGAATCAAAGGAAAGGTTTTTTCTACATATGAGACGAATGTACCAATATTTCCTTCAATATTTCCATAAGAGTGCCTTACAATGTTCTAAGTTTCAAAACCTTTCTCCGAGAAAGTTGCACATGCAACCGTAAGATCACGGTGTCGCTCACGTGACTGAGTCTCGTGGCGGCCGATGACGAGGCCGTCCTCTGTGGTCCACGATGAGACGCTGAGGTACTGCCGCAGTGTGCTGGGGACGTGGCAGCGGAAGAGCGCCGTGTTGCCTCTCGGAACGTAGTCGTCGTGCACGTGCGCCTCGAACTCCTCCAGGATCACTGCGGGGTAGAAAGGGGTAGACGTGAGCAGACTGCCGGAATTCAGCAGTTATTCGCCGAACAGCTTCACAGACATAAAAGTTCCGAAGAAGGTCGGGGGGCAGTAAGTGATGCGATGTGGTATCACACCGGACTAATCTCCACCCCACTCATTTCCGTAAACATGCAATGAAATCAGGAAGCAGAAGTGTTTTTGACTAATCTCCACCAGCTCATTTCCGTAAACTTGCAATGAAATCAGGATGCAGACGTGTTTTTGCACTTCGCCTCCGCGTATATACAACCGCGCGGAGAAAATACAGCTCGCTGACCCCTCCTCAGCAGTTGAATGCCGCAGACACTCAGTCATCACGATAATAGAAACGTCACTTTTGACACAAGCACCTACCTAACTCCACATTTCTTTGCATGCATGTGAGTTATAAATGAAAACTATAATGCAGTAGCCATGTGTGTAACCCGCTGCCCTTTCACACATGCTCTTGCGCATTTTCGCGGTTTGGGAGATTCCTTTTTTTCGGAGAAGCCTCCTATAGCTTCTCATTTGGTTTACAGAATATTTGTTACAGCACAGTTGCGGTAACTTTAATTTCTCTTTCATTATTTTATTGAACGAACGATGTTACGGACGCTACGCTGGGACTAGGAGCCACTAGTGCTAATTCGAGCTCATTGTGCCCAGATTGTGCCCAGATAACAGGAGTACATTCGTTACTTTCGGCGATGTTAGCAGAACATAAACGTCGCGCCGTAGCACAAATGTCTCTCCTTTGTTTTCAGGGCTTCCCTTAGCGCGCAGACCCATACATATTTCATTATTTCCCGAAGTGCCACATGTCGCGATTTCTGGTAACTCTCTCAATGTGTCGCACATTGCTTTTGAAATGGAGCACTGTTACTGTATTTGCGCGTTTAGTAAACTATTGCATCTTTCATTCGAAACAGAACTCGTAATTTTGACGGACGTTCTTGCACAGAAGTCCACTGACACTGCGAATCATTCAGTTAGCTTCAGGAAGAAGTAAAACTGATCCTTAAGCGTCGTGAATTTCTACGAGCGATTGATCCTTGAAGACTTATTACAAAAATTGGATTAATAGAGCACACTTATCCAGATACGTTTTGAAATATTAGGGCCGTTAAAGCAAACGCTAAGACAAAGAACATTATCGCGAAACATAGAGAGTCGAAACGATGAACTGCAGGCTTAAGAGATAAATTACATGTAACCGGCTCCAGTATAGCTAAAGCTTCGCAAGGTAACAAAATGCTTGCAGGCCTCGTTAACCCTTTTTTTGGTTCCAGTGGATGGTGATAGATTCTCGGTATCGAAAGGAACACAGTTTTCTTTGGTTATACACTTTCGACATAAAATCAAATATACCCTCCGTAGTATAATATGCACATACATTTATTCTTCTACCTGTAGCACATTGACGATGTGTTTTCCAAAACAAAGCAATAGGTTTCATCTCCATGCTGCCCGAACTGAAGTAAGCCCCAATCTAAAGTCACGCAAAGAGATAAGCCAAGAGATAATGTCGATCTATACGTTTCTCCGTAGGTTCAATATTCAACATGAAGATGCAGCGGTTTGGATTGAGGGCGGCTGCCAACAGCTCCACCACAACGGCGGTCGAGCAGGCTCACTCGACTGCGCCATGCCGAGCACATCGGAAACCGATTGGACAACGTCTGCAGCGACGTGTTCTGTACTTGTCCTCCCCGGAGCGCTTATTGACTTTGCGATCCACGGTTGGCCTAAATCTAGATTTGCTCCCCCCCCCCCCCCCCCTTGGGGGGAGCGGCCTGATGAGCTATCTGCCGAAGACGCTCAATGCTGGCACGGGTCGCTGGCACACGACTTCTTTTGTTGGTACTAGCGATAAGACCTCGAGTTTACTTCACCGCAAGCTGTACTTTGCGGTTACTGTCGGCGACTTTACTTTGTAACGTGTCTTACTCTTTGCTTCTCGTGGGCACTGCGGCACGTGATTATCGAACGCTGATCGCTTCCGATGCTTTAAGCGAAAAATGGAAGCGAAGAAAGAGCAGCCCTGCCATCTCGAGCGCAGCTCGGATCACGCATCGGGCACTTGTTCGAGCTCCACGCGACGAAGTGGTTCTTTGGGTGACACGGTTATCTTCTGGTTCGGTCGTAGCTCGCTAAAATCGTCGTGGGCACGCCATGGGCTCTGACCGGCCTTGTCTATTCGTGGGTCGGTCTGGAAGCCACGTGCCAGGCGAGGTCACTGGAACTCGCCAGAATTTTAAGTCAATAAAGTACCGTGTTTGCAATGCTTGTTCCAGTATTTCTTGCGGCTATGGCCCTACGGCAGGGATATTTACGAATTGTCCGCAAAACAGGTCGGGAGTCTCGGATTTACAGTCTGGTATCGTGACAACCCTGTAGGTCCTATATCTTGTGAGCTTTACTGGAGAAAGCGTCCTATGGCGTGTTAGACCCGCGATGTGCTCTGTAGTGCAGCCAAAATGCAGTCTAAGGTCAAATACACGGGTTTCGCAAAACCAAGAGATGAGGCTGTACTATCATAAGCACCATTTAAGCAGAGAACACTGCAAGTCATTGCAGACATTCTTTATGAATGTTGATGGTTTTAGCATGGTTAGCAACAATACTTGCATGCACATCGAAGAGTGCAATGGGTTTATGATATCTATTCGTTGCAAATGCAGGAAGCTGCTGTTGAAGAAAAGGTTATGCTTCTACTTAGCTTAGCAAGTGAAATTCGCCAGCGCGAGGACCTGCTTCTCATTAGACAGACTCACAACAGAACGCCTATGCAGTTCGGCATTTCCTTTCCTCAGGGAAGCTCACGTAAGAGACGTTTTTTCCACTGAGAAGAAAAGGAAGTCAATATAGTATGAAGGCTTTAGAACAATCTGCGGATTTAAGGAATTGCATCTGTAACCATTGCGAACGCATGCTTCACGTTCCCGTACCGGCAGTTGAGCTCAGTAATTACGAGTAATCCTGCTTGAATTGGTTAGCAAATAAAAGAAAGTTTAATCATTTTTTTCTTCCTGAATAAAAGTTTGTCGAGTCAGCTTGATTAGCGTAACTTTGGAATTACCTAAGATGCATCGAGCTGGCCTCACCCAAAAACAAAAGACGAATAAAATTTTCCCCTCATGTAATGCGTCTTTTATCACTGAACTGTGTTCAAGTATGAAAGTAAACGAAGTGGCCAGTGCAATGGAATTTTGGATAACCTCAGTTCTAAAACTATTTTTGAGAGTCCTGCGGCTGCAGTATGCGGCCACAGGACTGCCTTAGTTTCTGCCTTAGTTTCTATCATAGTAGAAACAAGAGCGGCGCATTTGATAATGGACGTTGCGTTCAATAGAACAAGTGGGGCGTCGGTAAACGTTTAACTGACCTTATCTTTGTTATTGATTCGAAAAAGTACTTCGAACTCAAATATTGCATTCTGTAATATTTGTTCTTCAGAACATCGTTTATCTTTGAGAGATCCGGTGAACTAGCACAGCCACAACAGCGTAAAGAATGCCTTTCCTCCGTTCGTTATTTTGTGGAAAGCGTTCCTTTCGTCACGAACGGTTCAAATCATTAGGCAGTTTTAGTTACACGTACGTAAATGGTCTGCACGTACGTGGAGATCTTGCGGGTGATGAATGAGCATGCGCAGAACGCAAGTGGTTTGCGTAAGTCTCAGGGACGTACAGAGGGCAACACGCTTGCCTAGAACACGTTCTGGGCGTGTTTCAGGCTTAACTCGGAATATCTCGCGAAAATATTTGGTTATAAATGATATGGTTGTGAACAGGTGCAGTTGAACTCATAGGATTTCACCGTAATTTTTTGCCTTCCTGATCGCAGCGGCTTTGAGAGCTGTGGGACACACAGTTCGGTTGTTCTAGACATGTGTTTTGCCCTCTGTACGTGAGATCCTTAAGCTTTTGTGCGTACTTTGCGTTCGTAGAAAGGTCCGCGGGAAAAGTATCGCGAGATCACTATAAATAGAGCGAGTGCAAAATTCAAGACGGCAACAAAACCTTTGATATGAGTGGGCAGCTCGGCGCCTTTGTTTTTTGGAAAGCGATGCTTTGGATTTGTTGCGCGATGTAAGAGAGTGCAATCCTTTTCGACGACAGCATGCGACATGCAGTTGGGTAAACTGGAAATCGCCGTGCGCCTGTCGGAGGCGATAAAAAAAAGTAAGCTCAGCCCCAGCACTGTGCGCGACAGCATGGAAGAGCTGCTTGTGCTGTCCAGAGAGAATTTCAGAAGCTGTCACTTTGCCGTTGTCATCAGCAGGTGATCGATTTCGTCTCAAGACAGCGCTGACGGCAGATAAGGATCAGAAAGGGCACTTCGAAGGATTGCGATGTTCAGTCGGCACAAGCGAGAACTACACGTTTTGCGCGCAAACACAGCTCGACTGGTTTGGCTTCAAGACTCGTCTTGGATGTTATTGGTTACAACAGGGTCGATACCTGGCGATAAGTGGGGCGGAAAAGCATATGCAAACAATCACAGGTTAGTCCACATACGTCCACATAGCCGCTTGCAGCGCACGTGCAACTAAAAGCTTTACAGGCGATATGCGCGTACCACAAGCGCATTTCTCACGCTTGCATGCGTGAAGTCTATACGTACGTGTAACTAAAACTGTCTAGTGCTACAAGATATATGTCTTGTGATGCTAACATCAACAGACAACTGGCATTACGTATGCAATCGCTATTTTTTTTTTCTCGCGATAAGTAGAGGTTGAAGAACAGTCAAAGCCAAGGTTAACTATCTCTCATACATATTCAGAAAGCATCATTTGAGTTGAAATAATTATAGTACAATAAATGCACTTAAGACGTGAGAAATTTCGCTCTGTCATGTTATGTTATATCGGGTAGACAATATTTTTAGTTTATTGTCCTAATGGTACGCGTCATAGAGCTAGGCCTAAGCTACAAAAACAGTTTCTTTTCTTCTGATCGTCTTATGTTTTACGTTATTTGCTCTTTAAATGACTTCGCGTCAAATGATCACAACGATTTTCTTACTTTAACTCGCGCATTGTTTCCACTGAATCAGAATAACAAAATTCCAAGGCAGTCATCATTATGGGTACCTCGATGCAAAGTTGCATTGTTACTTTGTCGCTCTTTATTCACTGACTGGAAATTCAGTATGAATAGTTCATAAAGGTTTCATGAGTATGCAAAGCAACAAACTAGCCTGGCATTGCTGTAACTAAATAAAACAGTTATTTGTATTTCTGCTTGTTGTTCCAGGGGATCTGGGAACCAAACCTGCACTGCCGACTTCAACCGAGAGGGGAGAGCTAGTTGGCGTTCTTGTTTACCAGGCTAATTTTAGTGACTGTGATAAAAGAACTCGGTCTTCACGCATCCACCAGTGTGCCGGGGTGAGGATGGCAAGCATAGTAGCCTATATTATTGAAAGATTATTTTTCATTAATGTCATAATTAACATCTTGCAAGCAGTTCTGGCATTTTGAAAGCGTCGCCTTCATGCTACGTAGTTAGTGCTTACAAAATCAAACGCTTTAGTCTCACTGTGCTTCAGTCACTACAGAGTCTTGCGCTATACCCCATCTATCGATGGGGTGCAACGACGGCAGTAATGGCAACAACACAAGTGAAAATGATGATTAACAGTGATTGTATCTGGTGGCAATTCAGGTGCGTTGTTGGTGATTGGGAAAATGGAAGCCGCTAGTGTGAAATTATGAACTATATTACATTACACTTTCATGTAACATTTTCATAAACGAACACCAGCAGATCATTGGTCATTCCATACACTATCGCCACCGCACAAACCAAGAGTATTTAACACTGATTGTATCTGGTGGCAATTGAGGTGCGTTGTTGATGATTGGGAAAATGGAAGCCGCTGGTGTGAAATTATGGACCATATTACATTACTTTTTCATGATGTTAATAAACAAGCACCAGCAGATCACTGGTAACTCAGTACACTATCGCCACCGCACATACCAAGAGTATTGGAATTGTGCTAATTCTTCAGCATAACAATTACACACACTGCGGACATATTCTTGTGCCGGCTTATCACGTTTGTGAAGTGAATTGAGGCTTCAAATCGTTGATCAAAGATGCACGTATTCTTTCACGAGATGTCAACAGTCAATAGCCCGTTCCCTCATATATGAGATCATTTGTACACTTGGCACAAGGTAGAATTGCGTTTCTTTGCCCTGTATTAAAAATGCTCGCCTGTCTTCTGAAGGGGTGCATCAATTCACCGTAACCTCCCTATTGTTTCGCAACCATCGTAAAGCTGGTCGCAATAAGAATTTTCTTGAGAGCATTCTTTTTGCAGTCATCAGAAATACCCTCTCCACTCTCTCCTTCCCGCCCTCTTCTTTTCTCATTTGAAAGAAGCCACTATTTGCCCTCCCCGACCTTTTCGCCATTGTCCTCTCCGCATGCCCTGACAGACTCTCGGACGGAATTCTAATAATGGATTCCGCAAACTCGCATATCTGCTGATACAAGCATCCAACTCGCGTGTCCGCGAACCACCTTCTTTTTATATTTTAGGCTTCCCTTTCACTCCCGCCGATTCTGCTCATGTTCGCTCTGATGCCTGAAACCGCAATTTCTGTTCCAGCTTTATCTTCGCGAAACGATGAAAAAACGGGACCGAAAACTAAACTGCATTGGATAATAAATTTAGCTCCGTAATTAAAGCATTCTGAAAATTCCAAAGAAATTAGGAGCGGTGGATTCAATCGACCGGAGAGATTCTCCGTGGAAAAGCACTTGAAATTTTCATTAGGCTCACAAAGTGTGTCCCTGTCTTGAGGCGTTTGCGCAAGACCTCCTCCATGAACTGGGTTAATTAAAAGCCTCCGATTCCCGCCGCTGTCTTGAAAATCAAAGATTCTTTTATACATAGTTAAATTTGTAGCTTTTTTGGTAAACTAAGAATATTAATGCCTACATTGGAACTTCAAAGTCTATACTTTCCACGCAATGATTACCCCTAGCTGGAGAAAGAGAATATCAAGTAGCGCTTGAAATTAAGGTTAATGCGGGGAATAAGGTTTTTATAGAAGGATAATGCAATTTAAGCTCCGGTTTCTCCTCGGTAGCCCCATTTATTGGGGCTTTCGAAGAAACAAATCGCATTTAGTGATATTTTTTATAAGAGGCTCTGATTTTTCGGAACCTGTAATATCGCTACTGCTTGCTGGTATCACCCATGACGTCACAGGCGACCACAGCTAGTGATAAAGGCAAGAAAAAAAGGATTATAACGCGATAGCGGTAAATGCCCGGCTGCCAGGAAATTCGACGTCGGCGTTGCCGGCATTGTGAGCGAAAAATGACGAGCCTGGCTCTGACAGGTGGTACCTAGAGAAGCAACCTAGTAGGCAGGTGGTCAACCTAGGTCACGTGACCTTGTGACGTCATCACAACCTGCCCACCGGATAGTGAGCAAACTGCCCACCGGATAGTGAGCAAACTGCCCACCGTAGCAGTTGGCAGTTAAATTAAGTATTGGTCGCTCGGGAAGAGCAACCTGGGCAGCACAAGGCCCACCGCTGGGAGCACCTGCCACCGCGGCGCCATTTCGCCTGGAGGGGTATGAAAACACTCAGGGTTCTATGTATATAGAAAATAACCTTCTGCATGTATGGCAATTAAACCATTACGCTGTGGCGTTATACCCTTAGGTCGGAGCTTAGGAGCCGTCTCTATTTTCGTTAAATGAATACTTAGGAACTATGGCCTCTGGTCGGCGAGTTTTGGTCGTGTTATGGTTGCATTTCGATTGCGTATCGCGAGTGAACTGAGGAGTCATCGGCCAATAGTACCTAATTTGAGGACAGATTGAAAACATCACTTAACATTGTTGAATTCTTTAGTGTAGGAAGCTCTCTCTGGAATATCTGCCTGGCTTCTTTAACCGGCGAAATTGTCTTGCTGGTGGTGTCTTTCTCTAGTCGTCAGTAATCATCATTTTGTCGAGGTAGAAAAGTCCAGCAAGTTTTAGCCTCCCCGTCGAAACAGCTGTGAGCGCGTAGGCAGTGAAAAATAGTTTTTTTTTTCTTGATGCATGCTTGTAACTGAGGAGAATCGTTCTGTCGGGACACTGGAGAGAAAACCAAATTTCCCGAGTGTTTAAGCGCTGCTAAGCTCAGCAAAAGCTGTTTTCGTGTTTTTCGCTCTCCTGTGCTAGTGCTTAAGGCCAGCACTAAAACCTAAGACCAGCAGACTTTGTGGATGCTGACGAAATCATAACGATCACAGCGGGCGCATCGTCATGCGTCTGGCACTAGTCACGCATCCGCGAATCCATGTTCGGTCGTGTGGCGGTGCACGCATCCGCAAAATATTTATTTATTTATTTGTTTATTTACTCAAGTACCTGACAGGTTCCCCACATAGAACGTTGTGTGGGAGTAGAAGTTACAATATCTTGCAGACAACAAACGGTGCATAGTGGAAAAGTGCAAAACTAAATAATATTGTACACATCGGACTGCAAGCAAATATTAAAACATGGAAGAAAAACGTATTATATTGACACACGAAGAAGCAGTGAATAAACAGTGGCCCTGCATAGATTCAACTTACACATCGTGAGCGCATTTTACATAATATATCATTAATGCATAAAGAGGGTCAAGCCGTTCTTGAATATTAATGGGTAACGTACGGTAGCAATGCACTCAGGAAGTCTGTCCGAACACTTTATAGCACATGGCAATGCAGAAGAATTCAATATGGCTCATTATAACAGCTCTCGCTGTAAAAAAAATAATACGAATTAATTTTTTAGGGCTCGCACCTTATCTGCACTGGGAAGATTAGTGCAGGGAGAGATACGAATTCCTTAAAACTTCTTTCTGTCAGCCACATCAGCGCACACCTCGCGTGAGAAGTTCGCTTTTGTTACCACTGAACTGTCTTAATCTACGTTCTGAAACAGTAAATTTTGCTGTACTGAGATATTCCCTGATTAACGACCGCATATATGGATAGAAAATGCGTAGAGGATCACTGAACAACGCGATATAAGCAGCGATGCTTTATTTTTATTGCGGTAGTAATTTAGTACGGAAACAAATGACTGAATATTATTAAGTTCCTATTTAGAAGCACTTTCGTGCGTCGTATATCGCAAAAACGATGTATTTTGACTGTTTAAACGCTTGAACAAGCTACGCACAATGGTTGACGTACCTGGCGGGGTAAAATGTTTTGTCTGACTTAATAACGCGCGCGTAGCAATGCTATCATGCTTTAAACACCACGTAAAATGAGGCGCTTTTGAGGCTAAACCTTGCATAGTCCTTCAGGGATATTAAAAAACTCTCACCGAAGACCAGAAAAACAAATAAGTTAACGAACTCCCGATGAGACTTTGAGGGTATCCTCATTTGCATATCATCTGCCTCAGCCCACGCTAACAATGCCCATCTCTCCAAGTTCTCTTATCGCTGCCTAAGCTAATGAGCTAGCCACATCGAAATCGTGCTTTCTCAAGTTTAGGCAGGGAGACAAGAGTCAGGGCAAGTGTTGAACAGTCTCGACCAATCCTCTCCTTCCTAAAACTCTAGCCATCTGAGCCGGAAAAACTGCAGCAGTGACGCGTGCGTGGGAGTCCTTAGAACAACCGCCGCCACACAGTGCACGTCACGCGCTTTGCTCACGGGCGCCCGCGACTCAATAAGAGGCAGGCTCCCGTTTCTTGTTCTCAACACGTAACCGAGCGAGCGGCGTCAGGCCAACAAAAGACGCGGCAATGCGGCTCCAATTTCCGGAGCCTCAGGCCCGAATAACAGCTGGCCTTCGCGCCACGGGACAAAGGCCCCCGCAGGCGCGCCTAACGTGGACGCCTAATATGCGCGCGAACACGACACAAGCAGGAAAGGCACGCATCACGCACTGAGGAGGGACGGAGACCCGCCAAAGCCGCCTCAGGATTTCAATGCAGGGGCGCGCGTAGGCAGGCGGATGTATGTGCTCGTTTGGAGCGCCCGGCACGGCTTGGAGGCATGGCGGACTTGTTCTATGCGCGCCGTGCCTTTGTGATTCCGAGAAAAGCTCGCACTAAGGCGGCGGGCGGTTGCACAACGCGCCAGACGACGCAGGCGAGCGGAGCGAACCAGCGTCATTGGCACCATCGGAACAGCGCCTTGCTCGGGTTTCACACAAGACGCGAGGCAGCTGGTTAGGCGTGAGTTGAAAAGAGGCGACGAAGGGAGAGACTGTGTACGCGTGGCAGCATGAGTGTCCGTATATGTAAAGTCGTTGCATAGTGTTGACAAGGGAACAGAGCACAAGTTGCCGCAACAATGCCAGCCGTCGTCCGGACGCCACAGCGCCCCCGCTGAGTTCACACTCGCTATCCGAGCGTGCCTCAGTGAGCCAAGTTCGGGTGACAACAGAAGTTCCACGCGAACGCGCGTGGAAAAACAAGAGTCGCGCGCGCTGCACGCATGCGCACTCACGCACGCACGCACGCACGCACGCACGCACGCACGCATAGAAAAGCGCACGCACACAACCATGCATGTGCGTACTATCGGGACAAAAGTGGTATACTCCATGCAGCGGAAGCCGACACAACGGAAAACTGCGGCATTTTGGCGAGATAAAGCACGGAATATTGAAACGAGGCAAGTGACTGGCCTGCTGATAATAAAGGTCACGCATTGGCTGTCTCGATCCCAGGTGCCGTGTGTAGATGGCGTTGCAACGCAGTTTTTCGTTGCTACTGCTCCCATTGCGTGGAGTGTACCACTTCTGTCCCCGATAGTACATGCGCGCACACAGAAAACTAAGTTGTCGGTCAAGAGCCTGACGACAATGATATTCTTACGAAGAAAAAAAAAAATCCCACTGCAGTGGCTAAGTGGTTAGAGGGCTCGGCTACTGAGCTGGAGGAACCGGATGCAATCGTGGCCGCTGCGGCCGCATTTCGATGTCCTCTGCTGCAGCGTTCCTCGTAGCCCACGTGTCGCTTCATGATGTTAAATCCCGCAAGTCTCTTTCTATAAAGAGAAAATTCGAAGTCTACTTACAGGCCAGAGAAGGCTTGTTAAAAAGTTTCAGCCTCTGTCTGAGTTTGGGTAAACAGCGGGGTGAAATTTCGTGAGGGGTTTTATATGTTCCTTTTATATCGTGCTCTTTTGTGCTTCATTAAAGCTGAGCTTTTTGAATATTGGGGCCACATTTGACCTCTTTGCAAAAGGCTTTGCAATTTCCGCCGTGTTTTACGTATTTTATTCGTCGAACTTTTTTTTTGGTATTCGCGCGCTATTTTTATTCATCATTGGCGATAGTGCTGCCTGTCTGCCATGCTGATAGAAAACTACACCCAAGAACTTTCCACCCAGCAAAAGCGGCTGTTGTAGCTTGCAAAGAAAGAACATGAAAAATAAAACATTGCGATATTATGAGCAGAGAAATAAGTGCAACGAATAGGAGCTCTTCCCACGAAGAAAAAGTTGGCGCTTAAGTGGAATTTATCGCAAATTAAATTTTCAGGCGCTTGAAGTTTCAGGCACAGGCTATTCCTGTGCGTCAGTTTTATAATGAAGAGGGAAAAAAATACGCGATCCAATTATTCGTGCGTAAATATGGGCTCAGGTTGCGGCTACGAGATCAGGTTCTAAGTCCAATATATCAACGTGTCAAGCTTTATGCATAAACGTAAGCGCGCGCCTTTTCAGCTGCTGTCAGAAAGCCCACGTGTTGCACGGGACCTCTCAATCAGCGTGAGGTTTCAGGCGGGGCTGAAAGTCCTCGGAAATTTGCGGTGCGTGGGATGGTCGTCTAGATTGCGCAGCACAGCACTTTTATGAAACGGGCCGAGTTATACTGGGCCACTTTGGGTGCAGCTGTATTTTTTCAGATGGCGAACAAAGCACCTGCGCAGAACTCCGCAAGTTTTGCTTGCAGCTCAATAATTACATATCCTACAAAGAGGGACCGATACTCTGCTGTTCGAACAGGTGACATAGTTGCAACGGAACAACACTGTCTTTCAAATGCTCCAGTGCAACCGGGCAGTGGCGAAACGATCGGTCCCACAGCAGCAAATCGTGAACAAGCAACAACAAAGACTATCGATATTTTTGTTTTTATGAAGTGCTTAAAATAGCACGCCAGCGCAAAGCCTATCCGCCCCATGCAGGTGTACCAAATGTAGCTCGCCAGAGCACAACGACTGCAAGCAGGGGTGGTACTTTGCTCGCTTCAGACCTGGGCGGCAAGACAACCTTGTAAATTGATTGCAAATGGTAAACATACATACCTTCATGCACTTATTCATACATTCATTCAATCAGATATTCATTCCTATTGTTTCCCCTACAACAGCACAGGCCGTGAAGTTAATGAGCTCGGCTCCGATCTATAACGACTGCTCTGTGGGCGCTCTAGACCTCACAGCATGAATTACCATAAAATGCTTGTGCTATTCGAGAAATGGTGCCTGAAAACGCCTGATACAACACTCTCAAGTGACGATGCTGGCGACTCTAATTACAGAGAGCGAAAATCGTGGTTCGTGAAGCCGACTTTCTCCCTTCCTGCCCGGAAAAGGATGAGCGCGTAAGCAGTGCCACTTACGCGAGGCGTAACGGAGCTGTCTTTTGTAATAATGTTTTTCCCATTGTTTCCTTTCATCGTTGGGTATTGGCAGCTTCCATTGGTGACGGGTGTCGTCAAGACGCTTATATCCAAAAAGTCACTGCTCATATATCGTAAGTGAGGCATATTAACACTGTGGAGAAGGAAAGGATTAGTCATTGGCTTCCTTTCTTTCTTTCTTTCTTTCTTTCTTTCTTTCTTTCTTTCTTTCTTTCTTTCTTTCTTTCTTTCTTTCTTTCTTTCTTTCTTTCTTTCTTTCTTTCTTTCTTTCTTTCTTTCTTTCTCTCTTTCTTTCTTTCTTTCTTTCTTTCGTTCTTCCTTTCTTTCTTTCTTCCTTTCTTTATTTCCTTCCTTCTTCCTTTCTTTCTTTCTTTCTTTCTTTCTTTCTTTCTTTCTTCCTTTCTTTCTTTCCGTCTTTCTTCCTTTCTTTATTTCTTTCTTGCTCTCTTTCTTTCTTTCTTCTCTTCTGTCTTCCTTTCTTTCCTACTTTCTCTCTCTTTCTTTCCTTCCTTCTTTCTTCCTTTCTTTCTTTCTTTCTTTATTTATTTCTTTCCTTCTTTCTTCTCTTCTTTCTTCCTTTCTTTCTTTCCTTCTTTCCTTCCTTCTTTCTTCTCTCTCTCTCTCTCTCTCTCGCTTTCTCTCTTTCGTTCTTCCTGCCTGTCTTTTTATCTTTCGTCCTTTCTTTCCTTTTTCTTTTCTTCTTTCTTTTGTTGCTTTCTTTCTTTCATTCTTTCTTCCTTTATTTTTTTCTTTCTCTCTTTCTTTCTTTCTTTCTTTCTTTCTTTCTTCCTTTCCTTCTTTCTTTCTTTCTTTCTTTCTTTCTTTCTTTCCCCCTTTCTGTCTTCCTGTCTTTCTTTCGTTCCTTCTTTCTTTCTTTGCTTCTTCTCTTCTCTGTTTTTTTCTTTGGTTGCTACTTTCTTTTAATCTTTCTTCCTTTATTTCTTTCTTTTGTTGCTTCCTTTTTCTCTTTCTTCATTTGCTTCCATCCTTTTTTCCTTTCTTTCTTGGTTCCTTTCGAGTTTCTGTCTACTTTTTTCCCCGCCTGCCTTCCTTTCTAGCTTACTTCTTTCTCTTATTCAAAAATTAGGGTTGTCAGAAATACGTGTCTCAAAAAGACCAGTTTGCGTTTACTTTGTGCTTGTCAGTAGTGATTTTTTTTTCTTACAGCCGTCGAAAACACACGCGTAAAGTAAGCACGGTGTCTCAAAAGTGCCTCTGCAGAGATGCGCCACCATTGCTGACGTTTTCTTTCGGAAATAAGTAGATCGTTACATCGCTTAAGTTTGCCCTGTATCGGAACACAACCCTTCACTGAATTCAGTTATTTCATACTATCCATCTATTTCTCCGAAACGGGGGCATCATATTCTTCTCCTAATCGCTTCGTTTTACTTCGTCTCGGAAAAGAAACGAAATTGGCAACTCAGCGGCGTAACGCCACGCTCATTAGTGGCAAAAATTTTCGAAAGACACGGCTGGAATGCAGTGCCGGGAATATTAGATTGCGCGCGCAGCACCATTGCGCGCTTGTAGGAAATTTTCGAAATCAACTTCTTTGGTGAACTACTTCTACTTGGTGGATCTCTGCGCACACAGGTTTATCGCTTATGGTGGTGACATAGAAAAATTGATTTTTAATTTGGAACTCTGACCTAGAAACGAAAGGGAAGCAGTAAATTTTCCATCTTGATGAATTTTTCTCTGAAGGTAAAGATTGCTTTCCCGCTACCACCATGATGAATGACCCGGCCGTCGATCCTTTTGGAAGATATTCAATGTGTGGTCGACACATGCGTGCTTAAAATATAATTTATTGAGCCGAGATTAATGCCGGCATTAGTTGAAGGGGCAGCGCCAAGCACTAAAAAGCTGGAAAATGTGTCAGCCCGGTGTTCCAGCCACCAAGATGACGTCTAAGAACGAGATACTGTATGACAGCACAGATTCAGGGCAATGGATGCAATACCTAGAACCAAAGCGACTGAGGTAATGAATTCAATATTGTTTATTTGTGTAAAAATAGAAATAAAAGGTTCCGGAGTTTGCGTGGCCGTGGCTGTTGCTTCTAGGCTAACATTTCATGATAGTTTCTGGACTTTCTAGAGCAACATGTAGGACCGCACTTTGATTTTCTCTGTTGCGCCACATATTGCGTCATTAGCTGAAAAATTGAGAGGTTACATTTACGTGGGGGGAACCCATTTAGTGTTTCAATTTGTACATTGCTTGCCTTTCTTGCGTTCCTCTTTTCTATTAATTTATTCAGGCACAGTTAAAATATTCTGTATTTTCTTGCTATGACTTCAGTAGTCACAGCGCGAAGAATTCGTCTTGTCGAAACTAAATTCGTTGATTGGCCAGAGGGAAGCGACGTCACCAGACCGGACGTGACGTCACTTCCGCTAAAAGCATCTACTCATTATAATGTTATCTCATCGCCAACACATAACTGAATCAATTTTCTGTGTGATTTTTTACTGTAGCATGGTAGAAAAGGTCTTTGCGAGAGACATTAAATAATGGTGTCCCAGTAAACTCAAATATCCACCGCTAATGTAAAGCCAACACCCGAGGGAAGCTGATGTTCCTGAAATAAATAAACATATATCTGTACTCAAGCCATGGAACGAATAATGAATATATGAATATTTTCCTTTAAATCGGCATGAGTTCCCATGCCCCGCACTGAAGATTACGTAGTGAAGTAATGCGGGCTCCTCTGGTGAAAACACTGCCGGACTGGAGTAATAAAATCTGTCTGATTATACTCAACATGAATATTATGCTTTAATCTGGCTCTTTAGAGCATATGATCAATTCGTCTGGTTGTACAGTGCAAGAGCGCCAGGAATATTATGAAAAAAAGATTCTGAGAATGAAATACAAGTACGACCACAAAGTAGCCTTTAGGAGCGCCATTTTCCTCCTACAACAATTTTAACAAGTGTGTTCATTCTATGTGCAATGTGTGCAGCGACTGACAAGCAGATTGCATATTGGATAGTTTATAGGAAAACAATGAAGAACGTTCTGAATAGGCATAAACTAGTTCCACGTATTGCAGTTTACGGCATGCTAATCTTGAGAGGAGAAGAAAAATGATTTTTTTTTTCGATTTTTAGGCGATGGCTGATAACTGACAAGTTACAGTTTCCTCACTATGTCGTATGTTCGTGCAGAAACTGCACTTCGCAATTCATAGTCTCTTGGAAGCTAGATATCAAGGGGGAAAGATAACTAATGCATCATAAACTTTTATCTCATGGGAATGCCCCTAAAACTGCCATGTCAGTTTCTTTTTTCTAAACGTCGTCATACATGCAATCCTTTGCCTTTTCTCAGTGCTGCTTTTGCCGGTATTTCCACCAAAGATTTACACCTGCTTAGTCTTTCTGTCGCATGTTTGACCACAAAAACATAGAAAAGTTATTCACTCTTCTTTTTAATAACTTTGAGCCTTGAAGGTGATGTGACGAACAAATAAAAAAAAAGAATTAGGCCGCATTGCTGCGCTATATCCTTTCTTAGTTTTCTGGTCGTATCCTTAAAGGGTACTTTCATTGCTTGTGGTGGTCCTGCAACCATTCGACAATTACCTCTTTGTAGTGTTCATGATTAAGTTTGGCAGTACTCTGCCCTAAGCGAAGGGTGAAGGAGATGATCATTTATCAGAGCGGAGAAGAAATTTATGCCGACGAAGGATGTGCAACGCTTTGGTGAACTGAACACGTCAGCTATTGACGCCTCGGAAGCCACTGACGGGGGCAAGCGAAGCACTGTGAGGCCGACAGCATTGGATATCCTAGCTTCTACAATGAAAATAAAGCGCCGCCGTTTTCATTTTCCTCTTGTGAAACCAAATGATAGCCTGACGGGGAAAATGTAAAAAATTATGCCGAGTATTGCCGCGAAGTTGACAGGTGACTGTGTGGTCTTCCATTGTTTCGCATACCATTCTTCTGCGACAATTTGAGCCCCCTCTCGGTGCAGAAAAGAGGAGGAAAGGGTAAGACATACTAGAAAACAATAAAGGACTCACTAAATAGCTGTAGTGCACTTTTACTTAATCAAACTTTCCTTACACAAGCAGCAACGCGTTATTTCTCGTCACATTGCTGCTGAGACTATAAAGACAAAGTTCGATTCCGTATTTCACTCCATGCTTGTTTCAGACCTTTCTAGCTTAGTACACTTTAATTTATTTTTGATTCTCACTTTTTCTCTTGCGTAGACCTTTTATTTTACTTTTTTGAGAAAAATATTTGGTTAATATTTGATCCAATCTCATGCGAGTTCTAAGCACTCATTCTTATTCGATTAGACGTGAAAGTTTCACTAACTAAACACGCCGAATGTAATTTTAGGAGCTTCCCATGCCATTGCTGACAGGCTCGCCGTAAAACACGGTTAGAAGAAATACGTCACACTAGCGTGCGTTCCTCCGAAGCACTGTGACCTTGCGCGGCAGACCAAACATTGCCACACAAGGCACTAATTATATATAATAATAAAAAGGGTGATGTCGGTGGTCGTAAAGGCATCTGCGGTAACAGCGCGCGCACGGAGGGATATTAAAATGCGATTTTTAAGAACCGCCATGGTGGCTGTCACAACGAGCAGACGAATGGTACCTGCCGGGCACTTCCGATGTGTTCTTCGATGCACTTTGGAGTGGTTTGGCCAGACTGTTTTGCAAGGCAATTTGTTTAAGTCGCTGTAAATATTGAACAGGGACATAATTGGCAGCGTGGAGTCCGTGCTTGCTCCTATTCAAAGGGCAAACTTCTCTGGCTTCCCAAGAAAGCTCGCCTCCAGAGCATAGCTTACCAAGCTAACCCCGTCTCTTTTGTAAAGATTATCATAAGAAAATTGGTTTGCAGACGATCGCTACGTCATCAAAAACAATGTGGGCATATGTGCTCAAACGGTACAACCTATTCTGAGTTCTCTGGCCCTCTATCATGCGTGTAGCCACGCGCCAAAAAAATGCACTTGCGATCATACGTTGTAGTGTAACAGAACTGCGGAGCAGTACTGGTTCCGGTTCTGTCAAAATCCTGCGTTGAGTGACCGTCCAGGAGAAACAGAACAAAAAAACCAATGTGACCTCATGACGTCATCGGCAGTGCCTGCTTCATCAGCAAATAAAGAAAGATACAATTTCCTGCTGCAAACGCATTAACACCATCCACTGAGGATGTCGTCTAAGAGAATTTTCGGATTAGCAATTAGAAGGCCGCCTCTCCTCGAAGGAGAATTTTGTTAGGCGGCGAGTATGTTCAGCGGGAGAGTCGGTAATGTTGGAGCACGTGCGAACAGGCAAGTTGAATGGCCTCCACTTCTTCTGGTTTGGATGGCCTTCCACTAGCGTCCTAAGGATACGTCCACGGACTGTAGCATGAACGCGTTCGTTGGCAGGCAAACACACTTGTGCAGGTGTCCAGACGATGCGGATTCTTTGGGATGTTACGGACGCCATGTAGGATGCTATGCGTAACAGGGGAGATACGGGCCTGTGTGTGGTTGCGACAGGATGTTTGCAAGTCCTGATGGTGGTTATCGAATGATCTGGATCTTTTTCGTGTTTTTACAGATATGGCGCACTTTAGCGCCTGTGCTATTTCCAGTGCGTAATGGGACTGCCGCGAGTGCGTCACACTTCCCACCCCCTTCAACTGTTGTCGCTGTCATTCGCAAATTCCAGGGCCTGTAGGTGGCACGCACCAAAATCCAATATGGCTGCCAGGACGGTGACAAACCACCACTGTCTTTAGCGTGTGCTCGTGCGTATGCTGTGCACTGTTCATTTCACCATCTAGTACACGAATACGTTTAATGATTCCGCTGCCATTGGGGTACCGTTGTAGTTAGGCGACGTAATGAGGTATGTTGAAGCGGCTCAGAGGCGAATCCGGCGCCTGGCAGAAGGCGAAGAGATTCTTAAATCTGGACGCCAAATCTGCTGCGGTATTAAAACGGGCACGACTGAATGCGAGAGTGTGCAAGGGGTTTGTCTACAGACATCTCACGTTCAACAAATGCCGCATGAAGTTGAGTATGTGTATGGTTCCGTGAATGTATGTTGAATATCTTCACTTTTCGCCGTCGAGTTGGAGGCCCCGTGTCACTAAAAAAACTGCTTTCTTGTCTTGCATTCGCGCTATGTTAAATATTGCGCGTTCGTGTCGCCGGTTTCTCTGCCGGTTTCTCAGTAGAAAAGTATTCCGGCGGCCATTTCACGGCTCTACGGATGAGAATACCAGTTGTTTGAATTCTGTTTAGGTCATCCGATCGTAGGGAGCATGGCGTGTAAGACGGTTTATAATAAGGTGTAGATAGTTCAGAGGAAATTCATTTCTTGGAGACCCTGGCAGCGGTTAATTATTATTATCATAACTTCTCATATTACTTTGGCATTTCGCTCTGGTTCTTGGTCGCCCTTCCCATCCAGCTCGCCTAGTTAACCTCCTTGCCGTTCCGTTCATCTTTCTCTCTTTCCCTTTTTTCTACACAGAATTTTACTAAGATTGTAAAGTGATTGGCCTGTTGCCGTTCGATATAAATGACAAAAGTTAGCTAATCAGGAAAGCAATTGAGAAAGGCACCGCTCAGCTAGCAATCGTACTAACCGAAGAGTAAAGCGGCGAGGCTCTCTTTAGTGAAAAATAAACCCTGGTCTAGCTCTACAGAGCACGCAAACTGCCGCGATGGCTCAGGAATGATGGTGCTCGGCTGCTGAGTCGTAAGACGCGGGTTCGATTCCGGCGACGACAGCAGCATTTCGATGGAGGTGAAACGCTACAGAGCCATGCACTCTGTGACGTCATTATATGCTAAAGAATGTCAGGTTGTTGTCGCTCATAGCGATGTCGCTTATAGCCTGAGTCGCTTTGGTACAGTAAACACCATAAGCCATAAACCAAAAAGATAAACGGGTGCTTTATTTTTCGAGTAACGCTTTATAGTCTGTACGGAAAATCACGTTTCTAGAAGCAAGAAACGGATAAAGATTATCGCTATAAAAGCCTGGCGCTTCTTTTTTTTTATCTTACGTCTGTGCGCAACGAAGCAAAGTAACCAGTAGTCGCGAGAATGCGGAGTTTTCATTCATTTTTTTATTGGAGTTTAACGTCCCAAAGCGACTCAGTCTATGAAGGGCGCCGTAGTGAAGAGCTCCGGAAATTTCGACCATACGGGGACCTTTAACGTGCGCTTACATCGCACAGCACACGGGCCTCTAGAATTTCGCCTCCATCGAAATTCGACAACGGCGGCCGGGATCGAACCCGCGTCTTTGGGGTCAACAGCCGAGCGCCGTATTCGCTGAGCCACCACGGCGGGGCGCGGAGTTTATTTAGAAACTTTTTTTTTTTACAACACTGGCGTACAGCAGTTTACCGAGCGCACTCTGGGAAGCTGATGCGTCGAGTATGAACTCTGCTTCTCGTAGTGAAAAGGAAGAGAACTACTTAGCTGGAGGAGTTATCGAGGCGACTTTCAAAATATATGAAGCCAGTTTAGTTTTTAGAGGCTGAAGGACATACCCTATTTGCGTCTTCGTGCTGATTACACTTATCAGATACCTTGAAAGCGTTTCCCAGCGTGGTTCTTGCTTCAGTACGAGTGCGACGGTTTTTTATAAAGGTCATCAGAGGCACAATCGGGCTCCCGAAAAAAGAAGCTGAGGGACGCTGCTACAACAGGTTATACTGAGCACGTGTGAGAGTATAAATCAAACCTGCGTATACGATCATACAAGCCGACGGAATTCGATCGGTGTTGCTGAAATAAACGCCCCCTTTCGTAACGTCCGCCTCGCTGCGAATTTCGCAAAACGCCGAGAACAGAAACCAGAGACGCCGAATCGAGCGGTTCTCGTATATGATGTTTATGAAACGGAAATGGATAGCAAGTCGCGTTATATAATGCAGACGGAGACAGCTGATAGGCAGGGAGGCGGGCGTAGCAAAGAAGGACGTAATGGAGCATAGGAAAAGGGGTACGAAGGGAAGGCGGGGATCAGTTGACGATGATCAAGATGGCTGCTCCTGCTGCCGCTGCCGGGGCTGCAACGAATTCGTAGATCGCCGGCCGAGGTAATTGACGCGGCGAGTGGGAACAACGGAGAGGGAAGAAAAGACGGCTCTGATAAATGATGCCTGACTCTGGCTCGCGTAGTCCTAGCGAAACGGGCGCTGTTGGGTCGCTACGTAGAAGGAAAAGATAAAGGGAAAAAAAAAACGAGAGGAAATCGAGAGATCGCGAATCGACCGGAATCGAGCTTTCCTAACCGGTCCTATAGATGGATAGCCACCCCAGCTCCGGCTGGTCGGTCACAGGACCCTCAGGAAGCGCGCGCACGTGTAGCGGTAGGTACGTTTGCCTCCGCGCACTGACGCCGTCCGTCTCGACGACGTGCGAGCTGCTGGTGATCGTGTTACACCGTACGAATCAGATACTCCCCCGGTTACGTGCAATAAGCTCGTTTTCGAATCCACCTTCGACGGGTCCTATTCACACCTTCTAGACTGACGTCATTCGCATCCCGTTCCTGGTTGTGGGCGATGTTTTGAGTTTTCTTTAAGGCGTGCAAGTGCCTTCACTGACGTGCTGACTGTGGACTTTGGAAAAGAGGGGTAAACATTATGAAATGGAACACGATGGAAATTTAAGAAGATGAATCGAATTAACATAGGTCATTACGTGCCATGCAATTGCGAATAATTTTCTCCGCATTAAACGCCACTTAGGAACCTCTCAATTTGAGTGGCTCCATTAATGCTTGCGGATATGAATTGCCTTGGCGATTAAGAGCATAGTCGCTATTAAAAACTACCAAGGAGTGCGTCGCAACGGTAAATTTTGGCCTTTGAAATACCTCCCCGGACTCGTATGCATCTTCGTTTTGAATAGAAGCACTTCCTTTCCTCTTGCTCTGCGTCGAGTGCTTCTAGTAGCATCAAGCATGGTACGAAAGTTCCTTATGCACTCTAACATTATTCTTCAGGAAAATTATCACAGAAGCCGCTGCAGCTGAATTTCGATGAAGGCAAAATTCTGGAGGCCCGTGTGCTGTGCGATGTCAGTGCACGTTAAAGAACCCCAGGTGATCGAAATTTCCGGAGCCCTTCACTACGGCGTCCCTCATAGCCTGAGTTGCTTCGGGACGTTAAACCCCAATAACCCAAACCAGTTATCACAGAA
Source organism: Amblyomma mixtum (assembly GCF_055824585.1). NCBI lineage: Eukaryota > Metazoa > Arthropoda > Arachnida > Ixodida > Ixodidae > Amblyomma > Amblyomma mixtum. Next base: position 266,391,015 of record NC_143012.1, read on the forward strand.
GGCTTACCCTTACCGTAGTCACAACTTTACGTATCTGTTTCTGAGATTTGAGTACTATACATAGTTTCATACATAGCAGGAAACGCACCACAGGCTGCAAAAGAAGTGCGCCCGCCGAAACATATTACTCCGCCACGTATCATTCGTTTCGACGAAAACGAAGATTGTCATAAAACATAAGAGTTATCATTGAGATTCACGGTCGAAGGTGAGAGGTGCTCATGTTTCGGACTCTCTGGCTAGGTTTTACACTGAGTGCGGACTGTTTATTAGGCGCGGATGAAGTCAGAGTTATTTGCCCTACCAGCTGCGTATCATCATAATCAGCAGAAGCAGCAGCCTGACTACGCCCACTACAGGGCAAGGACCTCGCCCATGTATCATACCGCCACAAGACATTCTTACATCTCGAAGTCTCATAGAGTCACAGGACGAGAATATGGCGAGAGTTGAAACGCAGTGCAGGAGGTTGCCAGTCACGGTACTTGATATCGGTCGAAACGAAATACGTCTGTGTTCAATTTGACCCGCCGCGGTGGCTCAGTGGCTACGGCGCTCGGCTGCTGACCCGAAAGACGCGGGTTCGATCCCGGCCGCGGCGGCTCAATTTCTTGAAGGTGAAATTCTAGAGGCGCGTGTGCTGTGCGATGTCAGTGCACGTTAAAGAACCCCAGGTGGTCGAAATTTCCGGAGCCCTTCACTACGGCGTCTCTCATAGCCTCAGTCGCTTTGGGACGTTAAACCTCAATAAACCTAAACCTAAACCTAAACGTGTGTTCAATTTGGTTGTATGGCGAACTACTTTTCGGGCGCGGACATTGCTTGCGTGAATAGGCGCGCTAGCTTTGGCAGCATTGCCTTCTATGTATGAAGTGGAGTACAAGGTAATATGAATACCAAGACTGAAAGAATATATCTGGAGACGACACCAGAACAGACTAAAAAGCCGACGGTCGAGATCGCTTACTTTATGAGAAACTTTGCAGAGAGGAATTATTGACTGTCCAAAAGTTATGAAGAGAAGAACCTTCTTTTTTCCAATTGTGTTTTATTCTTGTTATCAACCGACATCGTTTTATGAAAGGTGGGATTGCGTGCTCATATTTTTGTGCCCTTAACCCTTTAGCCACTTGGCCTATTAATATATATCTGTCAACTGATACGAAGAATGTTGGATGTTTAGTTAATCTTTGGAATGATGGGCAATGGGGGGGGTCAGATCAATTAAAGCTTGCACGGATGAACTGCAATGTCATAGTTGTGTACAGGGTAAAATATTAACGCTCGTTGGGCCTCATTTTTTCTTCCTTTTCGGCATGGCAGAAAAATGTTGAAATGGCATGGATACCAATAGATGACTTAATAGTTAACAGTGATTAGTACAGAAAGACCGTGAGTGTATCACTCAGCTCATTATATGCCAGATGGTGCTTATCTAAAGTTGATGAAAAAGCATGGCCCTGTGATGCATCGCACAGCCAGTTATTCTGCACATGGTTTTTGAATAATGTGAATGAGCAGAGACAGCTGAGGCTCTAGTGACTACACACGCAAAGGAACAAGGTCCATCACCAGCTTTGAGTCGACGTGGGTTGTAAACGTAGGTACACTTCATGGCACGCCGGCTTATATTTTTCTCACAATGGAGCCCAATGTCCGCAGCCGATTGCGCCCCGACCGATCTAGAAAGGGGAGGTCGAGTACAATGAGTGCTTCTAAACGACATGGACATGTTTTGAAAAGTACCTCGCGCGGTATGGTCATGCGGGAAGAAAAGGTTGTGAGCACGTCGAAGAAGCAAGGAAAGCCTTCCTTTCACCAGCAATCATCATTCGTTTTCACTCAACAGATGGTGAACTGAACTTACGGTGGCAGCCATTCCTTCGAAAAGCACGTCCGACAGCGTAAAGAGCCCATTGTAAAACTAAAGCAGAAGAGAAATCAAGTTGTGGCGTGGGTCTCAACAACAAAAGAGTTTCTTCTGCGTCAACAGACAACCAGAGGGGAACAACAGGCTATCCTACTACATCAACTATCGTCGGGTGAAATTGCCAACCAGTATCATTTTCCATATCCTGATGCACATTTTCTTTCCTGCTGCTTTCTCTTTTTTGTGAAAGCTTTGCTGAATTTCCGAGGCAGGTCGATTCCCGGGCTCACCGTGAAGAAGCAGCCCATTCTGCGTCCGGGTATCTGAGCACGTTGCATTACACCATCGCACGTGAACTGCGCTCAAGCATTTCTCCTTGAGCGCCGGTAGAACGTTCGCCCGATTACTTTTCGCTGCTCACTTCTTTCTTTGGATTTCTGTCTGAGAGAAATCTCATAAATCACATCCCCTTAAGCCCAGACTTCCGCCTTCGTGAGCCTTGCTTCCTGCCCCATCAGTTCGTGCTCCAGCATCCTCACCCCCCCCCCCCCCCCGGCCTCCCCTCGCTTTTGTGATTATTTTCTTTTTCCGTGGTCGTTGCAGCTTCTTCGCTCCCGTCATTACCGTAGGGTTAGCGTTGGTGGCATTACGAACAAATATGTTTAGACGATTCGCAAGTTATTTTTTTTTGTTCTTAGCTTGGCTTCTCATTCCTTTTTAGTTTCTTTTATTACGGGTGCATGGACATGCATTCTGTGAGCTCTGATAGCAAGTCATGGCAATTCAGCGCAACACAGCTCTCATCCTGAGGAGTTTGCGATTCAAAGATGCTTCCGCACGAAAACTCCTGGAAAAATAGAGAGCTGGGATGGAAGTACAATTTCCTGCGGCTGTGCTCTTTGATCCGTAAAAACATTCCCTCTATCTTTCTGCGATCGAGACGCAAACGATTGCAGACATGTGGTCTCGGGGTGGTGGATCACAAGGGCAAATTTTATGAACCTTCTTGTGCAGTCGTGATGGGGACGAATCAATTCTGAGCCTCTGTTTGATTTGAGGCGCAAGGCATCAGTTATATCCGCTTGGTTTGATAGCCGTCATCCTGTACAGTCGGCATGTAAAACGCTGCTTTGCTCATTCTTTTATGGATCTTTTCGTTCCAGGGGAAAACAAAACTAGGATTTTCTTTTCTTCGTTATTCTCTCCGGATACAAAAACACCATTCATTTTTTGCTGAAGGACAGAAAAATGCGTTTTTCTCTATTAAGTGTTGCTAATATTCAACTACCTCAGGTATAATCGTTAATCCGCAAGCACGTTGAAGGCACAGCAGATATTAATGTCGTTCTTTATAGGCTGTTTATCTCCTGATTAGTGAATATTAAACAACTGCTCTACTGAACGCACAGGAAAACTCCTGACCTCATGACTATTAATGATAACGGCACCAACACCGGCTAGGTTATATCCCTACTTTATAGGCGACCGAATAGGTTTATCGAACTGATTTCAGTGGATTAGTATAAGCAAGTAATCGCATAAAGATTCATGTGTGCTAATAAAAAAAGTAAATACTGTATTAATGTCTATATAACGATGTTTATATGCAATTCTTGCATCCTACTGTCACTGTAAAGGAAAGGCGAAATAAAGTATCCGTTAAATCAATCTCTTTTTAAGTGGTCCTTAACAATATTACTCCAGCTGCAGTGGAAAGATTATAACCTCTACTTCAGATCTGTCTTTACCCACAGTGCGGACAGTTTTTTTAGATGTGTATTCTTAACGATTATCTATTTAACGAAATAGCACACCATGGCAATAGAATTAGGAGTGTCATGAAGGCGTAAAGTGTCCGGTGTCGAGGCGGCGGAGGTATCGGCGTTTTGGCGAAGCCTCCACACGCCAACAGTGTCAGATCGAAGGTGGCAGATGGGGTTCATGGGTACTTCCCCCTCTCCACTTGCGAACCTTACCCTTTTTCTCTCTCCACTTGCCCTCCTCCTATCAACTTGTCAGGGAAAGGAGGCAGACGTCGTGCTAAGAATTACACAGAAAAAATTAACAGAATAAGCGAGAAGGTATCTATGTCGAATAGGAAGAAAATCGAAACCAAAAGTGAACCAGAACTGCAGTAGAATCAAAATTTGTATACAATCAGAATTGGGATAGAGTGGGGAGTGAAAAACAATTTAATCAAACTGGGAAGTGAATGAAAATTGAAATAGAATGAGAATTGGAATAAGCTTACTTGTGGAAGAAAAGTGCTATAGCGTTTCCTTGTCATCAAACATATTGATCGCCCCTAAATTTTTATCCTGGTCTATCTTTTAAATGGTGAAGCTTTCAGGACCCGTTTTTGTGACCCAGTCTGTTATGGCGGCATTGATAACAATGTTTTTTTGCAGCAATATTGAGTCAGTAAGGTGAACAGAAGTCAAACAGTATTGGAACCTTCACTTACATATCCTTGCCACAAACACGAGCTCTTTCCTAAACAATTATATTGGCACGCAGTGCTTGTTGCTGCAAAATTTTGCTTCTGGCGTGATACGCAAGGCAGAGCTAGAAAGTTACAACCACATATTTTTTTTTTCTGAAAAATTAAATGTGTTACGTTGAAGGGTCTTTGATAATGTTTTAATGCAGCACCAAGCGCGCTCAGCGCACGTGCGCCACTGATTCCGCGATGCCTTGATTCCGGGCTAAAAAAAGTTAATGAGGAAGACTACGCAGGCCGTGGGTGCACCGTCATCTAAAGATGTCGAGCGAATAGGCGGGTCTTGGAGACGCGCCATAAGGATAATTATGAACCTTTCCGCAGTTGGCACGAGTTGTGTGTTGCCCTACATTATGGTGCCACAGCAGAACATCAGAGGTCAGGTGGTTGTTTTGAGAATGCCGCAGTACGAAACGCTGCTCCACTGCTCCAGGAATAATGCTGCAGGACTTACCCTCTACTGTCCCATAACAGTGCTAGTATCAATCTGCCAGTGAAGAGTGTGGTTCAAATCTTCCTTTTCGGCGACGATGAGTGTCGCATTCCCTGCTTGTTCGTTTATTCTCTGGTTGGACTCTAACTAACGCGCGCCCATATGGGGTTCCTTTTTGGGGAGTTTGTTGATTATGTAGGCACCGAACGAAAACTTTGCTTTAGTGCAATTTGTTCCAGATTATCTGGTGCGCCACATCATGCATATTCGTAATGCTTGCGTCACCTCGTCGATAGGTACAGGCCGGTTGTTAGGGTGATTGCTTCCACGGAAGCTATAACGTCCGTCATAGTCTTAGGGTGCACACGTGCGGAGCGTGTTGTATCGGCCATTGCTGACGCTTCACTTCTGAAGTTTCTAGACCATTCCCCAACGCGCTGAAGTTTTCAAAACTTAAGTTGCCCGCCATTTACCATAAAGTGCCACGTTCTGTGCAGAAGACAACTGTCAAAACGTGTGAAGTACAGCGAAGAATTAAAGCGGAATGAAAAAATACCAAAATTGACTTCAGACTTTTTTCTAACTAAAATGCATCATAGTCATCTTGAAGCAAAACCTAAACCATGTCTTACAACTGCATCAAAGTCAGCGTGGTTCATTGATTTTTCATTTATTTACGTGAAGTCATAATTGAATAAACTTTTTAAAGGTACAGCCTTTGTTAAAAGTAACCAGGCTGCATGGTTTGCTTCTAGCTTGTATAGTGGAGCCCTTGTGGATTTCATAAATATAAAAAGGTGTTGGAAGGTAAGAAGACCCCGAGTCCTTACCTTTAACGACTATTTCAGCTTGAGGAAAGCTGTTAGGGCTCCACTGTACAAGCTAGAAGGAAACCATGCAGCCTGGTTACATTTGACAAAGGCTGTACATTGCACCGCAGTCCAGAAATACATAGTTTGCAATTGTAGGCATAATTTTGATATCCGTACTTCGATTAAAGCTAAAAAAAAAACAAGCGCACTGAATTTGCGGCTTTCTTGTAAATGCCTAGCGCGCAAATACAACTTTTTTACCGATAGCAAGAAATGCTCTTTTATTCTGTAGCAACAAAGTGTTCAAGGAACAAAAGTTGAACACACCTTCAGAATATTCTAAACGATAAAGAAATGACACAAGGCAAGCAACATAACAGGTTCGCTTTTATATGGAAAGCCCGTCAGAAGAGAAGATTACCTTCTAATACTTTCGCCACGCTTCTAAGACACTCCGTCTATGAAAGTATGGCAATATTTCGGTAATTCCAAAGTGATGCAGCACTTTAGAGCAAGAGAATAAATTTTCACCTCTAATACAGACGAGAGAGCACAGCCCTTTTAATTCGATTAATCTTAAACATACGCTTGAAAATTTAAAAAGAAAACAGCAAAAAAACGCTTTCATATATCACGCCAGTAGTGATATCCCTTTTTGCATGCCCCACTTTTTATTCCGTAGTAAAGAAACTAAAGATTTTCTTTTGAGTATTCCGTTACAATGTTCGCGCTTCTTCCCATTAAGCGAGCTTCATCTAAGGGCTTCAATGGAAGATATAAAGGGTGTCCACTCTTAGTTTACTAGCTTTAAATGTAATTCCACGCCTCCTTTTCTGTTTCTACGAAAGGGGCTATCAAAACTTGCTGTTTGGACAATTTTTGCACTTGATTTCATTGCAAAAGAGAGCTGCGCTTTAAGTTTGCCTTGTGCGGAGACCCATTTTTGAATTTCCTAGGGATAAAGGAAAAGAAGAGCAAAGGGGGAGCCAAGGTTCCCGCCATTGTTCTCGACCGCCATCAGAGCCGAAAACCAGCCGGTGCAGCCGTGAATGACAGCTCGAGCCGAAATTAAAAGCTTGGCTGCAATTGCGAGCGACACGGCGAGCGAGAACCGCAGACCAGACCGCACACTCAGCATTCTCCGATTGGAAAGAGAGAGCTCACGTCTGGAGGTGCCGAGTAAGCCCCGCTCGCAATCCAGTCCTCACACGCAATCCGCCTTCCACCATTCAAACACACACGGATACAAACAGACACACGCACTAACGCCACACCAGCGTTTCTATACCATGCCGCCTCCTCACTTTGCCACCTCCTCTTCACCGTTTCAGACCCCCCTCTGAGCGTCTTTGTGTGAGCACGGTTGCCGCTGCATTGTCAGCAGGCTCCCGGGGTTGAAGCAAGATTGAAAGCTCTCGCACCGCGTTCACGGTTTTCAAGCGGCGCGGGCAGTATGCGCATAAACGAATTCCCGTGTTGCCGGGACGCATATCCATTCGAATCTGTCAAACGAAAGGGATTGGAGAGCAAGGTTGAAAATGCGAAATGCTCTTCTACTACCCTCACATTCGCGGAGGCGACTCCCCTTCGGAGCGTTGAGATATAAATGCCGTCGATCGATGGTGTTACACTCGTCCTGCCGCATTTGTGCGCTGGCGTTTGATGGATTTAAGGTTGGCTCGCAGCGCACGTCATGAAAGACGGCGCGGACGGAGGGGTCTTAATCCATGGCCCTGTCGGGAATGTTTTCTTTCGTGTAAGGGAGAAATCGGGCTCGCACGCTGTGAATGAATGAAGGGCGCGTGGCTCGACGCTCTTTGATGACTGATGACGACCTCGTTCCTAGGGTGAACCCGACTTTTTCTGCGCCATAAAGCACACACTTATGCAATTTTATGTAAGACACCGTGTTATCAAACTATTTGCGTTTGCAAAATAACTCCTCCTGTATATTCTTCCCTGCTATTAATTTTTCAGAAACCGGAAGAGGTTATCTAAAATGGTATTGAACAACAGCTAATTGGGTAAAAGCAATCCTTTCGCGCTCTACAAAAGCATTCCGCTTTTTTGGGTGTTATATCGCTCTGTCAGTACGTTTGTTTATTAATAAATGTGAGGCGCCTCATAGTCGTTACGAGAAATTTCATGAATTGGAATTATTCACAGTTCTAGGGACATAAAACCAGGTCACAAAATTACAGCCAGGGCTTTTTCGGTAGTTTCTGCTTGCGCAAATGACTCCCATCTCCAGTGTGTACTGAGCAGCATCTAGTTTCTATATCAGGTTCGAGGGCAAATGCGTGGACACTGGGCAGTTGGAGGTTTTTATCGACAGCGAGATGTTCTACCACAAGCAGTTCCCCACCGCCGCTAAAAATACGCAGGACATTGTGTAACTTGAAACGTCATGAATACCTTTGTCCTAAAACGTCCACCGAATAAATAGTACGTCATGAGCTCGCAGCATACAGAGTGGTGTTCCTGACAAGAAGACCGGATCTCGGTAACAGAGGTTTCTGCGGCGAACTGACGGCAAGTATTTTCGAATGGCGGCTTTCTTACGAACCATAGTGGCTTAGTCTCATGGCACTTCGCTCGTGGACGCGCAGTGCCGTGTTCGATCCGATACGCGGCAGCCGTATTTCACTGTAGTGCAAAAGTAAAAATAAGTAAATGAATACATAACAATAGTTCCTGTTTTCTGATATATGTGTAGACGAAATAACCGCAATTCGTTGAAATTAATCCGGTGCATTGCACTATATAGCACGCTTCATAGTCACTCCCTAAACGCTCGCACATTAGCCCGTTAATTAAAGGAGGTTCTATTTCGCGGCGTCTGGCATTAACGTGCCACCAGCAGGGCACGCGTGTCACTGGCGGGACAATTACACACGTGTTCGCCATTTAAGCGGGCCGTTGATAACTGGGAGCGTCAGGGTTGAAAAGAACGTACACTCAACCGCGCGGAGGTACAAGCTTGAATCCCTTGTCTATTTCGGAAAAGCACGTGTGAGTGCTCTATTGTGGTGAACACAGCCGTTGAGAAACGGCGCCACTGCAGGACGCATGACGGAAAGAAACTTCATTAATGTGTTGACCAACTTAGCTATTTTGCTATTGTGCGGAGGGCTCAAATGACTCCGCCTAACTTGCGCAAGAAGGGCTTCATTTCTACTCCTATCGTGAACGTTGCTTCGTAACAGTAAACTTGGATATATTGAACCATTAGTACTGCTCTATAAGACGAAGATAATGATTGAAAAGTTGGCTGTGGTTTGGCTCTGATTAAACCAGGATGATTGCGAAAGCAATATCTGCGCGTAGCCATATACTGTTGCGGGAGCTACACTGCCCACAGTGTCGCCGTTTCTCGTGCTCTTGCACGACCATACTGCGCATGCGTCAGGAGCAAGTGACGTCACTACGCACAGCTGGCGTGCCGGGGCCGCCGGCACGCTAGCTGTGCGCCGCTGCTGCGCATTGGAGAGGAGGGAGAGAGAGAGGCGATTGAGAGCGAGCGGCAGCGGCGGCGGCCCTGGCACGCTAGCAAAGCACCGCTACTGCGCATGCGCAACTGGCGAGCGCAGCGGCGGCACCTCTGAATCAGCCGCGCAGTGACGGCGGCGGCGCGCCACCTGTGCGCCGTGTGACTTCACTGCTCCTGGCGCATGCACAGTATGGCCTTTCCTCGGCTCCGCGAAATGGCTCGGTGACTAGCGTAGTGTTGCTTTCGCAACAAAAGTTTACTGACCCCGAAAGGAATTGGATTGCGCTGCAACCTTGCCTCTGTCGGTGAGCATCATCTGCAGCTGTACATCGGCGCTGGACCGCATCTCCTCCCGTCACTCAGTAGTTTTATTATCTATGTTAGATAGCCATCGGCTCTTTTGACAGGCCCATAGCACGAGTACAGGTGTGCCGTCATAGCGCATAGAGCGCAGTTGAGTTCGTGTTCTTCGAGGAATAATGCATGTAGCCTTATGGGATTGGAGGCGTGTTGGCTTCGAGCCTGCACAAAATAAGTTTTTGGTCCTTATTTGATCCCATCGTCCCTGGGCAGAATTTCCTCCTGCTATGTCTATGGTGCTGAGGCGCATCAAATAAGGTGGTGAGCGCGTTGACGTTGTTGTGTTCACCTGTAAATTGAGGAGCCTGAAGAGCGGTTGTCAGCTGTATATATCTTCTTCCTTCGGCTTATCCCACATTCCTACGAGCAGCCGCTACATATAATGAATTTTCACTAGGTCTTCCTGTCTCGGGCTGTTTTTTTTTTTTACAGCTTGTTCCCCAAATATCTCTCTTCTCCAGTTCTCCCATTCTCGTCTATACAAATTATGCAAAGCTCGCAAACTTTGTTGCAGGAAGATTGGCCAGCCTTCTTTACGGCACTCCGCGGCAACAAAATGAGCGTTCGCCACGACCACTGTAACAACGGAGGGGCCAGACGCTTGCATACATGCCATGAGTAAAGTGTACACGAAAGGCATTTCATAAAAACGCAATTCAATCATTAATCGCACGAAAAGAATATGCTGTTAAAAGAAAATTGGTTATGGGGAAAGCAAGGCTGCAGTAAGTGTCGCAGTCTCGGTGGACACCTTAACCACGCCGTGAAGGCAGGGATGGAGGAGGGAGTTTGTGAACAAAGAGAAACAGGCGGTGAGACGTTGGTGGTACTGTTCACGCTACAACTCTCATGCCCCTTTTGGATTTCGCTGTTCCTGAAAGAGAACGGCTCGCTTTCCGGTGTTCCGGCCGCTAACGCTGCCTGATGCTTCAGTCTATTATTGGCAAGTTCTTCACGGCGTTTAGCCACGTCCTCGGGATCTTTGAACTCAGTTGACGCCGTCTTCTTTCTCAATGTACATCAATGCGGTCTACGCGGCGCAACTCCTCGTCCGATGTTTTAGATGTACCCGGCTGGCTTTCCATCATGGCGTGCTTTGCTTTGCTTGATCATGGTTGTTAGCGCCGCAGATGTAAGCTGATGAAGATGGGCTTGCGCAGTGAACAGTGCGAGAGAGGTCCAGCTTCACACAAATTCGATAAGTCGGTTGGACCTCGTGAAGCAGTTCTCTCGCACAAATTTGCACCTTACCATTCAGCCATAATGCACGCAGTCTTTAAGCGTCACATGTGGGCCACTGTGGTAGGATTGCATGCTGAATAGAACCTCGAAGAAACTAGAATTAACAACCGCGAAAAGCGAAGCTCGCGACGAGCTGGAGAGGAAGAATTCGAAGAACCAGAAACAGCAAGAAGCAAATGAAGAGTAAATAAAAAATAGAAATGAGGAATAGAAAAAGTTTGGCGCTAAAGAGAGAGCGAGAAATAAAGATCACGCACATATGAAGCAGGAAAGGGCAATAAAGCGGAAAAAAGCTAAGCAGCAATGATAATAGGTAGATAGTTTTCGCCATGAGTCAGACGAAATGAACGAGCAGGAAGAACAAGTGTGCAGTCGACAACACCGTCTTCTTTCCTTTGTTCATTTACAGTTCAAAAATAAAACACCCGGGGAAAGCTGCGACGGCGCTACCAGGAAACGGTCGAGTGTCATTAGTCCCCAAGATTTGGTGCTGCGTTTTTAAACGAAAGCAGCAGTGCTTCCTTCCAAAGCTCGGCCTAATTTATGCTGCCTAAAATGGCGTGTTCGCGATTGTACGTTTCGCGTGCTTGCGCCTGACGGCTCGGTCGCGGACGACGCGCTTTTTAGGCAAAAATATGTACTCGAAACAAAAAGTCACGTTTCCTCTCCGTCCACATGGGCACGGAGCGAATGCGGGCACTCGTCCGTGGCGAAGTTAATTAAATACGAGCGTCGCCGGGTTGGCCTGTATAATTAGTATTCGGCACGCGAATGAGGCTCGAGCCGCAATCGCTTGAAAAGAGCTGCTTATTTATCAAGGCTTCACGCTCGAAAGACTCCTATAGTGTAGCTTCTTGGTTTTGGGTGGCTTTTATTCGAGCATATTCCTCTAGGCTGGGTCTCATCCTCATCTATTTTGTTTTAAAACATTTCCTGAATTCTCAAGCTCGTGAGCTTTTTTGTAATTTTGGTGACGGGAAGAGGCATAACAGTACATGCGCATAAAGTTAATAATTTTGGTCTTTTTGCATGTGTTTGGATTATAAGCAAATGATATGCGTGCTGTTACGACCGAATATATTTCCCAACCACATAAGCTCGATAAATACGTAGCTTCAATTAGCGCTCACGCGTTCCATGACGGGATAGTTGTGTATTTATGCAGTGGACAAAGTAGAATTCAGTGGAACGGCGCATAGTTATTTAAGATTTTGTAGCTGCTGCGTACTGTGACAACCCTACAATTGGTCAAATGTTTAGGGGAATCCCCCAAGGTGGAGTAAATTTGTAATAAGGGAGTAATTACTCATTGACATCCACCCAAGCGCAGCCATACGGCTACAAAGGAAAGCTATACAGCTTTCTCAGAAACTTCGTAGTTAAAGAAAAATTCGTCCTGGTCCGGCGTTCGAACCCGGGACCACCGCTTCACCGGAGCAGTCGCTCTACCAACTGAGCTAACCGGGACGGCAAGCTTGTAGCCTTTGTAGCCGTATGGCTGCGCTTGGGTGGATGCCAATGAGTAATTACTCCCTTATTACAACCCTAAAATTAAATTGTGGTAGTGAAACTGCTTACAACAATTTCTTTTTTGCACCTCCACTAGTGCTCAAGCGTACTTTCTACTATAAAGACATTTTGCAATCTTGAAGTTCGCATGCATGAAAGGCAAAAGATGGCGTTCTGTCCCATTGTCTTCTCTTTTGTGTGTGAGGTTTTTGGCGTTTTAAATTACAATAATAAATTACCAACTAGCCTAACAAGAAGTTATCTTTGGCTGAAGGCTCACTGATTTTACTCGTGCCTTCTTTTCTTCAGTGCCTAGAAAAATGTAGCAGGAAAAACGTAAAACTGAAGCAGGGTCGCTTGCTGTGACCAAAAAAAACCAACGGCCGAAATGGTCGCTGCTGTTGCAGTTATGAAATTGTCATGTTATTTTCGTCTGAAGCTCTCAATTATAGTTTCGCTCTCGCCAAAACGATAGTGTCGCTTTATTTTTCTTAGCCATAAAAGCTCAAGAACGTCCAGAACAAAGAACCAGTCTGAAGACAAGTTTCCTTCAGATATATCAAACCTCACTTATTTCTAAAACTGTAAAATTCGCTTCAACACTACAAAAACAGAGTAACCGCTGACTCTGAGCTGCAACTGTAAAAAAGATTATTATGCATTATACACTCCTCTTTCCACTCGTGAGGACGATGCTGGTAACTGTGTAGTGCCATTTTAAAAGCAATATAATGAAATCAGCACACTACGTCCTTAATTCATGCAGAATATGTGACGCTCAGAACCGACTATTTCTATATCAAGGAGAAAGCCGGGATCAGGCTTCGTTAGGTATCAGGTGCCAGAAATCAAGCCGTCCCATCAGGTATGAAGGGGACGATTCGCGATTTATTATCTTAAAGTTGAGAATCGAATGACTACGAAAATTTGTGCGGTGACTTGTTATCGAGGAAATGTAAGATCGATGGCTGAACCACCATGTCTTAGGCTTAAATTCAGCGACTTCCGCTTTCACTGGCACTGCCATGTTACTCCGCAATGATACCTTAGCGCCCCTAAAACGCTAGCCGCCTCTGAAGAACCCGCGGGTCACTAAGTTGACCCCTAAGTAGCTGTGCTCTGTCACCACCACAACTGTCATTGCAGGCGCCTCGCGGGTGACAAACAACGCTGAATTGGGCTAAACATTACCTGACTGTATTCAGCTTGACTGTACCAGCTCCATGGTGAGCGGTTGTTTTAAGCGCACAGCGCCAGCAATTCAGTAGGTACTCCGCATGGGCGCTTAATTGATGACACAAATGAGTGACGTTCATAAATCATTGTTATTTGTGCATTAATAGCAAGAAAAAAACGTAACTAACGCTCTCAGGCCCTTTAATGAGCAGGGGTTCTCAAACTCCTGGAGAAATTACTCTGAATTTTTGTCTAGATTTTAATGTCCGTCAAACGCGTCTTTCAGGAACAATGACAATCCGTGTGTGTGTTGCATGTTGGCTATTATGGCGAGCATGTCGTATGCATCCTTTCCATCGCCTGCGATGAAAATCTGATTAGGCAATTAACTGGATATTCATTGGAATGTAAACTTCCCTTCTTAATAAATCACTTTTAGCTCTCTTTACCTCCGTCCAATCATGCAGGGTAGCCGACGGGACTATGCAGGCTTAACCTCGCTGCTTTTTCTATCTTCTTTCTCAATTTTTGAAAGGACTGTGCAGTTGCAAACAAGATGGACTTCAGTGGTGCTAGCTTCTGGAGGCGAAGTGTGCGGTGCTGCGAGATTTCTTCAATTCACAAGGGAGAATACAAAGAGCTTTCTGGTACACTGTCCTGCAGTACATTAGAACACAGTAATGAAAGGTTTGGTTTGGTTTATTGGTTTATTGGGTTTAACGTCCCAAAGCAACTAAGGCTATGAGAGACGCCGTAGTGGAGGGCTCCGGAAATTTCGACCACCTGGGGTTCTTTAACGTGTACTGACATCGCACAGCACACGGGCCTCTAGAATTTCTCCTCCAAAGAAATTCCAGCCGCCGCGGCCGGGATCGAACCCGCGTCTTTTGGGTCAGCAGCCGAGCACCATAGCCACTGAGTAATGAAAGGAAATTGCGGTACGGGAAAAGGTGATGACAACAGAAAACATCAAAGTAAGCTTGGATCATCGGTTCTTGCAATGTGCCTTTCAAAATACTCTGCAAGCTGTAATACTCTGCAAGCTTCCTGCAAGCTATAATACGTATTCAAAAAGAGAACTTTCCGAGGTTCCTGGGTGGCTTTTAGGCTAAAAGAGAAGTTCATAACGGCTGTCTTCAGACTCATGCTTTCACTCATAACGAATTTATTCTGTGCCCCTATCTCGTACATCTTAATCTTCGTAATGTGAACTGAGAGCAAACGGACGCTCTGACGCTACTATTCAAAGTCAGCCCGCGTCTCACCTTCCTGAAGACAGCTTAAAATGCATTCTCGAGAATGGTAATGGCACTGAACTTTGTTTACTTTATCCAGCATATATTTCTTTTTCGCAAGACTCCTCGTATTATACGCATTCCTGACAGGTACTTATCGCACGCAGTGCACCGGTAAATCGTTTCGGGCAGCTAGCTTTCTCAGTTGCTTTCCCGGCTCAAGCCAAGTTCATTTCACAGTAATCTATTTCGCTTTCACATTTTCGCCAAGTCCCTTTTTGAATCTCGTATAAAATGACTCTTCGCGGTTATAGTTTGCTATTCGAATACCAACTAGAGCCAGAAATGTGGGACAGAGAAGTATATCTTGAGGCGAAAAAAATGCAGTCACGGAAAAACTGCGGTGTGCGAATTAACTTTCGATGGAACATGACCAAGAAATAGGTCTCACCTAAAAGCAACTTCGTGTTGAGATGCAGTAAACGCATAACGTACGAAATATCTAACGACAAGAAGCTGCCACGCGCATTTTTCTCCGCTCCAAGACTGCCCGAGGTTACCATTAGTGTGTCCCCGTTTCCAGTGCGAGCTTAAGTCATGCGAAAGCCCACCGGCCCAAGCAATCTGCAATTTTTTCCTAAATCATTTTCCTTTGGGGTTGTCTTATGATGGAGCCTCTGGAACCTTCAGAAGAAGACATTATAAGTACCATTATTTTTTTAGAATTGTTTTGTTTCGCCTGCTTTACTATGAGAATAAAACGCAAACTCAATAGAAATGAAAACTGAAAGTATTTATTTATTTATTTATCATCATACCCACAGCGCCATTGGCTGGCATTACAGTGGGGGGGTAGAAGAAAAAGTACACAAATGCCACCGCGTGCAGGTGGTTACAAAAAAAAAGATAACAATGAGATAGAAAGAACACGGAATTATACACAAAAAAATGTCACAGCATGGAAGAAAATGAATCATTTGATAATATGGACACTACTTCCTCAGGCAGCTTGTTCCATTCCGAAACCGTTTTGGGGAAAAAAGACATTTTAAAAAGGTCAGTCCGGCACCTGTATTCTTTAACTTTAAGTGAATGATCTCTACGTAAAGACACGTAATCAGGGTTGGCTATATATTTGGTTCTGTCTATTCCAGTTCTAGAATGAAATATATTATGAAATAATTTTAAACGCAGTACTTTCCTACGTTTCTGAAGTGAGTCCCAACCCAAAGATTTTTTCGCGCTCGTTACACTAAAATATCGCCCATAGTTATTGAAAACAAAACGAACAGCCAAATTCTGAACTCTTTCTAGCTTTTGAACGTCAAGCAAGGTTTTCGGATCCCAGACTGTGCAAGCATACTCAAGTATGCTTCTAACGTTTGTATTATACAGCAGTTCTTTAGTCTTTAAAGGGAAAAGTTTAGCGTTACGTCGCAGGAAACCTAAAACACGACAGGCTTTGGCAGTAACGAAATGCACGTGACGATGCCAAGACATTGAACTTGTTAAATATACACCAAGATATTTAAATTCCAACACTGAAAGCAGTCTGCTATTATTTATGTTATAAGTGAAAATATGGGGAACCTTCTTTTTAGTGAAACACATATGTACAGATTTTTGTAAGTTAATATGCATTCCCCAGTTCTCACACCACTGGGCCACTTTACACAAATCCTGTTGTAATGCATCGCAGTCACTTTGATTGTTAATAATTCTATACAATACACAATCGTCCGCAAAAAGACGCATGTACGAAGAAATACCTGAAAAGATGTCATTCATGTAAATTATGAACAGTAATGGGCCCAAGACGGATCCCTGAGGCACCCCTGATGTTACAGCCACCTCATGCGATTGTTTCCCGTTGACAACAACACATTGACGCCTAACGCTCAAATATTCCTTTATCCACCTAATAACGTTCTCATTTATGTTGTACCAGTATAATTTTTGTATTAATAAGGCATGTGATACAACGTCAAAGGCCTTCCTAAAATCTAGAAAAATACAGTCAACAGAATATCCCTTATCTAAAGCACTTGACAGGTCATGTACAAATTCGGTAAGCTGGGTGACACACGAGTAACCACTGCGAAAGCCATGTTGATTAGTATTTAATAATGAATGTATACTAAGATGATTCATAATACTAGTATAAAACACATGCTCTAAAACTTTGCATAATACACTGGTCAAGGACACTGGTCGATAATTTGAAACAACATTCCTAGGTCCCGATTTATGTATAGGTACAACATTAGCAAGCTTCCATTCATCAGGCAAGGAGCCTTCCTGTAATGACTTTGTGAAAAGAATTTGAAGGTACCTTGACAACGCAAAAGCACAAGAAGAGAGCAGGATCGTGGGTAAGCCGTCCGGACCGGTGGCACTGTTATCTTTTAAGCGTTCTAAGAGCGACACAATTCCTCGCTGATCAAATTCAATGTTCTCCATGGGTTCCGTACAGTTCAAGGCAAGGCGAAAATCGGCAGGGCTATTGCTGTCCTCAGCAGAAAAAACTGAGCTGAAAAACGTGTTAAAGCACTTGGCTTTCTCCAGATTATCATGAACGATACTTCCGTTGTGATCGAGTGGCGGGATAGACAATTCATCCTTTCTGTTTTTTTTTATGTACTGCCAAAATTCTTTAGGGCGATCCTGGATACGCATGTCGAAAGACTGAAAGTAGGTAAATTTAGCCTCTTTGACCGAAGCATTCATATCCTTTGTAATCTTTTTTAACTGATCCATGTTATCTTCCGACGGATTTCTTTTGAAGCGCGCATATAGTTGTTGCCTCTTTTCAACGACTCTGCGCAGCGCTTTTGTGAACCATGGCTTGCTTTTGCTGCGACGTTTCGTCATCACCCATGACGGCACATGCTGCTCACGCAAATCAAAAAGTTTGGCTGTCAGTGTGCGCCACAGCTCATCAACGCTAAGTGAATCAGACAATGTTTCGTACACATCGACATAGGATTCAAGTGCCCAGGCTATCTCGGGGAAATTTGCCTTTCGGTAACTGTAAATGCGCCGATTGCCACAGTCTTCAAGTTTAACATACTGAAAGTTCATTTCCGCTAAAACACAACTGTGATCACTGATACCGGGCACTACAAGGGTAGAACAAGCTGCCGATGGTTGGTTAGTGAATAATAAATCCAAAACATTGTTGCCACGGGTTGGCTGCAGCACTAATTGGGATAAGCTGAATGAATTGCACAGATTTAACAATTCTTTGCCTACTGCGGAATTGGCTCTAGACGGAAGACATCCTGAGCTCCAGTCTAATTCAGGAATGTTAAAGTCACCTCCAACAACTAAACAGTCAGTTTTAACAGTTTCAATCATATCAGTTAGGTCGCTGATGGGTTCAAGCTGATTTCCAGGTGGCCTGTAAAACGAGCAAACTGATAGTAATTTACCATTTAAAAGTCTAATTTGAGCCCATACTGCCTCACATGTCCCAATATCAATTTCCATCTTACGAGAACTAACTAAGACGTCCACCAGTATAAATACGCCTCCTCCGTGCCTGTCTCGATCTTTTCGATAGCTGATATAGTTACTCGGAAAAACTTCGCTATCGCTAACATCCCCATCCAGCCATGATTCACATCCGATCACAACGGAAGGTCTCGCCATGTCAATTAGACCATGTAGCTTGTCCACTTTATTCTTAATACTTCTGCAGTTTAGTACTAGAATCGACAAAACAGGGTGATCCGGCTTAACTTGTCAAGAGGCTCGAACTACCTGCCCCTGAGATTCGTCGTAAATGTACTTGACATTATTCAAGTAAAGGACATCGTATTTCAGATGTGCTTTGCCATTGGGTCCCTTGCGAGGTTTGGCGTAGTCCCATAGCATTTTCCTCTTGTTTCGTACTGGTTCAGAGAAGTCCTCTGAAATGCTAGTAGAACTTCCTTTCAATTTCTTCGCATTTGACAGAACAGCCTCTTTCTCTTTGAATGAACTAAAATTAACAATTATTGGGCGAGTTCCTTCTGAACGGAACCGTCCGAGCCGATGAGCTCTTTCGATTCTGGGGTCTATTCCCAGAGTAGATCTACACAAATCTAGGACAAGTTTTTCAGAAATTGGTTGTGACTCGCGTTCATCCTCGTCCTTAATTCCATAAAAGAGCAGATTGCACCGTCGAGATCGATTTTCAAGATCGTCCACTTTCTTCATCAGAGTCTGCCACTCGGAACGCTGTCTTTCACTACTCGCCCTACAGTCCTCGACAGCGGCCCTCATTTCCTCAAGACCTGCAATCTTTGCTTCTAAATTGGCCATACGGGCATTCAGATCCGACATAGCTGTTTTGTTTTCATCCTGATAACTCTCAATAGTTGCAAGTTTTTCCTTAATTTCTGTCTGGCCTTGCAAAAGCTGCTGCAGGATTGCATCGCTAGGTCCTGGGTTAACTTCTATGTCGCCGCACAAAACCAGAAGCAAAAGGTAAAACGCAGCTCTTCGAAATAAAGAAAAACGACACCTTCTGCGTAACATGGGTCTGTGTGCTACAGAATGAGAAGAAACGCATGCATACAATACAGGGGGTGGAACCGGCAAAGCATACACTAAACATATATTGAAATATGTGTCACTAACCTGCGTGAAAAGCAGTAAATGCGTGAGCGGCAACGCCATTTCGGTATCGCCGGTTCCACGCCCCAACGATGAAGTGACGATTCCCGCCTTTTGAAGAGTGTAGTGGCACGGGCTGTAAAACCATGGTGGGTTGACTGGCACCGCACAATGTCCAAAATCGGCTGCGAGGCACACACAATCGTTGAAGTCGACCGTGGTTAGCACAGGTGAAAGCTTGGTGAAGGAACCAGTATCCAGCGTAGACGAATCATGCACAGCAGACAATTCCTCGGCATGAAAGCAGTGACTTGAATAACCAGCGATGAATACCTGCGTGAAAAGCAGTAAATGCGTGAGCGGCAACGCCATTTCGGTATCGCCGGTTCCACGCCCCAACGATGAAGTGACGATTCCCGCCTTTTGAAGAGTGTAGTGGCACGGGCTGTAAAACCATGGTGGGTTGACTGGCACCGCACAATGTCCAAAATCGGCTGCGAGGCACACACAATCGTTGAAGTCGACCGTGGTTAGCACAGGTGAAAGCTTGGTGAAGGAACCAGTATCCAGCGTAGACGAATCATGCACAGCAGACAATTCCTCGGCATGAAAGCAGTGACTTGAATAACCAGCGATGAATACCTGCGTGAAAAGCAGTAAATGCGTGAGCGGCAACGCCATTTCGGTATCGCCGGTTCCACGCCATTCTGCATTCTGCGTTCCATGCATTCTTGGTCTAACAAAAAGCAAAAAATCCTAATGCACTGATGTTTTGAACTGCAGATATTGCTCAGGATTTATAAGGAAAAATTCCTTCTGGTTTCTTGCCGCTCAGTTTCTAATTTTTGTGTTTTGTTTTCCTGTGATGCATCAAATTTAAGGGGGAGTCATTCCGCAGAGCGTGTTTCCTGTGAGACGTGATTGCAAAGACGAAAAAATTTGTAATTGACGTGGCACGTTAACTCAGGCAGACTTGTATTTTCCTCCCTCAGATAATTTCAGCAAAAAGTTTTCGTAAAAAACATTCACCTTTTGGGAGCAAAAAACAGTTAGCTGGCGTAAACAGGTACCTCTTGATCTGTACGTCTTATTTTGATGTTCATGGTGTTTTTTATAGCCTATTTTACGCAAAACCGCACAGACCTTTTTCGTACCAGGTGCCTATGTCGCATTACCAGCGTGATTGTCTTAATAACTTATTAGTTTAGTTTGTTCTAAATGGGGTTTAAAACAAAAAGGGACTTGGCTGCGCATATAAACATATTATTTGCATAATACGTGAATGCCATGCAGTAGCACAATTAATTATTGATGACGTGTTGGAACGCTGAGAATCTGTCTGCATTAAAGAAAACTTACCTGGGTAGCCTTGTTGAAGCATGTGTTACATTGAAATGCGAGACTCACCTTAACTAACGTAACATCGTTATGACCAGCGACATCGCGAGCTGGGTCAAGTACATTTCTAATATGTACCATATTCTCCCCTCAGGATACTGGTCAAAGCGCCTTGCAACATTCAGAGTAATCTTTATTTAATGAAGCCCACACAAAGTGCTATTCACGCGTAAGGGAGAGTAAAGAAAGGAGATTCCATTCAGGAGGTCAATTGCGGCTTCGCGTGCAAACTCCTACGGGGTGTTTATATAAAAGTACTATATTGTAATTTCTTTAGGATAGAAACCTATTGCCAGAGCTTGCCCGCCTTAACTTAAAGAACAATAAAACGCTCCACAATTCACAATTACCCAGCAGTCTGACCGCGTTCATGCCGAAGTTGCTCAATTACGAATATTGTCAATCTTGAAAGATTGTTCTTCAGCTGTGCTGTGGTGCCGATACATTGATTTAAAGACTTTATTTATTTATTTTATTTATTGAATACTGCGGACATGCTGTATGTCCAAGCAGGAGAGGGAAATACATACAGGAGGGAAAAGCAAAACAGGTGCGATAGTAACGAACGATATAAATACAACAAAACAAGCAACGCAAAAGTACAATTGAGAACGCGGTAGCACAGCTACTAAACCAGCAGTGAAAATCAAGAATGATTACAAAACAACGGAGAGTTCTCCGGTAGAGCATTCCATTGAGAAACTGTTCTCGGAAAAAAAAGAAAACTTGTAGGCATCTGTGCGTGCAAAAATAGGTTTCAGGCTAAGGGCATGCTTATGGCGCGAGGCTCGTGTGGAATCATTAACGATGTAATTGTGCTTTTGCACAGTGTTGCATGGCGTGAAATAAACATTTTACCGATGCTTTGTCATGCTTATTTTTCAGAGATATCCGGTTATTGCCCCAGTAATACTGCCTTGTTTTTCAGCTGCCCGCACTCAATGAGTTACCTTGGCTATGTTGTTTGAAAGCGATTAAAAGAAAGGGACACGCTAAGAAAATAATACGGTGGCAGGCAGTGTTTGCGACTACATCAGCGTTTTATCTGTACTACAGTTCGGCTTCAAGTGTAGACAGAGCGTTGCTGAGAGTAAGGTTAATTTTCATCCTAATGATCGCCGCGTGCCTGTGTGACATCATCTTAGCGGAGTTTTTTTTTTTTTTTTGGTGGCCACAACTTCGCCACACAGTTCTTTCGAGTTCCATCCCAATATTCTTGTGATTTTCCTGCTTCTCTTCCCCAGCATGTCGACCCCGCCGTGTGTTCAATGCATTCGTTTTGTACTGGCACTGTACATATAATAAGCTCGGAAACATCCGTCTTATTAACTGCAATCTACTATAGCTCCCCATGTTTATGCAGCGCGTTTTTAATTCTTGTTTTTTAGTTAACTTTACTGAGCGGGCGAATAATAATCGTGCAATTAGAAGTCCACAGCGGCACAGGAACCAAAAGCGAGGAACGCTGGAGGAACACAGCAAAATCGATGTAACTGCTATGTTCTCGTTTTCTACTTTTTTTTCTCTCTTCAACGTGTGCACTAACTAAACCAAACTGATATATAAAGACGTTAGCATTCCTTTAAGCTCTATGCAGGAGCGCCATCAGGTTCTTGTTTTAACTGCGAACCAGGCGTTTCGTTTAATATCACTCAAGCGCGTACATTAAGCGCCGTCATCAGAGATGCACTTGGCGTTCGCTTACTTGAGTTTCATTGGTCCGAGAGGTCGATAACAAGTTTTCCAACGTGTAACGATGTAGAGGAAATTATATCAAGATGCGCGTTCATTTTGATCTTTCCTGAGGGAGTATGAGAGCATGAGTGGTCGATGCCGAGCACGACCTCCGGCCTTTCACAAGAGGGCAGCCTTTTACACAGGTGATCAGGCGGCTGTATCGGCATTAGCTAAAAGGCCAGCAACGTCAACCCCGCAGCGCAGGACCATTGCCCAAGAACCTGGCTCAGAGCACCTAAGTAACGCACTTGAGGAACACGGCTAAGAAAGCTGAGTATATGTTCTAAGGGCTTCTATCAGCAGTAAATGGCGTGAACAAAAAGGAAAGGAAGAAACAGTTGCAATAGAGTTTTTGCTCTTTTCTGTTAAGCTCAAAGCCCTGTGTTTTAAGGGTAATAAATGTTAACGTACCTCGTTCTTGACATCATTCATTGCTGCGGCCTAGTTGCTATGCGGAGGGCTCGCGAAGTAAAGTGCGGCGTCACTTTTCTCTCTATCTTTTTCTTTCTCCATGACAGGAAAATGGAACCGCCAGGCATTTTTAGAAGCACCCATTAGGGCTAGCCTGCCGAATAGTCCTTAGTTTTTTTTACTGATGTTGTTCATGTTACATATATTACTCGTTTTTATAGACTCACTGAGTACATTCTTCACCATTCCGTTGGTGAGTACCAGCTTTAAGGTTTGGCGTGTAGCTACACATGTCGAATACCGCTAAAAACGATGTGAAAGAACGCTTGTCTTCTTAGACTTCTGTGCCCATAAAAGGAGCGCCAAGTGGTCAAAAGTGTTGGTGCTTTTCAGTGCGTTACGCCTAGGGCTGCAGGCGCTGCTTTAGAGAGTAAAAAGGTAGTTGTTGCTTAAGATGTTCATTCCTTTATTTTAATGGTTATTATTTATACTGAGAATTTATAGGACCATCATGCGAACCTGCAACGTTTGTCATGAAGGATAATAAGCTGTCTCATGCTAACTAAAAAAAAAGTAAGTTGATGGAAAACGCTGTAGCAGCGCAGGCTTTTATAAAGCTGCGCATGCAAAAAAATGCACAGATTGTAATGGCTTGCATCGTGTGCAGGCAAATAAACACAGTCATGCGGACAAAGAAAAGCTATTTCAGCCGTACTTCAGAGATACGCGCAGTACTAAACATGCAGTTTTTGAGGAGCTGGAAAGTGGAAAGCTAAGTGCTGTGAAAGGAGTTCAACAACGTTGTAGATTAGGAAATGTGGCAGAAGAGACACTAGAACAATCAGCAACAGTTGGATCACCCACATCGAAATGTTAAACCAGCGACTCAACTGCGCATGCCGTGTTTAAAACGGTCGTGTAGGATGCTAGACCACTATTTGAATTGTTGTGATCCCAGCATGCTTATTTGCACTTTGAATATTTCTAAGATTTCCTTCCTTCTTATTTAGACCGAGGTACATTCCTTGAGCAAAACTCAGTGAAAGCGAGTTTGGTTTAACATCGATTACTCAATTCGCCATCAGTTATAGGGGCATCCTACTTTCCTAGAGACGGATCTGATGTTTTTGGTTGTTTCTAAAAAGAATGAAGGAGAGGACAGGGACTGTGATCTAATCAATAAGTGCAGTTCGTTTTCTAGCTTTCGTAGGTGCTCCAGTTTCAAGTTTCTAATAATCTGAGTCAACGTGACAATGACTCTCCGTTATTCTTGTTGCCTCCTCCAATCCTTTTGTTTCTGGAGAATGTTCAGGTTTCATTCCTTGAGATCATAATTAGCAGCTGGAATGGCTGGAAGGCCGAACAAAGGACTGTCCCAATGATCTCCACTTGCCTCTACGTTATACCGACCGTGACTACCTACCCCGCACACTGTCAAAGCTCTTCCCTTCACTTAAGTTTCTGTTATTCTCGATGACGTTTTCTTGCGCTTGACTTAAACCTGCCACTCTAAGAGGCCACCTGTTATCTGATCTTCGAATCATAAGTTTTGGCAAAGTTTAACTCTTTCTGCCATTTTAATTTCGATTATCATCACCGCATCATTTTTTTTTAATCTCCACTTTTCTATAATCTACACGTTATAGTTACATTTTCAAATCGCATTTCCATCACTACCTGCACTCTCACAAGTCTCACTTCTTATACTTCACTTTATATAAGCTACCTTTTATATAAGCTAACTTTTTATAAGCTACAGAGCCTGTGCTTCATCAGTAAGTAGTTTGACCTAGGAGTAATGTAAGTAGGGTGCTGCTTAAATTTCAGATGTGTTTACCAAATCCACAGTAACCAGTAATCAAGTTGGACTACGTTACAACTGGTGCAAGGTGTAATGTTTCCAAGCACTAAAATGTAGGCTAAAGAACCTTCAAGCAATTCCCGAAGACTGCTGAAGCGAGGACAGAGTGAGTTTTCTTTTTTTTTTTCTGCGGTCCTGTCTTCTTAGCTCATCACTTTCCGACTACACTCCCAGTTAGCCGGTCTGAGTGATGTTGAGAAGTCTCCTTACGTATGGAGAAATCTTCCAGCACATCTCGTTCGCGACAGTAATGGTTATCGATTCGCTCATGAGTACAAGACATCGTTGACTTCGCGGGATCGTTAAGTGCGCTCCAGATGCGAGCCTCACCCGAAGAGTTAGCCTCATTAGGAGTCACGTGGTCGCATTTATACGCATTAGGTGCGGCCGTCACGCCAGGAGTGCCTTCTTGAGGGTTCTTTATCGGCACGCTAAAGGATCTGATCACCTCCAGAGAAACCGTGTTGCTACATCACTTACGCCGCGCCCATTGCACGATGTAAACCAAAAAGTTTGCGTTTCTTCGTCGCTTGGGTCCCTTAGTTAGCGTTGTTAGGTTTATTTTAAGCAAATTTGGTCAGCGTTTGCTCGGCAGTCGCGGTAACAAGGTCTTTTAAATAGGCTTGCCCCGGCTACTAATTAAAGTGAAAGGATGGCGTAACCTCTTAGAAGAAAGCGTAGTTACACGGCTATGTTGAAAGTGCTATCGATTTCTTCACCGCCGCCAGATTACGCAAGGCCAAAGTGGACGCTACGAGCAGAGAGGCAAGCCTGTGCGAAGCTCCTTCTTTGTAAAGGAGCCTTGTAAAATCCCTGCGCTGCTGTTGGTGATAAACTTGCTACCAGTTAACCCCGGTCAGGCAATTGCTAATGTGACGGTTTCTTGGATTCTTGTATTTTATCGTTTGGTTTCGATTGGCGTAGTTTTTTCCAGATTTATTCCTTTTTTTTTAAAGAAAGAAGCAATCTGAGTTCTTATCAGTTCGACAAGTGTCGAGAAGGAAAGAAAGTTGTAGGTCAACTCTTGCGGCACGCTAAAGCATGAGCGTAAAAGGGAAATATTGCTTGGTTTTAATAAAATGCCCATGAACCTGACTCTTACGTGAGAGCACATCATTTTATTATGATCGCTTGATGTACAGGGTCAGTCAAAAGTTCCAAGGCCATAGGGTTCGCTTTTGACCAGCTTAGTCCGGCAGTTGAGATACCCTCGAAGCTCAATATATCTGTAGAAAATAGAAGAAGGATCGTTCTGCCATCTGAGAACCTTGATAGCTTTATCAGAATCTTACGTGCCAGGATATACCGATGAAAAGCGGACCATGTGACCTGGGAACTTTTGACCAACCCTGTACTTCCCTAATTCGCGCTGTCTGCAGTGAGACCTTAAAGATCAGGGCCGTATATTTAGCTCGCCATTGAAGACAATTTAATGAATCAAATATTCGATGCCCCATTTGTCGGTGTGCAGATTCGCTAGTCTCAAGCTTCTTGAAACATTTGTCCCTCGCACCGCAAAAATGAAATTGTCGAGAGTACCTTGGTAATACACGGCTTTCACAGATAGTTGACGTGGAAAGACACAGCACGGATGTCATTATGAGCTGAGTATTTATCCTAATTGAATAGGCTGAAGTTGGAAGGATCATTTCCCCCGGGCAAGGAAGCTTCACTGTTAAGGGTTGATAGCCTGCCATTTGTCGGGCGTCAGGTTCGCTGAACCCGACGAGCTCGAGCCTTAATGGCATCCTGTCTCCGAAAGCCGCGCCTAATGTGATGGCGCATTTCTTGCTGAACTAATCAACGAGCAGGAGGAGGTGCGCGCCATGGTCCGACCAATTGAAGTTCGCTCATATGGTTGTCGGGTAGAGAAATGCGACTGCGCGACACAGCCAAGCGTTTGCAGCGAGTTCAACCCCTTGAGAGCATATTGATACTTAAGAATAGTGCAGAACACGAACCACCTCATTTCATACTTAATGGAGGGTGACAACGAACCACTGTGTGTAGTAGACAGTTTTGTATTTATGCTCCCTTGCATCTGAACCCTGTGCGGTAGAGGAAAGCGAGCGTGTCGCCCACGCCCGTAATGATGGTTGTATGCGTTATCCGAAAACATTTTTTCTTTCGATATACAAAGAACCTGAAAGATTGCAACGAATTTCGAAAACTCGAGGCTCTTCGATCTATTGTCCTCAAAAGTGATGAGCTGTTTCGACACCAGTGCTTAGTGAAGCGAAGGCTGGAACTGATATATTTTTCCGAAACTTTTAACTTCAGCGGAAAAATTAACTGATGCCTATTATTCATCAAACCGTGTCCTTAGGACTAGCGTAGTTTTCAGACAAGAATGTGAATGGCACCGGCGCATCAGTTCGATCAAAGAACAAAAAGAAAATTATATGTTACAAACAGTAGCGATAACCGAGTTTTTTATTTTACTTTCAAGGTGGTTGTAGCCATTAAGTGACAGCTTCTCAAGCAGCACAGCTAATTGGCCAATATTGGAAACATATTGGCAAAGGCCTGCCCTACAAAGGGCCAGAGTGAAACCATCCATTTGCAATACTGGGCCGATTACCTGTGCTGTTTTGGCTGGTGCTCCTACCGCACTCAGAGAAAACGAATGCGAGAGGTAATAAGAGGATAACTTAAAACGTAGGCACATTAACATCTTTTAAAAAGTTACTCATTGATCGGCGTGCTCACTTTGGCTTGTCCTCAGAAGCAAAATAACTAGACGTAGGTCCCGCTACTCTGAATAGTTTCCAGTATTACTAATTAGAATAACTTCGCACATTTAACGCATAAAATATAAGGCAAGTCTTGATATGTTACCTCTGAGAGTCGCTCGAATACTTGCAGGAAGATTGTCTGTCGACAAAACAGAAATTACTCATTTCTTATTTCTTCTTTTTCAAGCTGCCCTGTCCCAATAAAAATTACCGTGCCTGTGAGACATTTCACATTGCAAACAAGGTTCGATAGTCGAAGCTTGTCACCGGCAAAATGGCCAACGCCAAAACAAGCTGTACTGAACCGAACGCCACGAGGCAACGGGCATACTGTGTGTTCCTATGTCCCACTCCGGAGCTGAATTATTGAGCCGGGCCGGCCCATTATGATCGTGTAGCGGACAGATCCCGGGCGGCATGATTAAGGAAGGTAGCGTCGCCGTGCAGCGCCCGCGGCAGGCAACAGTGGTGAAGGGAGGCCACCATGCCTTCCAGCTCTAGCTGGAAGCGCTCACTGGGAGCTGGGCGATCATGCTTCTAAAATATTCACTCCGGGCGAAGCCTGCGTACTTTCTGAGTGTGCTCTCCGAGCGCAGTGTCACCGGCGAAACGAGGCCTGCCAGCGTGGCATGAAGACGCCCGAGAACGCTTCGGTGACAGTGCCTGTCGCAGAGGGAACCGGAACATATATTCTGTTCGTCTGTACTTTTACTATTTATTGACTGAACATTGCAACTTATGTTGCTCAACATACCTCTGCGTGGCTACTTTCTTCTTCCCTTTCATGTACTCTCTATCTTTCCATTGGGGCAAGGACGAAAACCGATGCGTTCTTCTGGTTAACGTGAACGACACATGGGTTGTGAGGGATTTTGTAGCGGAGGGCTCCGGAATAATTTAGACCACCTGGGGTTGTTTAACATGCGCCGACAACGCACAGCACGTGGCGTTTTTGCTAGTAAATCTGTAATGCAGCGCATAGCATCCACGACAACTAACATGCCCAATGTCATAATCGCTTGAAATATTCCTTGACGGGCGGCTGGTGACTGAGGCGATACAGTTATGGTTGGTCCACTAGGATTTTCCAAATAGCTTGTACACTACACCGTGGGAGTACTGAGAAAGACGCGAAAAATATGTTGCTAGTTTCTTCCCTTAACGTTGTAGCAACGATATCAATCTTTTTTCATTTTTTTTCCTTATAAACCAATTAATGAAACAAGACATCTCATTTTTATCTATTTGTGGTTTATGTGAGGCCATGTTACTGCGTTTATTAATTTCCAAGATAGTTATTAAACTAGTAGCTCATGCAACTCACCAGCAAATATTTACAGCTTAGTAAAAGTGTTTTCTTTAGGATTAAAACGGGTTTCCTGTTCCACAAATACCGAAGAAATGGCGGAACGAAGCTGTCATGAGAAAGCTGCTCACTACATGGACAGCTGCTTACTTGAGAGAGAAATTTACGTTTTTATGAATTATTCCGACGGACTGGTGAGCGTTCAATTAGAGGATATTTTATGATGAATCCGCTGTTTTGAACAATGTTTGCAGGCCAGAGATAGTTTACTAATATCCATTTTTTATTCATATAGCTGGGGAGCACTGGAATACGAATTTCATGGTTGGTTGCAATGGTCAAGCCCAGTAGTCGAGAAATAGCTCTGATGTATCTACAAGTATTATTATAATTCGTTCCATCAATATAGAGCTTGGTGGAGCACATCAGTGTTCACTTACCAGATAAAAGCGAAGAATTCATGCTTTAAAACTTAAGCTAACTAAGCTTCGAGTCATTCTCTTTACTTAATGCGCTGAGATTGCAGCATGAGACTGTCAAGACTTTTCTGTTTATTTACCGACGCTTGCTTATAAAGGCGTAGGATGGTACCCTCAAAGGTAAGGTATATTCCTAACAGAGACTTCACCACCGACGGCAAGAATACCACTAAATGCAGGACACTAAAAGCAGCTTCTTCCAAAGAAGCCAATGAGTTTTTGCATTTCCACGCAAATAACAAATTTAAAGGGGTGTATACATCATGTGCAGCCAATTCAACCAGATGTATAGTTTCTGATGAAGACAATTATGTTGCATTAAAGACCTGTAATAAGCACTAATCTAGTAGGCGCGTAAAATGCAGTGTGAATTCATTCTTAACATGACTCTCCTGCATATCCGGCGTCATCATTCCAAGACTTCCATGGACACGAGTACACTCTCGCTGGCTAAAATATAGCAGTTAACAAGAAATATGACAAGATTATTAAGAGAAGACGTGAAGTACTAGACACCTTTAAGGTATGTTCAACATTCTCGGATAAAAATTTGGAAAATTCTAAGATACTGTTATGGAAGTATTGAAGGCCCATTCTTTTGGTATGTAGCAAAACATTTATTTTAAATTGCTTCCATCGATCGCATCGAGCAGTTATGACTGGCTAGAAAAGCGATGGGAACGCTTTTGACAAAAGCAAAAATGTTAATAGAAAAAAATGCAACAGTACGCTGGGTGATCTGTGGATATATTGATTGCCATTGGGAAACCTTACATTATATGAAGATATTACGTTCATAAATGGTTTCCCACTCAAAACTGGCTTTGTTCAAAAATCTTGGGTATGATCATCTCATTGATTTTCTCCATATTAGTGACCGACCTCTGCGTCGGCCAATTGGTGCAGTGTCTGAGAAATGTTGCTAACCTACATAAAGACGCAAGCACCAGGCTACCACCTGCTACAAATTGGAAATAACTTAGAGTTCGTTTCTTACGCGCGTGTTGGTGTGCGATATGTACGGCATGCTCTAAGGCCAGAGTGCGGTTTAATTTTGATTAACTGGGTTTATTAAGTGCCCAAAACTCGGAGTGCTCAGTGGTTCCACACTTGGGTGCTAAATTGGGCCTTCAGCTGCATTCTTTTCATATATCATAAATCCTGCATATTAAAACCAACCGCTATGACCCACGCAAGCCGGATAAAACTTTTTGATCGCCTTTGGGGATTTTGGTCGTATGGATTCGAGGACTGGTTCCGGACTATATAACGTGACTATTATATTCATAGCACGTACTTGACTACTCCAAATACTCCTCGACAGCGGTTGTGCTTAGGTCTGATCGATCTGTGATCTGCGAGCGTCTGTGGTCAATTGAGGCACAAAACAGTCACAAGATCACACGGCTTGCCATCATCATTAGGAGTAGGAATGCATCTGGTACCAAGGGGGTCATACGGAAAAAAAATTGTTATGACCCTTTGCAGGGCATCCGAGAGAAAAAACAAACAAACATCGCCCCTTAATTCGAAGAGAGCACGCCGGCTTGAGCTTTCCACGGCAAAAAATAACCCCTTTCTCTGTAAACACGTCTTTGACGGGCAAAGTGCCCCGTCTAGCTTTAAAGATACATATTAACTACAATCCGCAACACAAGTATTCTGATACTTTATAAATAGTCATTTTACCTCGGACCTGCGCATCGGCTTGTATGACGATGGCGGGGTGGGTGACTCGAATATGTATTTGGCAAACATTTTTCGAGTTCCTAGAAAAAAGTAGACACCGAAAACACGTCTGCAGAAAATAGAAAGGCTGTAAAACTGTTTCCACGTATCCACGAATTGCTCCCTGATCTAAAAAAAAGAGTACAGTCTTTCTCAAAACTTTAGACCCGAGTAGGTGTCATTCTAAGCCTTGTACTGGGACTAACTCCTGTAGCATTCATGAAATCCTACCCATTGTAGGCAGAAGGACCAGAAATCTCACCTTCAGGAAACTTGGAGCGCTGGAGATGCATTGCGAACCACACAGTGTGGCTGAAAAGAAACCCCCTGGGCTCCAAACTTTTGACAAAGGCTGTACATGCAGAACGTATGACAGGCTGCATGATAGGCCGTGACTTTAACGAACGCTGACTTTTTATAGTGACTTCAAATTTCTCCTACTCTATTTTCACTTTCACTTTTTTATCCCCTCACCCCTATTACCCCGTGTAGGGTAGCAAACCGATTTTTCTTCCGGTTAACCTCCCTGCCTTTCCTCTCCTCTCCTTCCTCCTCCTATTGCTTCTATTCAATTAAATTATGGAAATACGAGTGATAGTTGCTTATTTTTAAACATGAACATTCTCTTCGTATAAAGTTGTGGAGGCGTCCAAAATAAAACACTGGTTTTCATTCGAACTCTCTATACCATTTTCATCTTTTCAGAAGCCGAAAGGTCGATCGGCATTCAAAATAAACCACTCAAAGGCCTGTTTTGTGTTTGCCTCTCCGAGCGCCCGTAATGCTGCGGCTGGAAGGTTGATTTGCATAACAGCTACCGTCGACGCCTGCGCCAGACGCGGCCCCGCCTTCGCGGTCTCCGGCGGATCTCTCATTCACGTCGCAGACGTGGTGCCTGCGCAGCCGAGGAACACGCGAAGGGTTGTTTTAAAACGCCGCCAAAGCCCCGTCGTTGCGGGGAGCCAAATGAGACGTGCTCTCAACAATGCACCGCCACACGTATTGAGGGGGCCTCGCCGCACCCGCCAGCTGCGACTACGGGGAGGAACTATTGTTATCGGTAAACGGCGAGCCCGAACGTCTACGCTTTTACACGAGCCAGAGCTGTAAACAACTGGGGGAGCGAAGTGTTTCGGCCGTGTAGTTTGGAAACGCTACACCGGCGGAATACATAGGTGCGATCCTATATTGCCACGTATTTTTCTTCACAAGAGCCAAGATCTCATACTACGGCCAGCCAGTTCTATGCAGCGGCTATATACGTATATTGGAACCAGTGCTCATTCAATGAGCAGGGGGTACCGATCCTTGAACGTTCCCGATTTGAAATTGTGTGTTTATTGCCTTTATAATTACCAGTCGTTATCATCATACATCAGAACATACTTTCCCATCTTAGATGCCATCTTAGATCAACGCATACATCACTGCTGAGCACAGCATCACGAGGCACCCTGAAAGGGGGGCCATGATTGTCGCGCTAAAGGCGGGTAAGTTCTTGCATCGGCCTTTATCGCTGGAGTATTTGAATAAAACTTCGGTTGCGGCTAGTTGGTGCATGAATTGGGGCAGTTGGTACAAGTAACACCTGTCCTTGTGCTTGTCTCATCTCCGTAGATTGTCTAGTGTTTGCGCTAATTGTTCACCGTAAGAACGCTGCAGTATTGCACGGAATTAATTGGATCTGCAAGCACCTCGCAGAGCAAGGGTGCCGAATCTACCGGCTCCGAAAGTCGGCATAGCGTGCAGCTTCTCTCGCCTTGATTTGCATACGAAACGTTCTTCTTTTTTTTCCCACTGCTCGACATCTCTTCAGGCCGTTTTTTTTTTCTTCGGTAAAGCACTCTTTCCTTGCCTTCTGGCACGCGCTGTCCTGGAGCCTACATTTCCTTCTTCATTCCCCGATTCCAATTCGTTCTCATCGTAGTGCTCCAAATCATGTTTTTTTTTTTCTTTTACGGCCCCAAACACAATGATTGGCTCTCAACCGGTCCACTCTCAGTTCGCAGTCTCGCTGTTCGCGCCGATCGTTTCCATTGATTTTTGCATTCGCTGCCGCAGCCTGGGCGGCTTTCGTGCCACGCGCACAGGCAGTCGGAAATATTGAACGCGCGAAGTGCGCCCCCGCCGCGTCTCTATATATGCGAGAGCCAGCTGGTCTTCTTCAAGACAAATACGGCGCTCGGCGCCTGGCCGCGAGAATTCTTGCGGGCTTGCCGACGTTCGACGAGATATCGCGACGTTCGAGGACGATATATGTGAAGAGAAAACGGGGAACGCTAACAGCTCTCTTCTCCGGCTGTGTCTTCGCGCTGCCGCTGATTCCGCTGAAAGCAATCATGACTCCGCGACACTGCCCAAAGAGAAGACGTCTGATGTAGAGGAAGGCTTGACGCAGAGGCTGCGCTGTGAAAACAGCATGTGTTGAGAAACTCGCTGTGCTAAGTTAGCGTGCGCGCTCTTGCACCGTCGTAAATGGACAGCTAGATTTCAGTTCCTGCGTTTAAGCTTGCGACTGAGTGCATAGCTCAGACGTGAGTCTTCTCGTAGGCTCAGTAGAATCGAGGAGAATGATTATGTTTAGTTCAATGCTACCTACCGCTCAGTTCGAGGGCCACTGCAAAGGGAGGCTTAAATGAAACTCCTGTGTAATAGTGGTAAGCAAAAGCGTCCATCAGTAACAAGTACCTGGCTGTCCAAGCGTATTGATTATCATGGTACGCAAGCTGTCTTGGACACACAGGTTTCCGACGATACACCACTTCCTAAATCGTTACATTTATTTTTGTATTACTTTTACAAAATAGACATTGAAGTATCTTTAAAAAAAAATGTGAAGTCGTCAGAGATTTCTGTTCAGCAGCTGGCATGATCAGGCAGTTACAGAATGTGCTTACGAATCACGTTAATATAGTAAATGGAATCTTGCGATGATTTTCGTCAGTAGCACGGCGAGATCGTGAACTAGAAGAAGCAGCACAGAATGGAAGAGAAGAAACGGTTAGTCTCAGCTGTATTTTAATTCAGGAATGCATTTAAGGGTGCAAAAACAGAAGGTATTAATGCGAAGGAATCATATTTGTCCCTTCACACAAAAGCCACTGACCGTCCCCGTCCATGGAAGGAAATTACTCAGTGACGCCACCACGCTCACCCATGACATCAGCACTAGACCATAAGACAGTGACATCTACAGCAAAGAAAAGAAATTTGTTCCGAAGGTGCAGGGAATTGAACTGCCAGGCGAGCAGGCAAAGGATAGAGTACCATACCGCTGCGCTTCTTGGCGAATAAATGCGAATTTATCCCTTACGACTCGATGCTCACGAGTAGGAGTGTCATTAGAAAGGAAGAAATCTTTAATGAACCTCTCAGTAGAACTCACGATGAGAGAGCGCTTACCCATTCAAAGCATGTAAGCAGTCTAAAGTGTCGATCGTAATTTTTTTCTATTCGGCTTATCGCAGGGACTGCTGCCCCTCAAACAAGGTGGCAATGCAGCAAATAACTCGTCGCGCAGGGCACTGTATACATTTCTTCCTTTCTCTGTCCGCGAATTGTGTTCGTCTGGATCCGACCATCTACCTACAGGCCTACTTTAGGACCTGCATAAGGGCGCAAGGTTCTGCTGGAACAAGGTTGAAAAATTTTTGTTTTCTGTTGTAAGTGTAACTTCACAATATCTTGGATATGCGCTGGGCCAAACACGCAAACTTTTATATTGTTACCTCCGATAAGACGTTAGACATGCACGGCATCTCAATGGTTAGTGTCGTAGCACAAGGCAGCGGAATCCCGGGAGGAGCTTCAGCGCGAGCTCACTGGCGCCGCGCGGTACGCGGGCTTCAACAAGAATCGCCATGAGGGCTCCAGATGGCGCCACTTGCCGGCGATTTGGGCACACGGCTGCAGCGTCGGGACTGAGTGGGACCAATCAGAGCGTGCGCACTGGCGGCGTGAAAATCTGCATCATGGCGCTCTAGATGGAACAACCATTTTGTCTCTCCTCTGAACATTTCACTCGTTAATCGTGCTGGTATGACCAACCCTATGGTGTCGAAATCGGTGGAACGTTTAGCAAGTGTCGCTGCCGATCGCTGAGAATGCGATCGCATTCGGAAGGGACAAACTAAATGTTTTTCACTGACTACTGAAAATCAGCATGAATTAGGTGTCTTACTTCAGCTATCACATGCCGTTTTTCGCCGTCCCGAGAGACAGCACAAAACACACGATGGATAAAAGTGCATTTTGCTAAGAACCGTTCTTTCTTCATGGCAGCGAAACATGGGTCAGCACGCATGCATTCCGGCATTGGGTTAATCTAGGTGTAACATTTATTACAGTACTACTTTTTTTTAAGACTTGAGTACATACAGCAGGCCAAATATTAAGCTGGCGTGCGTGACGGCAGCGTTTTCCGTGCTCCTGTACCTTATGTTGGCGCAAACCTGCGAAAATACAAAATTTAAGCACAGGCTCACTGAGCCCGTGCTTAATATTGAGCTTTCCGTAAGTTTGCTTCATCCCAAAGCGCAGGAGCACAGAAAAATTGGCCGTCGCACACGACAGCTAAAGATTTGGCCGGCTGTATACGCTTGTTAAATGCATGCGTCACGAAAAAATGCACATTTAACAAACCATGTCATGCATGGACAATCTAGATGCTCGGAGTACGTTCACTACCTTCATCCCTGACGTTCATATTGGGGCTTGGCTGATTTTACGCTGACATGTGTAATGCATTTGAACTATACGATCATAATGTGCTGACCGACTCACTCACTCACTCACTCACTCACTCACTCACTCACTCACTCACTCACTCACTCACTCACTCACTCACTCACTCACTCACTCACTCACTCACTCACTCACTCACTCACTCACTCACTCACTCACTCACTCACTCACTCACTCACTCACTCACTCACTCACTCACTCACTCACTCACTCACTCACTCACTCACTCACTCACTCATTCAAACTGGTCAATGCTTTGGCCGGCATATATGGTGAAGGCCCCGATAACATACTTGCATGGCTTAAAGGCGTCAGAGTAAGCAGCGCCGGCGACATCGGTATTGCTCGTTGCGCGTCAACACTAAGTGCGACGAAGTTTTCCAGCTGACGCTGGCGCGAAGAGCCAGACCGAAAAGGCAAAAATCCCTCACTCCTCTTTCAAGCCTCTCGGCTCCCAAAAAAAACATCCTTCGCCGCCCCACTCCCGATGGGAAGCGGCACGCCACCGGCATATATGACCGGCTCTGGGAAGACCGTCCGCGCGCCGCTATAGGCGCCAGCTGCGCCCTGCGCTACTCCCCACACATGCTGCGCGGAGCCGCGTACGCGAAAACGAGATTATTTGTATGCGTCACGCGGCGCGATCGCGCCGGAAGGGGAGAGGAGGCGAAGGTGTCCCCCTTAATTTCCGGGAACCATCATTCGCCGAGTACACAGAGCGGGGCGCTGTCTTCTTGCCACGCAGCGTTCTATGCCTCCGAGCCCTTCGTGTGTGTGGCCCAGATTGTCTTTGGCTGGGGCTGGGTCGGCTTCGGAGCATCCTTGGGTGCAGCGTTGGCCAGATTATAGCACGGGTTCAGCCGTGAGGAGGAACTACGTGGAGGGCGCAGACGGCGCAAGGCACGGAACAGCGTGTTTTTCACGATACCGACGGTTAAATTGAAAGGACGGGTGTGTCAAGTTTGTTGCTTCAGTAGTATTGACGAAGTACGTAAAAATGAAAAATTTTATTTTTTTCACTTTGAAGTCAGCCTAAGAATTATTACTAGGACAGGCGCTCGCATTTCTTACTGACCTTTAACGGGCTTTAGAAATGCTGGCTTTGAACCTGCGGGATGAAGGAAATAATTCACGGTCACATCAGGCCTGTGAAGATTCCGTAGATTCTTTCTAGTGGATGACAAGAAGCAAAAATCTTCCTTCAGCAGGTTTCACGTCATCACCAAAATTAATTAATTTCGCCAACGAAGCATAGCACTGCTTTTGAAAACCTGGCTCATTGTGCCTCTACTCGGCCTTTGCAGCAGTGTAAAATAAATGTTGGATCTAGCTGCTTTTTATTTGTTTAAATTTAATTTATTTAAATGAAATGAAATAATTCTTGCACGAAATGGCGCGGTTTTTGGTCAGTTGAGCTTGGTTGCCTGTACTAGCACAACGAGTTTACAACCGCTAGAGCAAGAGACCTCACACAAGTCTATTTTCCAGAAAAGAAAAAGAAATGATTTTGTTTTTGTCAGGACGTGTGTTATAGCGATACTGAGAAATGCTCATTCACGCGTTCCAGCAAATATAATAGAATTCGTGCCATCGAGTGCACTGTCGCTCACGGCCAAATACTGCTCGCGGAAATGGTTTGGAGCTTTGCGGGATGGCATAGATTACCGGCACGTTTGCACCTGTCGACGCTTACAAACCAAAGGCAGTATAGAGTTTTCTTTAACTCTAGAGAATTCACGTACACCACAGTCACTCCCGCCTCATTCCGGCGCTCTCCGCGCACAACGAGCGGCTCGAGGAAACCTTGCAATTAATATTACGATCCCTTACGGAAAATTAGCAGGCACATCGGCGAAACGTTCGGTGTTCCTGCTAAAGAAACAAGACTGACGGCGCACTGCTGGGCTTTTCATTTGATCTTCAAGTGCAGCTGCTCTCACCGATGCCCTGGTCGTCATCGAGGTGATCTGCTGCTTCTCCGCATACTATTTGTCTAGTTTTTTTACCTTAATTTTCTTCTAAGAGCAACCGGATAACCCGGATTGGTGTACAGCGTATGCTTAGGAAGCGAGGGGTGCCGTTTAATTCTGCCCGGGCATGCTCTATCATTGAGGACGCAAAATTGTGTTTGAAAAAATAAGGCTTGGAAGCTCAATTATGCATTTCCGTTTTAAAAGTACTAAAAGCAATAATCATTTCACTATATTCTCCCTATCCTTTTTCTTCCCCTATTCTCCGTACAGTTCACTCCAACTGTACGCCATAGAAGAATGGAACAATCTTCCTGAAACCGTTGTCATCGAAACTAATCCCGCCAGATTTAGGGAGCTAATAACAGACCACTTGAACCAACTATAGCTACTTCCCTCGCGATGCTCTGCCTGCAATTTGAACTGCTTGTGCCATTGCGACCCCCCCCCTCCCCCCCACAAGTGTTTTTCCACTTATTTAATTTCCGTACATTTTAATGTTTAATTTTATATACTACTGCTTTGCCTTATATATCCTGTACTATTTGAATTACCTGGCGCTAATTGCATGTCAAACTTGTTATTCTTGTTATTTTTTGTTATGCTTTTTTATGTTTACATGCCTTTGTTTGACCGTTTCACACCACTGTCTTCCCCCCCCCCCCCCCCCCCTTATGTAATGTCCCAGACGGGAGTTTTATGGGTTCAATAAATGATGATGAAATGATGAACTACCGAAAAGCGTAGCAGCTGCCCGCTTGCAATAACTATCGGTGCATAATGCGCCCTGGAGTCGTGATATTCGCTGACGGGGATAGCGAGACCCGCCATCAGCTAAAGGCGCTCTGTTTTCCTTGGACACTTTCACTCTTACAGCAGCGACGCCGCCTATGAAGCGCCGGAGGATGAAAGATAGGACGAGGGGTGGTGAAAGTGAAAAACTTCAATTGCATCCAGCGGACCATCGCCGCCGTTCGAGCGAAAACATTTTCCCGTCGCTGGCCGGCACCGGTTAGTGGAGGGGCGTTTTTCTGCATAGTGACCCCTTCCGGAACTGAGCAGCGAATATGAGCTCCTCGAGATGACTGGGAGGCGCGCCATATGGAGCGTCAAGGGTGTCAACGAAAGCAGAAATACAGCGTATAGGTTGCTGATATTTCATATCGCCGGAAACTCGACAGAGTGCTCTGGAAGTTTAATGCAATGCGAAAAAGTGTCCGGCTTGTGGCGAGCAACTGAAACGAGACCAGAAATGTTTTTTTTTTTTCGAAAGAAACAAGAGTATTTTGCGAAATACCCCGAGATACGTCCCGTTCAATTTTGGCATACTTGAAGGCAATATGAGCACCAGAACTGCAGATGACGTTGAAATCACTTCGGAGCTCTGGTTATATGGAGAACTCACAGACGCGTTAGGAATGCAAGCCGAGATTTCCATATTTATTAAAGGAGTATAGACACCTAACTTTTGGGTGACTGTTTATCGCTTTGTAATGATGCATAAGGCATTACTATCTATGGATTAGCACGTGTTATTCTCCTACGACCGCTAAATTATTTATAAGAAAATTTCTTTCTCGTGCTTTTTCGGTTCCAACAGCCGATTCCAACAGCCGGTTCCAACAGCCAAGTGACGTCAAAGTGTAGTTACAGGTCACGCGAGGCACGAAAAAACTGCTATGTAACCGTGCTACTATATCTGTTGTCATTCCGGCTCTTGAGGAAGGCTGGCTTGAGTACTGTAGAGAATTAAAGTGATTCGGCAGCGATTTTATCTGTTTTTTCATGCCTCACGTGACATATAAACACACTTTGACGTCACAGCCATCGTTCGGCTGTTGAAACCCAAACCAAAACAGCATGACAGAAAAATTCGATTATAAATTATTTAGCGGTTATAAATTATTTATAAATACAACATGGTGATTTATGCATAGAAATGTCCTCCGCATCATTGTAGACAAGAAAACATGCCACCAAAATTATCTGTCTATGCTATGGTGCTGTTACTTCAGAAATCTCGCATATACTTCGTTATTGCTATATAAGGTTGCACTTAACTGGGCGTAAACAGGCTTTTACTGCAAAGGGAGCGTAGAATTACTGCGTGATAACGTCTACTGAAAAATTCACACATATATGTCAAGAACGTTATCGACAGGCGGTTAATGAGCTGTGAACCAAAAAAAACCGAGCTGTGAAGTGCAGAAATACGCGGGTTCGATCCCGGCCGCGGCGTCTGAATTTCGATGGAGGCGAAATTCTAGAGGCCCGTGTACTGTGCGATGTCAGTGCACGTTAAAGAACCCCAGGTGGTCGAAATTTCCGGAGTCCTCCACTACGGCGTCTCTCATAGCCTGAGTTGCTTTGGGACGTTAAACCCCAATAAACTAAACCAAAAATACAGTATACGC
The DNA here is from genome assembly GCF_055824585.1 of Amblyomma mixtum. Taxonomy (NCBI): domain Eukaryota; kingdom Metazoa; phylum Arthropoda; class Arachnida; order Ixodida; family Ixodidae; genus Amblyomma; species Amblyomma mixtum. The sequence continues at coordinate 266,431,023 of NC_143012.1, forward strand.
ATGCATTTTCGTCCTGAAGCACGTAACAGCTAAATGCATTGAATTTATTTATAAAAAAACCCCAACGAAGAACAGCCCAGTTATAAGTTCGCGCCCTGTGTGTTGGTGTCGTTTATGATCCTCGTCTTTTTGCAAGCTAAAGGCCTTAAGAGTATACTTAAGGGCCTTAAGAATCTGAAGGCTTTGTAAAAGCCTAACTAGGCCCAGTTTTCGCATTTTTAGCGGTGCTCGGTTTTTCGTGACTTGAGGCGTCGCTGACTGGTTATAACAAGTGCAGTGAAGTGCATGTGAGGCGTAATTCACAATGCGTGCACGTGTCTTGTTCCTGGTTATGCTTGCATGGCATCGATTCGTTATTCGTGATAGTTCAAACACGGGCTTCTGCGTATACAATAAAAAAAATCGCTGCCGTCGCTGATATGTGCTGCTGTTTGGTTAGCATCACAAAATCATAATTAAAAAGATACCTCGAGCTCATCCAGTCATTGTTTCCCTGACCCTGACAGCTGTGTCTTCATTTCTGTGAGCTCCTAGCGTGTAGGTAGTGTGAGGATGGATTACATCGTGATGAAGCATATTGAGGCCCCATCTGACTTAGTATGTCCATCGCTTTCTTCTGAGGAAGCAGACGGTCACTATAATTTTGTTATTCGGCTTGAAATGTATACACACAGGTCGTGTCAGTCTTGAGCGTACTGTTGTTTAAGAGCGTTTGTGTTTATAATTTGCCGTCTTAGTTTCGGGAGTATAAAATTTTAAGCCACGGGCGTGGAATTAAAATATTTAACACCTGAACTGCTCAGCCTTAGCGAATGCCTGATTGTAAAAGGAAAAAAAAAATAATAATGCGCGCAACACTATTCTGTCATCGAACTGCTATGAGACGTGTCAAGTCAGAGCAATATCGATCGCCTCTGACATGTTCGCAGGCGAGCTCCAAGCTCTGGAGTCGCTATGCAAGGTCATTATCGATCATGACGAAATATCGTGGCGCCATCCGGCCAGACTTCGCCGTGATTATGTAAGCCACCAACTGCTTCATTTTTGTAGGCCTTTGCGACTAAACAATTTTTTTATGAAATACTTTTTATTTCTTAGAGCTAACAACTGACGCTGTGTAAATGGCTTTTTTGTTTTGCTTGCAAGATAAGTTCCAGCCTCAGGACCCGGTTTCATTATTAACTCCTGAAAAGTGGACTTGGACATATCGCGATCTGTATAGCGCTCCACGGCTGATGCAGAATTGCGTAGTTAAAAACATACGGAGCATCAGTTCCCCTATCGCAAAGGCTCGTTATAGTAAGACTGTTCCCAAGGTAGAATTTGAAGGAGCCTAGGCATCATGCGCTTGCTCGCAACACTGCTCTAGCTTCAAAAAGCGATCCGATAAGTCGCTGTGGCCATCTGTGCAACACTGACTTTTTACCACAACTAAAGATTCCAGCCGGCATCTCACGTAGCGACGCCACGCTGCTGTGTCAGTTCTGATTGTGAGTGGCTTTTATGAACGCTTATTAAAATCTAAGTGGCTTGGGTGGCTCTCGGAATAGCAAACATTGTAACTCTGAAAAAAAAAAAAACCTAAGCTACGCTGCCGCTGTCCCGAATTTCATGAGCGCCTCTAAAGCCAGATCTGTGCCGTTTGAACTCGAGTCTTCCAAAAAGGACCGTTATAGTGTGATGATGACATTATGGGCGCCTGTCTGCACAAGCAACACCTTCTTGTTTGTATTGAAAAGGAAGGAATATGGATCATTAGGACGCTTCACTTATAGAGAAAAGTTCATTTTAAAAGCACCTAGTGGGTGCCCGCCCTGAGTCGTATTGCTAACATAAATGCTAACATAAAATGAAAAATAAAGTGCAAGCACTGAGCCATCGGAATTAGTTCCACTGGTAAAAATCAATAAACACAATAAGCGAACAATACAGTACAGGCAAATACATAAAAATGCAAAAATAAGCAAGGACATATCTGTTCCTTCCCTTTCTTTCACTTTATCCGCTGCACAACCTTAGGGTAGGTAACCAGGTGAATGGCAGGTTAACCTCCCAGATCTTTCTCTATTTTGTTTCTGTTTTGTTTTTTAAAGGGTAAATATTATTTCTTTTATTGGAAAACCAAATGAAATCATTCTTTCACTGCTTAATCGTGGTTTAACAAACTTTATCAATTGCTGCGAACCTTCAGAGTGAGGTGAAACTTCTCGTATACGACAGTTCATGACCCGACCGTAGGTGCACAAGGACTCAAGAAAGTATGTAAATATGCCTCGAAGAGAAATATGGCGCTATGAAGGCCCACCAAATAAACACAGAAATAACTGATTTCAGTAATCTTGTGTAATTAGATCATCGGAATAATTCAAAGAGCACCGACAGTCACACCGAAAAAGATGCGCATGCTATATATAAATTCCAAAAATTGGCAGAAGGACTCTGTTTCTGTAAGGAAAGGTGATTATAAAATGGGGTTTAACGGGCACCTAAAATATATCAAGTCAAAACACACATGCTGTATTTTTATCTGCCTATATTAACAACGCTCGAGTTACAAGCATAGGGTAATTTGAGCTGAGATAGCCCTAGCTCTGAACTTGTACCAATTACTCTGCAGTGTTTTTTTTTTGTTTTCAATTCTTTTAGATCGCAGCGCATAAGAGATCGTCACAGGTTTTCGCGGCGGCATCTGAGCGATGTCCTGGCCTTATGGTGGATGCCACGGGAACCACCCGGAGAATGTTTCTGGTGGTGGAGGATAGCCGGATGGTGGCCGGTATCGGGTCTCGGTGGCGCCAGAGTGGTCAAGAGTGGCGCCTATAGGTAATGCGGCAAAAAAACTCGGCGTATACACCCGGCCAACTCTTCTACCTCGAAGAGAGAGCCAGAGAGAGTTGCTAAACACGAAGCTAGTGGAGCTGCTCTCAAAATCGCATTATCTCAGGGGTATACGTCCCAGAAACTTTTTCGTAACCCCGTCCTCTTTTTTCGAGGCTTGCGTCACAGCGTTCTTCAAGAGACACACACTTACTTCAGTGTCCTCAACCAGGCGAACAGCGTATGCGTTCGCTAGTGGCATGAGAGGCTGGAAAGCTATCAACGCACAGAGGAAGGAAGGGGCTTTCCTGCTGTCCCCTCGGAAGCCATCGCTGCCTCTTTTTTGCCTCCCTCCGCGAGCGGGACGCAGTCTGTGTCAGCAGGGAAGAGTCGGCTCTTCTGCTTAGCTCGCCCCTGGGGCAGCGCCAAGTTGACAATAGGCCGCGTCAATCTCATGCCCGGACCCACCTCGCACTTTTCCATCTACCGCAGCGCTTCTACGCGCAACCAGCACCCTTCTCCACCACCACTGCCGCCACATCATCGCCCTTTCTTTTATTTTTGTTCTTTTCCCCTGTGTCCTTCGTTTTCCCTTTAAGTGCCTTATTTTTATTCTCTTTTTTCTCCCACGAAGTCGCTGGACAGCTAGGCGGTATAACGACCGTCTTTATCGATGGGAAGCGTCCGCCGGCGCTGGGCGGATGCTGTAGGTTGTTTGGTTTTGCACTGCAGCCGAGAGCAGATTTGCGCTAAAATAAGACGAACAAAGAACTGGGGAAAAGCGGGATGCTGTCGCATGAAAGAAAGAGAGCATGTGCTGCATGCTGTGCTCGATATTACGTCACCGTTCAAAGCGCTTTGTGAACACGTGAACGGCTTCCGCTGTCTCTTGGCTTGATTTTTCTCTCATTCACCTCTTTTCTTGGCATAACCCTGTAGGGCCTTGGGTTTCTCCAGTGCTTCGTTATATAGTTCACGTTGAATATACAGCAGGCTTTATTTAGCATACATGCCATTGTGTTTAAGCTTATGAGGAATATGAATGGGCTCATTCAATTTAGTGAACACGATATTATTTCACAGAGTAACTAGAGTACGCCTTCCGGTTGTAATGCCAGCCATATCATCTTCGTTTTGTACATGTCCGTTATAACTACGTTACTTTTAGGCCCTTTTGTGGTAAACCTCGAATCCGCAAAAGTCTTTTGGATTTTAGCTTTGGGGGGTTACTTCTGCCACTATAAATGGTGCACCGGTTGAAGTACTTTACTTCATCGAGAAGTCTTTTTCGTTCATTATGGAGCTCTCCAAAGCTACGACGTAGAGGGCAGCATCAGTTACTTGAATTTCGAATTTAAGTGAAAGCCCCTGGTTAGTAGCCCAATTCGACAAGAAAATTCAGCAAGCGCGGGGCATTCAGGAGCTAGTTTAGTAAAGTTCCCGTTAAGAAAATCGAAAATAAATGCGTAGAACTGCTCGATCACTATTTTTATTTAACCACAAATGGAAACTTTTAGAATTTTCGAAAACAATCAAAGCGATATGCTGCCACGAAGAATAAGCTGTTTATGGGCTTCCAGAAAGTTTGCGTGTATAACAGCGCCGCGTGCCCAAATTAACTGCGCACTATGCAAAACAAGATATGTGTTCACGAGACACAGAAGTTAATAATCATGTATTAAATTCATGCAATCCCTGCCTGCACAGTCTTCTACGTCATAATACCCGTATTACCATCTGTTTTTCACGTCGCTTTGGTGAACGATAAATAAATATTTCAAGTAACGAAGCCGGACAAACTTGACGCGGCTCACAGATTTGTTCAACGAAGATTTCCGAAAATGAAAAAACATTTAAACCGCGGTGTCATAACGTTCAGGTTTAGTTCCAAATTTTGGCCCTTGCTTTCTAACTGATATTGTATTAAACTGTCTTAACCGGTTGTCCGACACAACAGTGTTCAAGCATCATCTGCATCTGTAACGAAGTAACTTGCACGGAGGGAGCTGCTGCATGCTGCAATTTAAATCTGGTGCTCGAGCCATAACAGACGCGCTGCATAATTCGCTCTTGGTTAGAACTTTCCCGTATTTTAAACTTACCTTCCTTGGAGCTAAAGCCGATAAAAAAGGCCCACCAGCGTATCCTGATTGCAAGGAGGGGTCTTGGAAAGCGTACGAACTATGCCGGAAGCGCAGCCCACGTCTAAATTAGCTTGCCCGTTAAAGCAGATGCAGCGAAACAGAAAAGTAGCAAACGCTGTGAGAGGGTAGAATAGCAAAATGAAGTGCTCTATATGCGCTCCAAGAGCCCATGAGAAGAAGCAGACGGCGGCAGACGGAGCTGCGGCACCGAGGCCGTCGGTTGGAGGCTCAGACATGTGCTATCGCTGCGGGGACGAGTTCCATCAGCTCATCAGGGAATCGAGATCCAATATGGACAGCGCCCAAGCGCCGACGCTACAGTGGCAGCAAGAGGGCTCGTCCCAAGAAATGTGGAGAGCGCGAAATTAACCCTCGGGTTGAAAGAAACAAAACAACGAGGCGAGCCTTTTGGCTTTAAAGGGAGCAGACGGGCCACCCACACTCTTCCCCATCCCCTCCTCGCTGCCTTTCCCCTCGCCCTTTCTTCTCTCTACATCTCCCTCTCTCCACATGTCGTCGTTCGCTACTACTTTCTTTTCTTAACCCCCGTTCATTTTATTGGATTTCAGCCAGGCACAGGCGCTCCAGGCAGCGATCTGAGCGTGTACGCTACAAGGAGCGGACAGTATGAGGCCAGAGTGGAGAAGAGCTACATGTAATAAAAGTCCGCGTATCCACTGCAAAAGCTGCTTCGAACCCCTGCTTGCAAGGCGAAGCGAAAAAGATCTCATAACGAACGCAAAGTGAGGAGGGGCATAGACAAGAAAGAGAAAGAATCAAAGGACCCTGGCATGCTCGAGAGAATCTGTGCTTGAGACTGTCGATGAACGGAGCTCGAGCGTAAAGAACTGGCAGCCTATGTCTTGTTAGTATGTACTTCTGTTTACCTTTTACTGCGAGTAATGGTGTTCTTTTTTTTTCTTCATATTCTTGCGCTGTGATGGCGGAAGGATGGAATGGATAAGAGCAGAGCAGTACGCCGTAATTACACGCCAGAGTCCCCGAGTCTTGACAGTGCCTTCAGCGTTCTTTGCCAAGAGTGCTCGAGCTTCTGGCTTGTGCATGCGCGTTTGTACTTCCGTGCGTGCGTGCGTCTCATAAGAGCAATGCCGTGGCCGGTCATTTTGAGTGAGCTCGGCGACTCCCTGTTTGCCTGTACTATCCTTGTGTCGAGTGTGCATTTAACTGTCATCGGAGTCGCCTTTATTTATTCTTTCAACCGTTTAAAACAAATACGAGTTGTAAGTTGCGTTGATCAATGCGCACTAGTAAACCGTTTAAAACAAATACGAGTTGTAAGTTGCGTTGATCAATGCGCACTAGTAAACTCGAAGGAGTTTCCATATGAGGCTGCCTACATAACGAGAACTGATTCGAAGCTCCTTCAACAAAATATCGCGTTGAATGTAATCTTCGCCGAAATGCTTTAAAGAAACGAAATAAAAGATCAGCGGCAGCACTGTTAATAGGAAAAGTTTTGTGATTAATTCGTGTCGTATCGAATCGCATCGGACCGTCGTCCCATTCTTCTGATAAGATAGCCGTGACGGACGCTCTGCTTCGGCTAAAGGTAGCACAGTTGTGGTCAGATCGTTTCACAGTGATGTTTTGAGATTTCCTTTGGCTTATGTTGTTGGGGCAAGGTATGTCGTTTATTTTGCAATGTTTTATACCTTGGAAGCTCTCCTTCATAGGAAAAAAGTCTGCGCACTTGTAAATAGTTTTTCTGCTTTTATTGCACTGCTCACTTCTGATGCAGCCAGCCGCTGTTGGCTTGACTGAAATCGGGACCAGTTATTAGAAAGCCTTATTACAAGACGTCTCTCTTACATGACATCTGGAAGCCCTGAGAGTAGCTATGAATGACAAAAGACTGTTTTGTGATACAATGCTACATCTGGTGCTCGTGCCTATTTATTTTTAGTTTCATTTATAATCGACTTTGCAGCCGTGAATGGCGACTCTTTCTTTTTTTACTTGTTGGCAGTGAAGGCACTGTTGGCGTTCTTTTCAGAAAACATATAGATGAGTGAAAGTGGTTTTGAATTTAAATACAGCTTTTAGACGGTACTACGCACACGCAGACGCACGCACGCACGCACGCATGCACACACACACACACAAACACACACACACACACACACACACACGCGCGCGCGCGCGCGCACACACGCACACACGCATACGCACACGCACGCACGCACACACACACACGAACACGCACGCACACACACGTACGCGCACACGTGAGTACACACATACACGCACACGCGCGCACGATTACTTTATTCATAGAGCAGAACTTTTTCCGGTTTCTTGCTGTTTATTCCGGGAGGTCTGCTGAGGGTCAACTGCCTACTAGCAGAACAAAGAGACGTTGCTCCATGACATGAACTACGCTCTGCGATATTCCAAAAGGCCGACTAAGGTAGAAACAGCTCGGAAAAATATAACTCTGGTAAGAAAAAAGAAAATGACAGCTGTCTGAAGGAGTCGCAGAGAGAGCGTATTGTGCTCTGAGCATACGCGAGCTGAGGTATGAAGCTGACGTCCAGCGGCTGAACCTCAGGTGGCGGGTTTGATCGAGGCCGCGGAACCTTGTTTCGATGGTGTCGAAATACAGAAGCGCCCGTGGGCTGTGCAATATCAGCACTTGCCCCCGCCCCCCCCCCCCCCCAAAAAAAAAAAAAAGAAAAAAGAAAGTGGTCTACAACAGTCTATTAATGTCCACTACGATGTACCTCATAGCCTCCGGGTTCCTTCGAGACATTAACCACCACAATTTATTTAATAGATAAAGGCTGTTCTGCGACTAAATGAAAGGAGCCAAAACATAAATATGAACTGTCTGAGGGAGAAAGCTGAGCAAAACGCTGAATGACTGCTTGAGTGTTTCGCTTACTCAGCAACTCAGCACTTTAATATCTTGATTAACGGGCGCTACCGAATAAACCGCGATGAAAAACTTCTCGTTCCTGATAGCTGACTTCGTACTGGCGGTAGCGTTATGTCTAAGGACAGTATTGTGTGATCCCATATATTTTTGTTATCATTATCAACGGCACCACTAATCTTTCTTCAGTACCAGACGTGGTTCGCGACAAGGAGCGCTCAGAAAACAATAACAGTGTTTCTTTGACACCGCAGTAAGCGTGTGTGGTGACATTGTAAGCTGATTTTGAACTGGATATGGAACTCGGAGAACAGCTTTTGATGTACTTAGTACATCGGCGGGGGCTTGATGAACGATGCACATCGGCGAAGGCAGTAGAGACTACCAGCAGCCGGAAGTGATTCGATTCTGGCGCGCCGACAGGTGATCTTCTGTCTCAAGTGGCCGTTGGCAGTTCCGAGGGAGGGGTCTTCCGGTGAAACCATGCAGGGCGACCCGGTAATAGGGATACGCCCTGTAGAGGTGACCTTCCCCGCCACACTGATAAAAGAGGGGACGACGGTCCAGGGTACGCCGCACGTCAGTCTTTCGGTATCGCTAGTAGCCTGTCCGAGCGGGGTCAGGAGGAGTATATCAGGCAGCTTCAACGCTGGAGTCGTGGGAGGGACGTTGTAATCCGATGCACCACATTGGTCAGACAGGTACGAGGGCGTTGCGGGAAACTTGGAGGCTTGCTGCTATTGTCCTGACAGACGCACTTCATTCCGGATGACTTCAGGCAGTGACCAAAAATCATGCGGCAAACCCTTGCTTGACAGCACGCATAACCTAGTGCCACGTTGGATTCCGCGTGCTTCAAGTTACGAGTTATTGCCGCAAAGTGCATGCACACAATCTCGTTTTCACACCGCTTTCAAGAATTCACCACAGCTTCTCCTCTCTGCCGGCGGTGTCTTGCGAAAATGATCAGCAGGTTACGGCAGAAGATCCAGAATGGAAAAGAAGCGTCATGGTTCCGGGGCTTTCTTTTTCTTAAGCATGAAATATATTTCATCCAGCTCACGGTCATCGCTCACCCCGTTGCAACGTTCGACAGGCTCGAAAGTCTCGAGCCAATCTTCGGCATCCTCGAACACGTCGCCATAAAAAGAGGGGAGAGTTCGCGGCCGGTGTCATAGGAGCGGTGCCCGCAGGCTGCCCTCAGTTGCCATGGCAGCTGATTTCAATGTGTGAGGCTCCGTCGCCCTTGTGGCGGCTGTGTCGCTGTTGGACCGGAGTTATATTCATGCTGACCCTTAGCGTACGCGGGTCGGAAAGTGTACCCACGACCTCGATCAGATTTGCTACGGATATTGCAAAGCAGGCAGTGGGAGATCGAAGAACTGTCAAGTCCGTCCGAGTGAGCGCGGGTGAGATGCTGATGAACTTCTGCCTGCTTTTCTCCCGAGACTTGAATCACTAGTAGGCGTCTAAACAGGAAATGAAACTGCCGTCATCAATGATCAGAATATCATACCGCTCTGTGTGCGTTCTGTTGAAGCATTTTCTTTCATTTGAACAATAATTTATTTAAGAAATATTTTTGCCTAGGCGCAAGAAACAAAACAGCCTAAACACGCGAGAATGATCGCGGCTTTTTTCAGCGGAACGATTTAAATGAAAATATTGGCACTGATCACAAATCAGCCGCTCCCTTTCCTAAAGTTTCCTTTTCCTTTTTGTTCTAAGTCCCCGCTATTCCATTCATGCGAGCCGCCGCGAGAACGATAAAACGTATCAAATCTAGAACCATGCTCTTCCGTTTCAGCTGCGGTTTTCCTCCACTGTCCTGAGAACGGACAAACCCAGGCCGCAGCCGGCCGCCGTAGCGAGCGATAGCCGCGGATATAAATGGGCCGCAGACATGTTCCCTGCCCTTTCCCACCCCGCCGGCGGACCACAACTCAAAACGCTGAGTGACATGCTAAAGCCAGGCGCGCGCTCGAGAGCGTAATTGCGGCATGTCACCAGCACAGGTCGGGGTTATTACCGAGCGCCCCCTCGCGCCATTCCTTACCAGACGCTGCAGCTCCGCCGCCCGCGCCCTCTGGTGTTTGCTTTTCTCCCTTCCGCTTCCCTCTCCTTCCTTGTTTCATACCCCCCTTTCTCCTTCTCTCGCTTTCATTCGTTTTGATTCCGTGCTGCATGTTTGCTCTTTGGCTGCTTCATTCCCGTCCGTGCTCAGCGTCGTAGTTTCGTGTTTCGAGCAGTTTCCTTCTGTTTTTCTTTCCTTTCATCTCGCCTCGTTCACTTTCACTTTACGGTCCCGGCCCCTTCCAGTCTGCTCCCTCGTTCTCCTCGCCTTCTGTCCTTTCGCTTGCCTGACGCGCATTTTCTGCTTTCAGCCCGCCGCTGCGAGCAGGGACACGACACGAGCACTTCCTAAGCGGCGTGCCCGGTTCCTTGCGTGCGGCTGAGGGCTCGTTTTCTTCGCTGGCGAGCGGGACAAGCCGACACCGACCGACGTGTGTTTGTGCTGGGACTGCTCCAGCCGTTTTGTGTCTGTGTATGCATCGGAATGTTGTGGATTTGTCATCTCGTACCGCGAGTCCACGCGGAGAGCGCGCGGTCGTTTTTCAAAAGCGGACCCAGCGGTCCCGCGCGAGACGACCGCAGTGCGAGATTGTGCTGAGCTATCTTTTTTCTCTCCTCTCGTCTCTTTCAAAATCTGCCTACTTCTTACCGTATCTCACTCGCTCGCCATCTCACTTGCCCACTAGTCAGACGACAGGCATGAAAAAGTGGAAATTTTTCTTCTAAACAAATAAAAACAACAAAAAGTAGAAAGTCGGTGGAACCAACGGCCCTGGTCACGCAATCTACAGTGCCAAGTCGGCGAGAATGGTATAAAAAAATTGCGCGAAAGCGCTTCCAACAATAAAGCAGACAGCGATAAGCAGTTTAAAGGGCAACTGCACCACTTTTTGAAAATTTTCCGATGTTCAAGGATTCAAATCTATATAGGCTCCCAATCTTCGTATCCTTCCCCTCCCGACCAACATGTCCCCCGTCCTGCACGCCGGACGTCGTCATGCGGCCGCACAGCACCATTCCCCTCTCTTTGATACCCAGGGTGTAGCTTACACGGATGCCTCCTTCGTGGCTCCTCGAGGTTCCTGCGGCTATGCCCTGTATCATCCACACCTCCCTGCTCCTGAAACCCACACCAGCGGGCCGTATCTACACCCTCCAGACGCATTGTCCCTCGAGGTTCTCGCCATTGCGCATGCCCTCCAGTCATTTACCCTCCTTCCCTCTCTCGGCCTATAAATTATGGTCGAATAAAAGTCTTTTACTACTACTACTAGGCTGTAGGCAAAGCATGCGAAGTGTTATTGCACTAGCATTCAAAGTAGTGACGTAACCGACGATTGAATTTTGCGCTTATCGTCATGCACCGGAAGAGTGCGGGGAAGTTTAACGTGTCTTCACGGAAGGTATGATTTCAAATTACCGCTGTCGTCAACCACACCCTGCTTTGCCTTGTTGGACGCTGTAAAACAACGCTCGGAGGGATTTGCCTTCGGTGGCAATGGCTTTTTTTCTTCTAAGCAGGCACTTATGCGTTGGAAATGTGCCGATGCCTTCGCTGACGTCATAAGCCCCCCCCCCCCCCCCCCCCCCTTGGCGTTTGGCGTTGTGCGCTGCGGAGAAGTCTGAAGGGAGTAGCGATTTTAATCGGCGATTACGTCACTATTTTAAACGTTAGCCCAAAAAGACTTTGCATGCTTTACCTGCAAGTTTCGCACATTCGACCCTTTTAAGTTCGTTGATTTCTAGAACATAAGCAGGTTCTCTTTAATTAAAATACTATCTGAGTTGAATCTTTACGTAAAATTCATCCCAGTAGCACACTACACTGCTAACTTCAGATGTCAAGTTCGACTTTCTTATTATTAGCGAAAAACGAGCTATTCCAGTACAAAACGAATGCAAAGGAAACCTCCGGAAACATAACATAAAAACGATTTAATCCCTGGTTTAAAAATAAAGCCAGCAGATAAAGATGCAATATTTAGAGTGAGAGACAAGGTTATGCAAAACATTATGTAAGCTTTGGATTTCCTGGTGCATCAAAGTATGAGCTTCTTTTTTTATTTTCAGCAAGAACTTTGTGCGCAAATACCGCCCAGCACATCTCCGTAACCTTGCTTGAGTGTTTTCTTTGATTTCTTTCATATCAAGTACGTTTTAGGTGGCCAATGTAGAAAATAACGCTAAGAAATCTCTTCGCCATATTCACCAGCCCCCTCTCCGCGTACACTTTAAATTAAATAAAATCAAAATTCTTTTTTTTTTTTCAACATTGGTACAGTGTTGATGGCTCTCCTTTCATCCTCCTTTCCTACCCTATCTCAACATCGAGACTGCTCGTCACTCGCTTGACTACACATTCATTTCTTCTTCATTTTTATTTTTAAATAGACGCATTCAAGCGTGAAGGCATTGTTTGCTCTAGACAGCAGCATGTATAACAAAACCGCTTCACTCTTCTTTGTACACGCTCTCCGTGCTCCCTTTTCAGTCCTTTTGGGAAGCGTCTATAAGTTGCGACGTCCCGCTGGTTCCCTTTCAAAAGCAGCGCAAAGCTGGTGTAGCGAAAATAAGAAAGGCAATTGCGGGGTCGCGCGAAAGCTGGTCGGTACACACAAGTGGATGAAACGTCGAAAATAATGGAGAGAGAAGAGCTAGAGCAATAAGGGGAGCGCTGCAAAATGAATTGCCGCCAGCGAGAGCATAAACGCAAGCGCGGACTGGCGGGCGATAAAGGAAAATCCTTCCGTACCCTTCTCTTCCCACCCACTTCCACCCATCTTCATCTCTTCGCTTTTGCCGGGCTCAGATCACAATTCTGCCTCTTGCCATTTTCATCGCTACCTCCCCTCCCCCCTCTACCTCCCCAAGTCTCTTGCGCCACCAAGACGACACGATTCTGGCCGCGGCAGCGGCAACGATTGGCGGGGGGGGGGGGGGGGGGGGGGGGGGGGGGGTAGTTGCGGGCGCAGTGCACGCCGACCAAGCGACGCGTAGAATTGAAATGCTCCCGCTGCGTGGAGAATGGCTGTTTTAAGAAAATCCATCAAGCGAAGCGGACACGCCATTGATGCGTTCCAAAGCGGGGTCATTAGGAGACGCAGGGCTCAGCGTCTGCTTCATTTTAAATCGCTCTCCTTTTCGCTGTAATCCTTTTGCTTTTTTCGATATCTTCCTCTCTCCGTCTCTCTTCGTCTCCTGTTCTAGGCAATTCTTGTTCTCCAGATGAGCAGCAAAATAAGGCTAGTTTGCAGGCTCCGTTTCCCGTCGTCGCTCATTCCATCTGCATGTTTTATGAAGGCCAAATAAGAGCGCCTCGCGTGTGCGTGTGTGCCAGTCGAAGCTAGTTTTTAAACGTGAGACAAAATCTGCTGACGTTCACTGTTCATGAATTCCTCTCCGTATCCCCCCTTCCACCATCACCACCCCTCGGCACCGCCATCTCACTCCCTGAACTAAGAGACTCCGCCGTCCGATTCAAAAACAGTGCTTTCTGGTTTGATGGAGAAGAAAAGATGAAGGGAACATGCAGGGACTCTTTTTGTGCGCACACGCTATTGCGCTCGGTCTTCGGTGATCTTTATCACGAGCGTGTCCCCCCCCCTTGCGGCGCTTCGCAATTATTGAACTTGGGCGAGCTTTTATTTACGGCCTTATTTAGCGAGCGGAGTAAAATGCGGCGCGACGCAGGCTTCGTAATGATCATGGTTCTCCTATCGACTAGCGGAGATGGCCGTACGCTGGCGGCCCAAGCGGCAGAGAGCAGGAAATCATTGTCTGGCTGTCCTTATTTTTTTCTGCTTGTACGCCATTTTTGTAGAGAGATGGAAGGGGAGGTTTGGTTTAGTCTTTTCGTTATAAAGCATCGTGAACGCCGAGAAAATGACAATTTAGCTGAGCGATGAAATAATAGAAAATGACCGCACGCGAGTATTAATCTGTCTGGTGCGAGAGATTTATCCTGTGCTGATGGTCTTATCTGGAGATTAACGCACTGCGACATGTTTGCTTTCTTAATTTTTTTTCGCTCAAAATTACAAATACCCACTCTCATTTGTAGCTCTGGAACAAAATCTGTTCACTTCACATCCTTAAATAAGAAATCCTCGAAGGCGCTCACAAGGAACTTTGTTTTTCATTAAATCGTGCCTAAATCGGATTATTATTTGACAAAGAGAAGAACTGAAAGAAGCAAGCAGGTTTTTTTTTTTTTTTTTCTGAGAAGCAACTCTCGACGAACTACGATGGGGTTCATATGCAAGAAGAACTATACAAATGAACTTCTTACGATGGTCTTAGGACGGCTACTGTGAACGTATCAGCACTCCTCTGAACAACACTGAAAGGCTCTGAGCGCTTCTCTCTTTCAAAGAAAGATAATTAAGTATGCAGAATAAATGCAGCCTTGCGGGGCTTCGTGCCGCAGCAGCAAATACTGACGTCACTTCAGCAGGAGGTTGCGCACAGTGCATTGCACACAAGAGACGCCTTCGTAGGTACTGCAAGCCACCTAACAAGCAAACCATACATAAACAAAACTCCACACGTATTGGCTCAGCTTGTCTGAGGTTCGGGTCCTTCTGCTTTTAGTTAGTTTCATTTGCTCGCCCCAGTGCCTGGCTCGCCAGCTTACCGAGCCTGTGATGCTCTTTAATGAGAACCGTTGTTCATTCTATTGCCCAGCACTCCACCCGCTTACCGCTTATCACCTTTGCTTATCCATTTTTTTTTGTCGTCCCGCAATCCAATCACGTCTTTTTCTTCATGACAGCGAAAAGCTGCCGCTTTTGCGCCGAAAACAAACTGCCTCGGAAATTGGGATTGCGCCTGTTCTGCTAATTGCGCTCACTGGGAGATTTGGGAAGTCAGTGACACGAAGCCTTCTCTTTTGCCGCGAGTTTCGTTTCTTGCACTAGAACGTTTATTTGTTTTCATTGCAAGTTCGTTCACTCACTGCCGTTCTCCTGTCAAGGGCTCATTTATTACGAATGCAACTCTCTAAGAGTCAAGCTGCAGGTACCTCTTCTCCTTCGGTCTTCCCCTCTAGCGCGAAACATTTGCTGCAGATGACCCTGCCATCTATTGGCGAGAAACAACGCTAATTTGTTTTGCGCACGCTCCCGCAATAGCGAAGAAGCGAGGACAACGAACGACACTCGATGGCAATGAGCGCAGAGGGAGGAGTACATTAAGGGCCGCACTGCGTCTTCACCCGCTTAAGATGTCGTTCGCTCGCTTTTGTCTCGCATTGTTTCTGTTTCTTCACGCGATGTCCTCCCACTGTCGGCGCCGTTGCCAGAGCGCTCGGGCGAGCGCCATAGCGGTCCAGGTATACAAACACAAAGAAAGCAGAACTCTCCCGCGGCGCCAGGAGAAATGGATACTTCGCACCGGTCCTGCGCCAGGGCCGTAATGCGCATAATTGGATCGAGAAAGGGGGCACAAATTGGCCCATTCCGCGTTGCGAGGGTTTCATTGTCGCGCCCGTCTTCGCGCCCCACCCTGCCGGCCGACGTTTTGTTTCTGAACAGACGTAATTCGGTTTAAAAACCCCCCTCTCTCACCGTCCACTGCCTCTACCTTTGCCCTTTATTCACTCGTTCTTTATACCCCGTCGCTCTCAAATGGCGCCATTGCACACAGCGTGTGCCTCTGGCTCCCGCCGTCACCCACCTCACCCCTCTCCCCCGCCCTATATCTCTCCCTTTCTCCGAGTCAGATTGCACACATCGCGCCCTCTATCGGAAAAGAGTGAGGGAAGGCGTAACCAATCGGGAACGCGGTTCTCTCGGTGTGCGTTCGCTTGTTCGTTCGGTCGAACATGTCCGGTGTCGTCGTCACCGGGACGACTTCGAAGCGCCGTTAATGAATGAACTTACTTCGAGGCGTGTTGGGGGAGAGTCGAGAAGGAGGGACGGGTGAGAGGGAATTTAGGGAAGGGTGCGCAGCAAGACAGCCTAGGAATGAGGAGGGCGGGCAGCTGGAGGCGCCTCCTAGCGGGAAAAAGAGGGTGTTAGGAAGAGAGAGAGAGAGCCGTTATTCAGATGGCGTGACAATTCCTGCTGCCGCCGTCTCCCGTAATTGGGAAAAGAGTCACGTAGTGAAGCGTTTGCGAAAGTCGTCGCCGTGTAAGCGATGGAGTTCGATTATGCCCCCGCGCTACAGGGGCCCGCCCTTAACAACCGCCGCTCGGTTCGCACTCGGTTTGTGAGTGCGCTTTACGGACGAAACGTCTCCAGAAAGGGCCAGTAATTCACTGCAGTGCTTTCTTGTTACTTTATCTTGTCTGCCTGAGTTTAGTGTTACTTTGAGTTCTTCCTTCTGGCTTGGTCTTTTTTTATTGTGATTAACTACACTGTTACGGCTATCCAATGTTATTTTCTTTGCCACGGTCATTAATGCTTAGGTACCTCTCCCCTTTTAAATAAACATTTGCAGTTCGACACCAGTACTTGGCAGGCTAGAATGCTGAAATGCATTAGAATGTTTCTTCTTTTTTTTGCTTGCTACCTCAGGCGTTCTAAATGAACTCGGAGTACCCAAAATATTTAGCCTTAGTTTTATTTATGGATATCATTTTTGCTTCCTTCGAGGAGAGAGGGAGGGGGGTGTTGGAGGGTGCCATGACGAAGAGACGAAAACATTGCCAATACTCACCATTTCAGGTGGCCAATGGGGCAGCAAATGCAGTGTCAGGCACCGCGTTTTTTATGCTTGAAATAATGCTATTCCTCAGCTCTCTTAGCTGCAAGACCACCCTACTTGGTGAAGTGGATCACGCGATTGCCCAAACTTTTCCGCAAGTACCACGAATATTTGTTCAAACTAGTCAGAGCTTTTCGCGCTTCAGAAAAATTTGCTTGCTTTTTCGTCAATGGTGTTTATTCTATCTTTTTACTCTTTTTCTCTATCTATATTTGTTTGCTGTTGATACCTTCATCAAAGGTGTTCATTTTGTAATAAGTATTCTGCAGTGAAAAGTTCCATATGACGAGTTCTATAAATCAGAATGTTTTCGGCATGTCTCATGCAGAAGTAACATGAAATTAATGGAGACCATTGGAGCTTCACGGAGAAAAAAGGAGGTGGAAAAGTTGCCATTCGTATTGACTCTGCATGACAATATGCTCATCATGAGGAAATCCCATAAAAATTTATACTGATAGGATGGGGAAATCATGCGGAGCAGGTGTGGAAAGCCTACGAACCTACACATATTCTTCCATACCAAACGAACGCCGTTTTTTATAGTTCCATATGCGCCTGTCACCAGAAGCGCTTCAGCAGGGTTACGGCGAGTTGTTTACAATAACACAATTCCCTACGTAGTGTATAACAGAGCATCGACTGAAGTTGCTAGCCGCTACTCTATATCGTTGAATAACGTTCGCACTTAATAAACGTAGGCCTAATTACAGCAGCAGAATGTCAGAGCGCATACCATTTATGCGCTGCCTTTACTGACATACCAAGAAACATGGTCAAACATAATTGCGCTTTTGAAAAGACGGGACAAAACAGGGACGACACAAACTCTCGTGCGCTAACTGTCAACTGAAGTTTTATTGCGATGAACACACATATATAAGCTTCACGTCTTAACATAAATCACCAAAAAAACGGAGTTAAGTAGCAGGTTTTCAATCACGTCAACAAGCATCAAAAAAAGAGATTTTGTCCCAGCTGATTGGATTACAATCGTTCACACTGATCCAAGAGTTGGCTTTCCTGTTTGGAAAGCAACGTGAACGTTCAAGCAAGTGTAAACGATTGTAATCCAATCAGCTGGGACAAAATCCCCTTTTTTTATGCTTGTTAACGTGATTGAAAAACAGCTACTTAACTCCGTTTTTTTTGGTGATTTATGTTAAGACGTGAAGCTTATATATGTGAGTCCATCGCAATAAAACTTCAGTTGACAGTTTGCTCACGAGAGTTTGTGTCGTGCCTGTTTTGTCCCGTCTTTTCAAAAGCGAAATTATGTTTGACCATGTTAACTACCAACTAGCCCAATTTGAAACCCTCTTAATACCAAGAAATTCTGGACAAAAGCATTTTGGGGCTGGAAACTGTTAATGACCGCATTTTTTTCATATATTGTAAGATTTCCCTACAGCAATCAATATATCCACAGATCACTCGACGGTAGTGCTACTCTTTCTTTCTATTACCGTTTTTGCTATCATCGAAAGCTTTCCCCATTGTTTTTCTACGGCAGTCTTAACTGGTCGATGTAATAGATGGAAACAGATTAAATGAAAGATTTGGCTACATATCAGAAGGATGGACCATTACCTTCAACATTTCTATCGCAGTATCTTACAATTTTCCTTTTTCTAATTTTTGTTTGAGATGGTTGGACATGATATAGTGCACAGAAAATTCTGATTACCAAGAAATGCGTCACCGTGGGTAAGAAGAAACTTGGACGACGCTCAACCTAAGCTTAGTTTGCTTAGGCTTAGCACTCCCGGCGCAGTGGTGCAGCGGTTAAGCGATGCGCCACTGCTCCGGAAGGGGTGTTTCGAACCGGGCCGCTGGTGGGGCATGTGAGAACCAGGTTGCTCTTTCCTACCTCCCGAAAGGCTAATTTTTGCGCAGATAGTTCTTCCGGAGGCTATCTCTGGACGAATGAGCTGATGCGCAGTGTCATGGTGGGCGGATAACAATTGCACTGAATCTATATGAATGAATTTCATTGCCACCTACCATGGTGGCAAGGTTGCCCGGAACCCGTTGGGATGGTGGGCTGCCTGCTTTTACGTGACACGTATATTGGACGGACCACGGCTTTTCGCGTGAACGGGACCTTTAATGTCATCGCATTCGTAAGACACGGGGATTCATGATTTACGTGCGCATCGCTGAAGCTGCCGTTTTATTTTTTGCGCTTAAAATGCAGAGCTGTTTAACGGCACGGCTCAGTACGAGCAGTAGCTGAATGTTCGCAACCGCTGAAGGTTTCATTCTCCGAGCAAAGCTTGAAATCTTGAGGCATCGTACTGTATTCATAATGAGTTGTGTAGTGGGCCGTAGGGTGTACTATCAACTTGAAATGCGTTAGTGAGTTTTCACTGTCGAGGATCGTCTACGTAGAAACATAAACTACGCAAAAGCTGCTGAATCTTGATCAGCCTCTCCTCTCCACCCTTCCCTTCCATTTTGTGATCCAGAAATTGACTTGAAAGAGTGTAACTACAAAATTTTTCGGTCTCTTTTTTTTTCCTTCAATAAGACCTACGTGCTTAATATTCAGGAAAAAGACCTCAAAACACCAGTTCACTGCGTTACTGTGTTGATAGCCGAGGCCGGTTTTTAATCCCGCTGTTGCTCTACAAGTGCTATAAACCGTACTGACTTCCGGCCTTTACCCATACCGTATTATCGACGTTGCCTAATGCACTGGAAGATGTCAAACATCCTATTAACTTTGCCTGGATCTCTTCCTTTTGATACCTGCCGACGCAATTACTTATCTGCTGCTGCAAAATCGGTTAGTTTTCTTGACGTTTGGTTAAATTTGGTGAACACTAACGACTCTAATACTAACGACACTTACGAACATTAACTACTACGTGAAGCTAAGCTCGCCTTTCTTCTTTTGGTTATTAACAATTATGCTTTTCTATTTTTGCTTTATAGATCCGGAGTAGTAATTTAATAGAAGCGAAAATTTATCGCTCCATTTTAAGATCGCTGAAATTCAACTGCAGTCCTTAAGTCAAGACAATCCTTATATTTTTCTTCTGGTATTTCATTCCGGAGACATTGGCACAAAGTCTTGTCGATATATGTGAGTATGAATTGGCTGCGTCTTTCTGTTGAATTTGTCTGGTTGCATAAAACTTGAGCTCTTTACAGATGCGTTCTACTAAGAGCACCGAGAAACGAGGAGCGACACTGTTTTTTTTTAGCACCAAGAAGAAGTATCTCTGTAGCACAGTTTTTCTTTTGGTCTTTTTTTAGAATTCGCATAGGGTACGTTTTTAGCCAGATACGGCTGTCTTAATATTCCTTGAGAACATCTTATTCAATATACATTTTGTGAACAAAAAAAAAAGCACGCATTTTTCTGCGATATACTTTATCTGTTTCCTGAACGAGGAACACGTAGACACAGCAAGCGAAGTTGACTCCGTCTAGAAGGTCCAGTCGTCTTGGCAAAGAGCATCTCGTAATACAGAGTGCTCGCTCAGCTCTCAAAAGGGATCAAAGAGCTTTCGCTCGGCTTTTCATCATGAAATACGCTGAATATGGAGGATTTCAGTGAGGAGCCATTTGTCCAGATTCTCAAGATATCCAAGAATAGCATCAGTGTTTCTAGCGACATAAGATACATGTAAGTCACACGGTAAAACTTCCTGTGGACAGAAAAAGCACTTCTTCGAATCGTTTAAAGTCAAGCGCGGCACACAACAGCGAGCAAAAGAATGCTAAGGATCGTTTTACGAGGTGTTCTCTCATAAGAATATGAAACTGTGTTGTAATCCTTTGCTCTATACTTTATCAACATTGATTAAACCTGTGGTTTTCTGAAGGGTCTCGAACAAGTATTTAAAATAGGCATGCTTCAGGAGCAGCTGCTCACTCCTCTGAATTCATTTGTTCTCTTAAAGGTGCACTGAAGAGGAATCTGAATTCGTCTTTTTGCCGCGGGAACTCCATCTACACGTTCCTAGCATTCTTAGAAACTGCGACTTATTGACCTGTGTGGCCGATTTCTCTAATTAAATCGAATTAACGCGCGGCTCCCGCCTTTTTTTTTTTAATTCTCCCTCATACGGTGGGCGGAGTCGACCAACATTTATTTAAAAACACTTATTGCACTGTTTGATTGGCGCTCAACTTCTATGCGGTATTTTAGACGTCAAGCAGTTTGTTGCAATCTTTGTCTAGCATAAATAGAAATTGAGCTTTGTAGTTTTCGTGATTTTTTTTCCTTGCGTCATACAAACGGCAGGAAATTTTCAAGAGAGTTAATTAGAGACAACGGTATCTAATTAATAGTGAAGTAAATTAAAATTAGAATTAGTATGCCAAGTTAACACGTAAAAAATTGAAGTAGGAAGTCATTTAAAATATGTGGTTTCCTTTGGTATTACAGAAGTTCAATCTGATCTTGTTCGGCTGCAGCACATGTCACTCGTAATTAAGGCCCATACGCCAGTATAATAAAGTTTTAAATGTACCCTCATAGAACCGCGCATCGAAATAAAGGTTTTAGTTGTAATATTAACGGGAGGATTCGCCCAAATTATAGAAAATAGAGGATTAAGGGCAAACCCCTTAAACCGATGATGCATTTTTAACCGCGGGTGGTCGGCGGTGTGCTTGAGAACATTTTCATCAACGATGCCGCTCCGTAGGTGAGGCGTGCAGAGTGTCTGAAGCGCACACCTAGAAGTGAAGCAATTCCTTAGCGTTTCCGTTTCCTTTATTCAGTTTTATCCTAGAGACGATATCTACAGCAGAGCGCGAAAGGCGGCCAATTAAATAAGCGGCTCGAGAGGCCATGGCGATGGCCGAGTGATCTCAAAGAGTAGGCCACAAAGTTGGTCTGTATTCGCTGCCCGCGGTTCGAATCACGCTCGGGGCTGCAAGTAAGTTAAGCTTTTTCTGGCTTCTCACGCTTCGTTCCCTCCTCTCACCCCTTCGCTTAGGCCTCGGCTTCCAAACGGGGCTGAAGCCTAGATTTC
This sequence comes from Amblyomma mixtum, assembly GCF_055824585.1. Classification (NCBI taxonomy): domain Eukaryota; kingdom Metazoa; phylum Arthropoda; class Arachnida; order Ixodida; family Ixodidae; genus Amblyomma; species Amblyomma mixtum. Next base: position 266,452,646 of record NC_143012.1, read on the forward strand.
AAAAAAAGATAATCATACTGCAGGATCATCGCAGTAGAATACGCTGTGGCTTCCTTGCAATGCATTCCTTGATTACGTCCACTGCTGACGACGATATAGACTACGAGCATTTTTTTCGGTTCTGCAGTCGTCAGCAGAGCTGTCTAGAGCGCTGGAGTGGTGTATTCCAGAGGAAACAAAATGAGGTTTTAAGCCAGCTACTCTAAAAAATGCACACTGATATTGCAAGGCCAAATTAAGTGTTTATGCTGCTTCACTTCAGGGCAAGCATTGTCTTTAGAACCGAATTCCTGCTTAAAAATCTCGCTTCCTTTCTGCCACAGGGAGGCGCTCGAGTGCTGTAGATAGCCGTGCTGACGACTGCACCTTTCCTTTTGTGCAGAAAAAAGAATGCACGAATACTTCTGACCAATCGGTAGGCGAACCGCGTCTTTCTACGGAGAAATGCTGATATAGAGGGATTCCGCCGAATGGAGGCAGAAGTGTGTCATGCCTCGGAGTGACGCTTAAAAATCACTTCTTAGCCAGGCAGGATTCAAACTACCGATGGCGCGAACCAAATTGTTTTTTTTTTTCTCGTTGCCTTTGACAATTCGGCCATAACTAGAGCCACGGCTGTCGGACCGGTAGCTGCTCTAGCCGTTCAAGATAGTAGATAATTGTGCGTCGGTGAAGGAAAAGAGTGATGTGAAAGTGAGAAAAAGGATTAGTTGTAAGTAATTAACCTTAACATAGCAAATTAGTGTGTTCGTGCTAAAACTGGAACTCTAATGCGGCATATAAACGAATTATTGGCTGTTAAACACGACTTCGCCCGTCATCAGGTGCACTAAGGTAGTCCAAAGCGAAACTCACAGTAGCTTCCTACCCCTGACAGCGGAATCTTTTGCTCAATGTCATTTAAAATTTAACGCCAACATGTAGAAGTGGATGTCGATATTTAGCTACATCTGGATGTGAATATTTAGCCCACCTTTGTTAGAGAGACAGGTGCGCCGGTCTAGGCGCTTTACATCAACGTATGGTTGTGTTATGCTTCCGTAATATATTCTTTTGTTTTAAATCTTTTATTCAAGACGTTCCGCTACAGAAATGCCTTGGAGGACAAGTAAAGATGCATTAGACGTGTCTGAGAGACTGTAACTCCCTTGCCTGCTGTGGACACAGAACCACGTAATCTAAAAGAATGATAAAGTAATACAAGTATAGTAATACGACATGGTAAACTGGGACATAAATAACATGAATGCTGATAAATCAAGCATTAGGTTGGATAAACAGTTACAGAACGCTTAGACGAGCAGACATCCGAGTACACATGTTTAAAAATTTCAGTGTAAATACAAAGTTCAGATAAAATAAAAAACCGGAGTGGACGCAGAAACCAAGTAGTTGAGCAAAGCACAGGCTTTATTTCTCACTTTGAAAAAAAAAAAAAAACTCCATGAACATTCATGTGAGTCGCTGCGCGGAGGTGGCAGTGACCACTGTTTCAGCTATTTCAAGACATACAATTAGTAAATTTGGTGTGAGAGAGCTTAGTTTTTTATCGCCATATGTCGTGCGGGATCGCGGCCTTGATAATAAATATCACTACTTTCACCCCACCTATACACTTTACAAAAGTTCCAACCAGCCAGGTTTGCCCGTGTAAGCGGCGACAGCGACGACGGCCATGAACACAATATGTTTACCGGAGGTCCTTGCCGGCGTTCACAAATGTTATGCACGCAGATATGGCGTATTCAAGAAACGATTGCTGATGCTATGCTCGGGCACACTAGCGGCCGACTTTGATAACAAACCCGCCACGCCAGAACGAATACAATGAGTACTGCGCTCAATATTTATGCTAGACATGCAGCGTGAACAGCCTTAACTCAAACTATAAGAACCGCAGCATAAGTCTCGAGTTCATGAGCGAATGAGTCCAACTGCAGAATAAATACGTCCAGCAATGAGCTTAACATCAAAGTTTCACTTTCCAGAAAGCAGCGATAACGGCGGGGTTCAAAGAAGACGAACTGCAACTTTCCGGCTAAGTTTGCGAACGAGTCCAAATACAACCAAACCAATATGTCAGGCAATGCTCTCAGCATCAAAGATAGACCTGCAGATCCAGAAGCGTAAACGGTGGGGCTAAAAAACATGAAGCGTGACTTTCGTAGCCCGCGAGTGAATGAATCTGAAAACAACCATGCCGAACGTCATTTACTGCAAAGAAAGAATGCTATCGCTCGCACTTCCTTCCCACCAGATCTTTTGAAAAAAAAATGCTACTGACTTTAAGCACGATCAATTACCTCAAAAAGGCACGGATCCAGTGCGTTAACGAAGTTTGCCTGGCCGATCCTGTGCAGCCAAACTTTCGGTCAGTCTCGTTTTTTTAGCCGGATAGAATAGAGAGAAGCCTTTTCCAGTTTCGTCCTCGATTGTATCACCCAAAGTACCATAGAAATGCGGCATCGCCGCAATACGTAAACGCCGTCTACGCTAGCAAAAGGTTTCCCGCTTAAATTCTGTTACACAAAAACAAAATCCACGAATGGCGTCGGTGACTGCTGCAGAACAAAACACACCGCCTAACACGTGACCACCGGGCCTCGGCCAATAGGAGGCTCAATTTTACCGCGGTGCGCAATGATAGGGGAGAAGCCGGCAAGTTCAAAGGAAGTCTTTGCTTTGGTTCATTTAGAGGCTTTAAGCTTGAATACATTCAGTCCATATTATATGACGCTGAAAGAAAATGTGCGTTTATAAGGAGTTGAGTTAGGATATATGTACCAAAAATAATGCGTGCAGAATGGCTTCTGCGCTTTTATTACCTTTTTTTTGTTTAACTCACTTCATAGTTAACCTTTAAATGTGCTGCGCGCTTTTAACACTTAGCTCTACTTCAACAGCTGCTCTGTATTCGTCACTTTTAGGCGCTCAGCTGCTATAGGGTGCGCCGCTCGGCGTTCTCATGCTGAATATTCCAAAGGACATATGCTTAGAAGGATAGCTGAGTAGAAGTCAGCTATAATCCTATTGATGTGCGAGAGATCACAGATTACTTGATAGAAGGTGAAAGCATGACAGGAGTCTAGGTTGAGTTTCTTGGCGTTTTATATCTGCCATTCGGGCTCGTGGTTTATATGCTGCTCTTTATAGTTTTCAAGACATATTTGCGAAGTACGCTTTATAGCAAATCAAGGGCTTCGCCTTTTTAACGGCTGCGCTTCAGTGCCTCAGTGAATGTTTTTAGTTTTAGACATTCAGTCCTTCAGACAAGAAAAGCCTTATCAGCCATACAGATTCTTTAGAGTTCCATATTACGCGTTGTCCTGCGTCTCTGTCTGCCATTTGTAAGTCGTCTGAACTAACAGCATTCGAATCTTGTTTGAAGAATCCGAAGCTGGCCATTTTTTCTGGAAGCATTGCCATTTTCGTCCGAGCACTCCAGGCGAGCCTGTTCCAAGGCGCACAGGTAATCGCAGCCTCAAGATAAAACAAAAGTCTCCACTTCAGGTTCATCTGCCAGCTTTAGTTCTGCCAGCAACTAAAGCTGGCAGATTTCACTCTTTGTGCAAACGTCAAAGTGCTGATCTCAATATTACTCCTTCACAAGTTCACTGTTTCGTTTCAGATAGGCTATGCAAAAGCTTTGCATCATCCCTTTGCTTCACTTTCAATATTGTGAAACGCCTGAAGTTGCGAGTGCACGCAGCATTTCCGTCTCTTAGATGATTTCCTCTCTCACTTCATCCTTTCAATGCTTTCAGAATTTTCCAGAGCCAGGACAACTTAAACACAAAAGGATGACGTTCAGCCCAGCAACGTAGTGTCTCTCGTTAAGATGTAATGAATGCCCCGAGTGCGCAACGATGACAAAAAAACTCGTACGCCTGGCACTCCACGGCGAGCAGTGCGGTATTTGAAACCCCTCTTTTACCCTCGGGCTAGAACAGCATCAGTGGCGGCGAGCCTTTTATCCCGCACGCGCTCCAGTCTCAATCCTCATCAAATCCTGCCCATTTATAACGGAGAACCTTTCCTCCGGGCGTCGTCGGTAGCGGCGGTTTTCCGGTTTCAACGGTGCTGCGTCCGCGCATTCCTTCCGCTTTTCTGGGCGCGCTAATAGAAGTCCGACTCCAAAGTGGGGAGAGCTCTCTTCACTTCGCGCGTGGCTCGTCTTCAAGTTAGCTCTCTCTCTCTCTTCCTCTCACTTCCCCTCCTTTGTAGCAGCGCAGCAAGTTTATCTCGAGGCGCTGGATCAATCTGTTTTTATCGAAATGTCCGTAAAGAGGAAAAAATAAACGCGTATCACGGAAAAATAGAAACTGCAGTCCCGGTTACTCGATGCATCAAAAGAAGTTCTTCATCCTAAGGAGGAAGGTGTAGATTTTCTGTATTCATTTCTTTGTTGGTGGCTGCGAGGGAGTTTTTGAAATAGGTTTTTTCAGGCTATCAGTGCCCTTCAGGGCATCCGTACAGTTCGCGTCGAAATGTGTGGCAAAAATAATTTCACCTTTTCGCTTTTCCAAAGCAGAGGCGAGATTCAAAAAGAAGTTTCTTTTCTCAATTCCTATGAGAGAGGATCTTCCTGCCTTATGCTTTAGCCTGAAGGGCACAGTTTAGTTTTAGTTTACTGAGAAGCAATTCATTAGACTACTTCTTTGATCACTTTAGGTATCGATACTTTACGCGGTCAGGCAACCGCGGTGAACAGCGAAGGTTCTTTAACATGAAATAAAAATGAAAGAAAGAGCACAGTTCTAAATAAAAGAAATGCTGAGTCACATGTCGAATTACGAATGAAGTTATTGCACACCTCGATTCAAAGTGCTTCGCAACGCCTTTCAGTCAACATGACACCTAGGATGTCATTCAATTTCGAGGCTATTGCGAAAACAGGACGCTGGAAAAACACAATTTCTCCCCGCCATTTGATCCGGGTTAGGCGTGGACGTGCTGGCCGACAGTCCGTTTTGTTTTCGTTATAATGTTGCTGCTCTAGCGTCTTCCCTCATAGCCGGCGCCACGATCAAGACAGATTATTAAATTCTCGTCCCTTCCTTTATAAGCAAACGTGACGGTGCAAACTTTCCGAATCCTCAAAAAGAAAATAAAAGGTAAAAAAATAGACGTGCCACGTATAGGAGGCAGACTGCTCGTCCAGCAGCGGCTGAAAAACATACACAAAAAATTAAAAAAAGAATGTTTTCTGCACAGCTGGCCACGCCAGTGCAGCTCTCAGGCTTCCACGGGCCTTTGGAAAGGAAATTAATGAATAAGAATTCGTGGCTAAAGTAGCAAAAGTAGGAAAGAATATTAAAAAGAAATGAAGAAGCGGTGCGCGATCTCATCACAGTCTCCTTTTCTCTCGTTTTGTTTCTCTGAAACGAGATTGCCGCAGCGCGAACGCGCGAGAACAAAGGAGGTTTCATTAGAGTTCGCTTCCTTCGCATTTTCTTCTCTGCGAAAAGAAACGTAATATAAGCAGGAGGGGGGGGGGGGGGGCAAATATAAATCAACGTAAAGGAAATGAGCTAAAGCCACGAAAACAAGCCTGGTGCCTTCGCCCCTCTACCCTTCCGCTCCTTCCTTTACCCTCCGCCATTTCTCTCTGATTACTGGACCTATACTTTCCATCTTTCCCTTTTCTTTTGTCTTTTCTCGCGCACTGCTTTGTTGCTATATTTTTAAAGCTTCGCGCAGCGTGTTGCACAATTCCCCCGAGGCGCAGGCCTGGAGGCCGCGGCGGCGGTCCGCTCTTCCTAACGGTGTTGCCACCGGCGGCACCTCCGCTGTCAGCATCCATCAGGAGGAAAGCAGAGAGCCGGCCATCCTTTCTCCCTCGCACCTTCTCCCCCTCCGCTCCCGAGTGAGTGACCGCTGCGTCAGAGGCTCGGCCGAGCAGCGCGCCGAAGATGCCCCTCGTCGGCCGACGCAGCTCTGCTTATGCTGCGCCGACTTCCATGCAGCTCCTCCGCCGCTCGATCTGGCATCTCCTCTTGCGGCACAGCCATCTCCTCCCATTTCCCCTTTCTGCTGTGCTCGACGGCAGTGGCGGCCGCGCGTTGTTTGTGCGTGCGTCCGTGACTGTTGCTCGGTTCAGGTCCGCTGGGAGAAATCCGAGGCTCCGCATTTCGCCACTTCCATCCGACGCGTCCGCCGGTCACCAGAAGAAGCAGCAGCAGTAGCGTCAGGCCTGCGCAGCAGCGGCAGTGCCTTTGTGCTCCACGTCGCCACGGGCGGCCGGTAATCCGCGACGCTTTGTTCGAGGCCGCTGTTTTTCCACTGTCTCCACGTTTCATCTGACCTCCTCCTCCTCCTCTCTGTCCTTCATTCTTTTTTCCTTTTTCATTCCTCTCTTCGTGCCTTAGCTTGACCTTCCCTCCTTCTTTATGTGCACCCCCCTTCCCCACATTCGTTTCTTGCGGTAACAAGCAAGAAGAGACATGGCGCCAGTTTGCGTCGGTCGTCCGCGGTGTTTGCGCTGTCCACGGCCCGTCGGGGGCGTAATCATGTCTAAAGCACCCTAAATCTTGACAGCTCTTCCCCACCCTCTTCTTTCCCCTTTGTTGCACTCCTGTTTTGCCGACTCGTTGTCCGTTTGGTCGGCGCGGTCTTTGCTTTCCGCTGATAACTCGATGGACGGCCACGTTTTCCGACGGGTCTTACCGGGCTTTTATTAGAGACAGCGGTCTTAGCACGCGAAAGCTTCCAGTGAAAGCATATAATCATCCGCGGCCGCACTCTTCTTACGTTCTGTCTTATTCGCCGGTTTATGCTTTCACTTGAGTTCCTGCACAGTGTATTTGTTAGCTTTTCCAGAGTCGTTCAATACTCCTAATGGTCATGAAACTCCCGCCTATGTTGGGTTTGAAGACTAAAACGGTCGCTAGGGGCGCCATCATCAATAGAGGGCAGCGAGGCGTAGACCGCTCCGGCAGCGTATGTTGTGGTTGCATCAGCAAAACTCGTTTCCGCACCCTTAATATTACTTCGCGTCTATATTACTTGGTGCGAAATTGAAGCGCAGGTCCTGTATCCGCTACAGACCCTTAACGCTAGCTCGCTTGACACTTATATGGGGAAACAGCGTTGTTGGTTATGCCGGGCCTGGATCTTTACCTGCGATCGTCTGACTCCTGTGTGAAGACTTCTCGTGCTTAATGGGCCATTGAAACTTTGCTTAAACGTGCGAAGTGCGCACTGACAATATACACGGGACTGCAATATACACGGGACCTAAACGCAGTGCATGATGATACTACAATATACACGGGACCTAAACGCAGTGCATGATGATACTACAATATACACGGGACCTAAACGCAGTGCATGATGATACAAAGGTCGCGTTAGCAGACGTGACTTTATTTCCGCGGTGACTTCTGCGCTCTCCTGGTTTCAGTCGACACGACTACAAGTTTAAGAGTAAGTTGCGTTATACTGCGATACGTTGAGCACTAGCCGACGTGGGATTTTAATGCAGTGTTTAACGCATGGCTAACCGCCTGCAACTGTAGCCGCCCAAGCAGCACAGATCATTGGTCAGGCATTAGAAATGTATTGGCAAAAGCCGATCCTATAAGAGACCTTAATGAAACCATCCGTTTACGATATTGGGTGAATTACCTGCACTGCTTGGCTGGCGAACGCTTAAAAACGTCGCGCTGGCCATGAGTCCGCGCGGCGCCACGAAGTACACCTTTCAGAAGCAGAGTTCCATCGATTTCGCTATCAATATTTGTGCATTAGAAGGAACTTTAACCCGTGCTTCTTCTGAGGTTATAAATGCTGCATTTTGGCGGACGTAGCCTATTCGTTATAACAGCAGGATGCCGCATTTTGTGAAGCGACAATGCTACTGCGTGGCGCCACTAACTGTCACGATCCCGATCGAATAGTGCCTTTAGGAATTTTGACGTTCATAGGTACGTATCGCGATACTGTACCGCGGACTTCTTTAATATATTAATTTAAAATATTTTCGCAGCTTAGCCGCTGCCGTTTTCCGCGGTGTACAAACAGATAATGAAAAGCAAATTTCTTGCACAGAATGAACAATCTATTCACATATACTACGAGTACCACCAAAAGAAGCGTGAGCATAGCAGCTTGAAGTGGCTCAATAATTTGCCTCCAATGTTTGGGCATTTTGCAGCTGCAGTCGCGAAGCTGAGGTTCTTGTGCAGCTCGGCATTGCGCATGTTATATAGCTTTGCTGCCATTGTGCAATGCGGTATGCGTAAATTGTGCGTGATGTGAAAAAAAAAATATGGCGCCTGATTGAATGTATTTAAACCAACTGCGAATTATGCGCGCTAGTACTTCGGCTTTGACTTCGTTTTTGCCCTGAGGCTCTGTTTTCAAGGTTTAGCAGACTTCAGAAGAGATCGGAGAAAACGGACCCTAAGCTCAGCCTTAAGGGCATGACGTGATAGCTTTGATGGGTTAATGCCCGTGTGTGCGGAATTGCTCATTCTCTACTTTACATTCATAGATTGCTAAGGGTCTTCATACTTAAGCTATGCGTCACTGCCCTGCGACGGCAGGTGCTACCACCGGTGGGGCTTGTTAGTTCCAGGTTGTTCCACTCAAGCCACTTCAAGGTCACGGAGAAAGGCTTCGGACAGGGAAACATAGAGGAAATCTAAGATTTTTAGTACTAGCGCATTGAAAACGGAAAGGTTTCATTCCATCCAGTGCGAAATTTTCACATTTTCCAGGCTATGAACCGCTGGCACTAGCGAGCAATCTGTGTTGACACTGAGGCTCCCCGCCATTACCTCCTTTCGCAGCGTCGGCGATGGCAGGATAGTTCAGCTATGAGTTATCCGGAACGTCCACTGGTGTTGGCATCCGATGCGATACAGTGTCGCTTTGTCAACGGCTGTGAACGTGGTTTGGGCTTCGTTAAATATCACGGAGGCTCTTTGAACATCCTAGGGACAGTGTCAGGCTTCAGCTTTGGCAGCTCGCGTCTAGCGACACAGTGCCTCTGTTCACTATAAACGCGTCTTGCTGAACGACGTCCACGGGATCAAATTGTTTCTCACAAGCACTCATGGTCGGCGAATTGAAAGCTACGCCACCAACTTCTTTGCGCTTCAACGTCAGACGGGAAACGAAAAAGGGACACCTTTTCGTCTCGACTGCTGTAGCCAGGGCGGCAACGCGTCGTGCAGTTGAAGGTATCGATCACAGACAGCGGTCGCTTGTTCACAAAAACTCTCGTATTCACACACTTGCACACAGTACGTGATAAAAATTCAAAGGGAGCACTCAAGTCTCCTTAGATGCAGCAAGGCGAAAGCCTTTGTGCCATCCTGCTGAGATCTCCGGAACGCTTCTGATTCTTCATTGTGTGCATTTCTTTGGTATTATGCTCGTTATAACCTATTTCGAGTCACGAAGTACTACCGCTTCGTTATATCCGGTGTGTTCGTCCTAACCAATTTCGAGTTACGATGTACTACACCACTGTGCTGTTAATTATTAATTCATAAGTCATGTTCGCTATGCCGGTACAAATTTTTCGTTATATCCGTATATCTACTCTTTTGATGCTATAGCAAAGACAAACCGTTTGGCGCCACTTTTAATGTCCTACGGCAATTAGTTTGGCCGTAATGGACGTTTGAAGTTTCAAGAAGTCATGGTTGAGAACCAAAAGTCGTCGGTGCGAATCATTATGATAAGCTATGCTTTGATTCGACTAGTAATCTTATGTTCCGTAACGCGCTCAATCGTTTGATACCACATCGAACATTCTACTCTAATTAGGTGGTCCACAAGCTGTGTACCAATGGTACCACCCACTGGTCCCACCTGAACTCCTTACACACTAGAGCATATACCGGGTGTCCCAGCTAAATGTAACCAAACTTTTAAAAAAGGCGAAGTGTCCTAGTCCAGTAACCAACTCAGTGTTGTTCATAGTCGCGTGGCCTAGTCTTCAGTATTTTTTCGCTTTTCAAAGTTAATTAATTAGTCAAGTTTAATTAGCTAACTTTTTAATTATTGACTTCAGGAAGAAAGTGTCAGTGCAAAAGTTTTACATCACTTCGAAAAACCGCTAGTAGTGCTGTTTCCGTCAAGTTACGATTTACGTAGCTTCATTTATTTGCCTTAAAAGAAAGTTGTCACGTGACCAGCTGCTCGCTCACTTCTCTGCCCCAATGTGCACCCAAAGTCTCATCGAGGAGAGGACTTCAGAAAAAATGGATTTTATTCTTTAAGGCGCGTCTTGGGGCGTTGAAGTTGCACAGTTGTCATGTTGTCATGTTGAAGGTTTTTCTTATTTGCAGGGTTATGGTTAAAGGCCGGTAAAAAAACTACTTTACGTAAATATTACTTTGCTGCAAATGTCTCAGTAAGCTGTCTCTCAAAGCGCTCTACAACTTTTCCTTTACACTTTGTTCCTAAAGTCAACAATTAAAAAGTTAGTTAATTAAGGTTGACTAATTAGTCAACCTTGAAGAGCGAAAAAAATACTACAGACTAGGCCACGCGACTCTAAACAACCCTCATTTGGTTTCAGACGGCTAGGACACCCCGTGTTTTTTAAAATCTTGGTTACATTTAGCTGGGACACCTGGTATGTAGAGGAATTAAGATGGGTGCAAGTTGCCGCGCTATTCATCTAGGTGTGATTGACAGCTCGCACGGATGGACGGACACTCTGGCGAGTACCCCATATTACACCGACCACGTGACTTGGCACGACGTCGACTTCTTGACGTCACATGTGTGATTAACAAGTTCGAGGGGACGGACACGCTGGCAAGTCGTGAGCCTTAACTATTTTGCCTGAAGATGCCAGAAAACAATGTACCCCGAAACGTCCCTTTCCATGCAGTTAGGCCGGTCGTCGTCACGTTCCTTAGTTCGCCAAAACGTGGATGGAAGATAGGAGCGTTTGCTTCAAAACCAGGTGGTGGCTGTTGGCAGCATCGCGGATTTTTTCTCTTTATTTCTTTCACTGTGTAATAGGCGTCATAAATCGGCGTATAAACTCGCCATTTCCTTTAAATACATTGTACAACATTTTGTGCGAGTTGGTTACCTACATTCATTATTACAGCGCAACGATGGCACAAAACAAGAGGGGAATACAATAGCGCTGACTGTAAACTAAATTTTATTCGAGACCAGTACGGTTTTTATACCACCTGGCGATCAGAACAGGAAAAAAACATACAAGAATAGCTACAAGCATGCTCAAGGGTACAAGAACGGCGGTTAGCCGGCATGTGTCAGATTTCACATTCTAGATATTTGATCTCTTTCTGGCACAATGCAACTGATGGTGCAATTATGCACTCGTCCTGCAATCTTGTAATCATACAGGCTTCTATTATCTCTCTTGTTAATGCGTCTCGGTGTTTCCCTATGACCCTGCATTGCCCGTACATAGGTTCACATTTATCGTCGCTGTCATCTTCTGCGCTGCAGTGCCTGCAATGTTTGGCTGCGTGGCCTGAGGTAGCAACACGTGCGACATTGTCCCTCTGCTCTTCTAGCCTTTTATTGAGACAGCGGCCAGTCTGCCCGATGTATTTTTTCCCACAGGACATGGGCAGTGAATACACCACACCTTCTTGACACGGGACAAAACGATCCCCGTGTTTAACTTTGCACCTGCGTGGTTCGTTAGTCGTGCAGTTAACTTTTTTACACAACAGGGAAAGTTTTTCCCGCGCTGAAAATACTGCATCAACCCCTGCCCTACTTTCAATTTTCTGGAGGCTGTGCGACACCTGACGGAGGTAAGGCAAAACAACAACCTTTCTTCTTTCCCTTTGCTTAACCGGTTCGCTAGTGTGGCGAGGTCTCAGGTTTTCAGCTGCTTTGCTGCCACTGACACTAGGACATCGAACGGATAACCGTCCGGAAGGCCAAAAACATATCGCTAAGAATCGGGGCTAGGCACGAACCAATACATATCCCGTCTTTCTGAATGTACATATCCCCATTCCATTCTACAAAAGTCGAACTAAGACAAAATGATAACAATTCTAGGAAGGCATCGGCGGAAATTCCGCACTCGTTTTGGAAGGCTATAACACCATGCTTTTCGATGTGGTTATTCACAGCTGACAAGATTTCCGCCTGGGGAATTGTGTAATTAATTGGCTGAAAGATAACTCGCTGTCTCTTCTTCCTGCAGACAAGGATGGAGGTTTTGTTGTTTTAACTAGAGGTGTGTACATGTCGAAAGCAATAGACAGCGTCCTTGCAGTGTTTGACAAGCGCGATGATGTAAAAATGTCGAAAATTTAGAGTCAAGAAAAAAGGGTAACTAACAAGTTGAATTTAAACAAGTTGTCGAGTATGATTGAGAACTGCCACAAGATCAAAGTTGAGATTTTTTTCTCTGGAAAGACCCATAAACCCAACAGGCCGTTTCGTGCAATAGTTTCAGAAGCAGGGACATGGCAGAAGCATGTCGCAATGTACAGTCAGGCCGGAATGAAACGCGAACAGAGCATGTCAAGAAAACAAAATATTTTACCTGCCTACTTGCAGCTGAAGTGTACAACTAGCCTGATTCATGTGTCTGGGTAAATTGCCTACTCAAATGCATAATCGAAAATAGGTTGTAAAGGAATATCTCGCTGCAAAGCAGAAATGTATGGCATATGCGTGTTCGCGTTTCATTCCGGCCTGACTGTACTTGCAACAGAAACTCAACGTTTTAACTATCGATGACCCTTTTAGAATAAAAAATTCTGACGACGTAATCACCTTCCTAAAAGGATGGGATCACGATAAAAAACTGCAGGGATTTTCAGTCGACGTAAAAGACTTGTATTACACAATTCCCCAGGCGGAAATCTTGTCAGCTGTGAATAACGACATCAAAAAGCATGGTGTTATAGCCTTCCAAAACGAGTGCGGACTTTCCGCGGATGCCTTCCTAGAATTGCTATCATTTTATTTTAGTTCGACTTTCGTAGAATGGAATGGGGATATGTACATTCAGAAAGACGGGGTATGTATTGGTTCGTGCCTAGCCCCGATTCTTAGCGATATGCTTTTGGCCTTCTGGACGGTTATCCGTCCGATGTCCTAGTTTGAGTGGCAGCAAAGCAGCTGAAAAACCTGAGACCTCGCCACACTAGCGAAACGGTTAGGCAAAGGGAAAGAAGAAAGGTTGTTGTTTTGCCTTACCTCCATCAGGAGTCGCACAACCTCCGGAAAATTGGAAGTAGGGCAGGGGTTGATGTAGTATTTTCAGCGCCGGAAAAACTTTCCCGGTTGTGGAAAAAAGTTAACTGCACGACTAACGAACCGCGCAGGTGCAAAGTTACACACGGGGATCGTTTTGTCCCGTGTCAAGAAGGTGTGGTGTATTCACTGCCCATGTCCTGTGGGAAAAAATACATCGGGCAGACTGGCCGCTGTCTCAATAAAAGGCTAAAAGAGCACAGTGACAATGTCGCACGTGTTGCTACCTCAGGCCACGTAGCCAAACATTGCAGCGACTGCAGCGCAGAAGATGACAGCGACGATAAATGGGAACCTATGTACAGGCAATGCAGTGTCATAGGGAAACACCGAGACGCATTAACAAGAGAGATAATATAAGCCTGTATGATTACAAGATTACAGGACGAGTGCATAAGCGCACCATCAGTGGCAGTGTCCCAGAAAGAGATCGAACATCTAGAATGTGAAATCTGACACATGCCGGCTAACCGCCGTTCTTTACCCTTGCGCATGCCTGTAGCCATTTTTGTATGTTTTTTTCCTGTTCTGATCGCCAGGTGGTATAAAAACCCTACTGGTCTCGAATAAAATTTAGCTGACAGTCAGCGCCTTTGTGTCCCCCTCTTGTTTTGTGCCGTCGTTGCGCTGTAATAATGAATGAACCTTTAAATACAGTTTTTAACTCTACACTTGTAACCGTACGTCACGTCCCTGCTTTTGAGCGACTGATCGTCCAATTGCTCTTTTCTAAGTTCTGAAACAGATTCATTCACAAAACCAGAGTTATCTCTAACTCCTTGGGCCCCAGAGAGAGTGGCTGTGCCTGAATCGAACTCCGCACGGATCACGCGACATTCTACTTTATGATGTTCAATCGTTTGGACCGATTTACCACGCACTGCAATTGTGCGACCTTCTTGGTAAAATTTTTTTTTGTACCTTCGCGTTCAAAGACACTCTGATCTAGCTTCAAAAAGTGGGGCACTGCTCTTGTGTTGTCATAGATCGATCCCTTCCTGGTCGGCCTTTTCCAGTTTCTACAGAGTTCTACAGTCTGCTCCCTTTCAATTGAATTAATCTAGTTCTTTTGTTCGGTGTTTACCTGTCGCTTGAATCTCTTTAATTCTTCGTTCTTGTTTCCAGCATATTTACTGATTAATTTACTGGTCCTTTTCCTACACTCTGGGTCAATGCCCTTTCATTTAAGTATTTAAACGGCTTAGCTGCCCATCTGTTATCGTCAAATTTCCTCAGGCATTCTTCGCTTAATATTTTACTCTGGGCTTCCCGCGCTTCAAATATGCCCCCCCCCCCTCCCCCTCGCTCATGTCTCCCTGTAATGCCTCGTATGGGGTTTTGCCGTGGGCACTTAATCTTAATCTCCCAACAGCTCTATCATTTATTCCTAGTGCCGACTGAACTGCTGCCCTTAGGCACTAATCCGGGTTCGAAAAAGTAAAGTGTGGCACCACTGCTTCCTTGCATATATCTCTCAGTACTTGAAACTTGTAACCCCATAATTTCCTATGTACCATCATCGCGGCATCTCTTCGCTCTTTAGCCCTAACAGTGTATCTGTATCTCTGTCCTTCGTTCGCGTGTCCCCTGAGATAATTGTGTTCTGTCAGTCTGAGTATTTCGTGCCATTGTATCCATGTGGTTACCTGCCCCCGCTTGTCTCTTGTGGTTTGCTTGCCCGCGATGAGTCTTCCTAGTTAGTTACCTTCACTAACAAGGAAGGGCGCCGGCATCGCAGTGACACAAGTGCCACGGACAGTGTGATTGCTCGGCTCAGTATCTCGACGCGCGCTGACGTTAAGGCGTGACGCTCAGCTCTACGCCAGTAGGGAGAAGCCCTGTTTGCTGGTGAACGCTCCCCCGCATCTCGTCCCTTCCGGCCGTGGAGTATCTCCCCTGCCATAGCATGGGCGAACATTCGCTCATAACAGTGCTGATGAGTCGGCCGATCTCGATTCCTTAGCGCATTTTGTTCCTAGCTAGCGTTACCGTTGTAGCAATCAATGCCTGTTTGTGTCAGCCAGAGTGTCATTCTTTTGTGCACCCAGAGCAAGACCCTCCGTGGTCGACGTTCGCGATCACGAGGTGGGATCTGTCGTGTTAAGCCGGGGGCGTAGCCGAACGCGCGCCTGAGCGCTGTCCGAGGAAGCAGTCCAGACACCGTGTACCCAGGCGATGAAAGAAGCCCCCTTCATTATCGCAATCAGCTTTTATACACTCGCGTCACATGACCACAGATCCGCTATCGCAGTCGCAGCTGACGATACCTGCTGACGTCACGCAAGCATGAACAAACGATCCCAGCACAGGATCCGGTGGTATTGAACTGTGTCAGCCACGGTTAAGCGGGGAAAACGTATTTACCCTCCTATCACAACCTCTACACCTAATACCTGATTAGTTGAATCGTTGAAAATCTTCTGACCTGACTTAATGACGCTATAAGTGAAGCCTGGAGCGCCTCCTTTGTGTCTACAAGAATTAAACAGTCTGCAAATCTTCCCGGATATTAGCTAATAGTTCAAAAGTGACCCGATGCATCAAACCGGGGAGCCACTGCTCTTTGAACTTTCTGCCTGACTTGTACGACAGATTACAACCTAGATTGCTTTCTTGTAGCCTTCTTTCCGTATTTATCGTATAGAGAATGGACAGCACTGGGGACAGAGAACAGCTAACGATGCGGCAATTGGGGCTGGTTGGTATTCCATAGCTGTCGTACAAATGAACTGAGTGTTACAATCACAACATGAGAGAGGACTGAACAAAGTACGCTTTGTCCAGTCTTGACTCGCGTTGGGATTGTAATACTCAGCGAATTTGTACTACAGCTATAGAGGACAGCCCTGCCTTAATCTTGTGTGTACCTCAACAGACGTCGTACTTCTTAGTCCTTCACAAGGAATTTCAACTTTATTCTCTCGATATACTTCCTTTTGGAAATCAGTTATCTCATGACCGATACATTAATATTTCTGTATCTTTCGCAGGAGCTCTCTGTTCTGGTTGTCGCACGCCCCGCTTATTTCCACAAAGGCTAAATACAGAGGTTTGTTTTCCGCCCTAGCTATTTCTATATATTTGGTGAGCACTAACAGGCTATCATCTAAACGGCTACAGCTTCTACTGCCAGCCTCACTGTGCGGCTTCTCTAAGCAGCGCACTAAGCTCTCTCATAGAGTTACGCAGACGTTTCATGACCAAAAAACGGTATGGAAGGAATGTGGCTGCATATCAAGCAGTGATGGTTCTCCGGTTGCTACTCTGATGCCTATTTCGTCTCTTATTTCACTTTTAATAGAGAGTAGCTGTTATAGAGGTTTTAACCAAATGGGCGTCACGTGGTCCATCGCTTCTCGCAGCAGTGATGTGATCTGTCCCACCCTCCTTGTCCGCCCTTTCCCCGCGTCCCACAGGCAACCAGGTGGTACCGACGGGAACAGCCGGACTTCGCCGCTGCTGGCGCTGCTCACTCCCCCGTATCCGGCATGAGACCGATGCAGCTCTTCTTGCAGTTGACACCGCATATGCCTTCGCAGTGTATTAGCTCTGTGGTGGCGCTGTATGGTCATCCATATACGTATATACACGGGGAGCAACTAACAGAGATTGTTGCAGCGAGTTTTGCATGGCGGGCCTACTACCTTCACAGCAGCCATCCGTGGCCGCCCGCAAGCGTGCTCGAGGCCTGGCGTACAAGCGTGACCACTGAAAAGACGAGACCTTGAGTGAAGCCGAGCATGAGTGTGATAGATTTCGCAACAAGGCCGAGCACCGGCGTTAACTACTCGTTCAATTATTCGTCTCAAGCCACGAACTTAAACGTGGCTGTTGTTTTTCATCAACTTTTGGGCTTCCTTCCAGATACCGAATAAGTTCCTTTGGGAGGCGTTCTTGCCAGATTAACAACAGTGTTACAACCAGTTCATCAGGTGTCGTTCCCGAAAAAGAATGAAAACGCTATGAATTTTTACTCCTTTAGCCGAAGTACTCCTTAAACTTAAGTACTCCTGGTGGCACCTAAAAATGA
Source organism: Amblyomma mixtum (assembly GCF_055824585.1). Taxonomy (NCBI): domain Eukaryota; kingdom Metazoa; phylum Arthropoda; class Arachnida; order Ixodida; family Ixodidae; genus Amblyomma; species Amblyomma mixtum. Next base: position 266,469,900 of record NC_143012.1, read on the forward strand.
ATCAACGCTATGTGAAGAGCTAAGTGCTCGGCACGAAATTCATGACTTCGAAAGCTGATATCTGAAGGCGAGGCTAACAAACAACTCCACTCTTTCATTTCTTCGTTTGAAAGAAAACAAACATGAATAAGAGGCGCATCGATTCCGCAGCACACGCAACGCTGCCGCCTCATCCATGCTCGCACTTCTTAAACGTTCCATAAATTCGCCATTAAGCGCTGGGTTGTTTATTCCCAAGCACTGGGCTTCCAAATCGAGTTTCTATATCTGACGTACCTTGGCTGCAGTATTTTTGCAATTACGGAGCTTAAACAACCCTGCAACGAGCAAGCACTCCAATTCGAGTACAAGCAACCCATATGGGGAAACCAAACAAACCTTGCTGTGGCGTTCGAGGCACTGCGCGCTGTAATGAAGGCACGACTGATTAAAGACTCGCGTCCAGCGCAGGACTCGAACGGCCTGTTGTCACTGAAAGCCGCAGTGGTGTTATCGCTCCGGCCGCAAAGGTGTGCTATATTTGTAACAAGAAAAGCGGTGCAGCTCAGTGGGGAGCAAAACGAAGATGGTCGCCAAGAGAAAGGGATAAGCTCTCTTGTCGGCCTAGCACGACTGGCACGAAGCTCGTGGCGACGGCAAGTATAGTGCGCTCCTGGTTCCGTGCGCACTTCATAAATATTTCCTTTCTGCGCGAGTCGAGCAGGCCGCTATCACCGCGTTAGAGCCGGTAATCGGCCAGGAGATCCCACCCGCTTGTTCTAGTTTAATCGACCGGCGCCTAATGACCGGCTGCTGTTTAATGCTTTCTTAATGACAAGAGCCAACTGGTCCCCGATATTTCTTCCCCGAGGCGCGCGCGCGCGCGCCGGGCAGCCCCTGAACTTGCGGTGATTAGCAGGCACGGTGTCGTTATGCAGATACCTCTCCTTCCCTCCTCCTCGCCTCGTCGTCGTCTTCGTCATCCTCCCCCTCCTGTTCCTCAGCGTCGTGGTCGTTGGTCGCCGTTCATTCTGTGCTGTTGCGTGACGGAGAGGAGAAATAGTACTGCGTGCCTGGCTCTTCTCGCTTAAGCACCACACCTAGAGTCGAAGACGTCGAGCTGTTCTAGATGGGACTACTCGCGAAGCATTTTTTTTTTACCTTTTTCATTGTTAACGCCGCTGTGTTGATGGTTTTTTTATAGCTCGACTTCTCTACACCCTACCCTTCTTCCATAGCTTTCGGGCTTCGTTAGCCCAAGAAGTTGTCGGGAGTTTAGTTTTGAACCCATTGCTGACTCTAATAAGATTTTCGTTGATTTGTGCATTGTTCGTATGACACGAGGGAGTAGTTTTCTGGTTTGTTGGGCTCTGTGCTCGCGCGACCGGCGTTGAGTCAACGATGCCTTGATGACCTCCTAAACTGATACATTCACGCGATGGAGCGGCGCAAAGTTAGTTCGTTCATCAACGATAATTACGGGCCTGCCGTATGTGATTAAATGACCCGAACGGAATTAGCGTCTGCGTGGGAGAGCGTTTCTCACATCGTTCGATAATTCGCTGGCACGTTATTATCGAATGTGAAACTGGGTGAGTAACGAGAGTCTTAATTTGATTCTCGTCACGTTTTAAATTTTCCTGCCTTGTTTGGCGTTAAAAAAAATGCAAGAAATGGTGCTTTTAGTTTTTGGTTGAATGCATGTATTTCGCACTTAACTGCATAAAGAACTGAAGAAAAAATTTAAAGACCGGTGCGTTTCCAATTAAGTGTATTTGTTGTTTCTTTGGAAACTGTGTTCTCGGTAACGGTGTCATGTAGTACGCTGTAATCATAGCACAAAAATAACTGCAAGACAATGAAAGACTAAATGGTCAGAAACACGTCTGCATCGGTGGGATGTAAAATTCATGTCGCCATTAGAGTAAACAGTTCACAATCAAGGAAAGCAACACATGTTTACAAAAATAGAGACGAGTTATAAACTTACTTCGCTCAGATGTTTGACGTTTTAGCGGTTGCAAATCTGCTTAAAGAGCATCAATTCTGCGGACCTGCGCAGTATGTCGCAACCTTAATTAGAATTTCAACTAAAACTAAAGAATAACTGAAGAACAATGCATTCAACGAAAATCTGTTTTGAACCCATGCGCAGGGAGGATGCAGAACACCGCTACCTTCCCTGTATTCCGGCTTGTTCCGAGTAGCCCACAAAATAGATTCTGTTTCTTATAGTCTTCTGAGCTTTAATATTGCTTATTTCTGGTCTGCACCTCTTTGTTGTATTGTTTAAATCAGTTTACAGGTTGGCTTGGAGACAGCAGTTCTTGGCTGGATGGCTAAGAACGAAAGAATGCGGGAGTGAAGCTCGGTCTTGTCACTAGTACCTCTCAATGTGAGTTTTACCGAACGCAGGCGCTGGCTTGTCACAAACTGTTCAAGCATACGGACAGATAAATGGAACGGAGCCTTCACTCGTCAGTTCTAGCGCCGTCTTCGAGAATGCATGTTATTGGGTGGACATAGCGTGGTTTGCTTGAGCCGCGGCTAATCAGTTCTTCCGAACTTGGCACCCGTGACATCAAAGCAATGCGAAAGAAGATGCAGCCCATACCTGCGCGGACCTTGACGTCCCTGCTAACGATGGTGCCAACGCTGTTGGTCGCTGAGCAGCGGTAGGTGGCGTGGTGTACCTCGGCGGCGTACTCACGCTCGCCAAACGCGCGGAACACGAGGGAGCCGTCCGGCAGCACACGGCGTAATCCGTTCAGCGTGACGTCGCTGCCGACCGCAGCGCCGCTGGATCCTGTGGCGGCACCGTTCTGAGTGTCTAGTACATGGCCCTGGTGCGTATGCCAGGTGACCAACGGCCGCGGATAACCGGACACCGAGCAGGGGATGTGTGCCCCCGTCGCATTGCTGAACACCAAGCGGTTCGGAGGCTCAGCCAGGAACACGGGCCTTGCCAGCTCAGCTGGAAAGAGCAACAAAGGAGACACAGCCTCGTTAGGAACCAAAAAGCGCAAGTTGAATGCACCCAGATCATCTAAAAAAAGTACATAATACAAGTTTCCAAATGCTTCAGTGGTGGCCGCGTGAAGATTCATCGTATAGCAAATGTTATTATTATATACTATCTTTATATAACATCTTCTCTTCCCCCCAGTGCACTGCAGCTACCTAGCGCCTACATCTTGTTAGCATCTCCGCTTTTTCATCTCCAGACAAACTGTCTCTCCCGGTGACTAGCGGTCGTACAAGAAGTTGTTTCTGCTTCGAACAGAAGAGAGACCCACCCTCGTTTCGATGCCCGGGAGTTGGAGCTTCACAGTTTCTTACCGAGTGTATTAAAATGAACTTCAGATGTTTTGGCACGCTCACGGAGTTAGCGTCTAGTTAGCACTGCTAGCAGCACGAACATGCGGACGCTCTGTTATTATGTAGTGCTGGACGCCGTATGGTCACTGCCTGCTCCCGACTTCATCAACTCAAGCTTTACGAGCACCAGTTCTCGTGACGCTTTGGAAATCATCTCTTAATTGATTTACTTAAGAGAGTGTTTATTGTCCGCCTGCATATAACTCATCTGTCAAATGTCGCTAACCACGAATGTTAATGAACCTTCGAGAAAACTTTCTTGAAGCTATGTTCACATGGTCCTCAAAATTTTCGCTTCGGAGGCATATTTAAGAGACGGTATTAGCTTTGTCGGTGAGGTCCACCCCAGTTTTGGCTTTGGCTTTATTGTATGCTTCTATCAGCTTTTGTTATAAGAGAGATTGCATCAGTTAAACTAAAAAAACGTCTAGCTCAACGTATTTTACCGGTAAATATATCACGGCTGCTTTTTATCGTCTGCGTTCGTTGTCATGTTTTTTTTTTCTTTTTTGGCCTGGACGTGTTGTTTGTTTTCGCTCATTTTCTATTTTTGCTGCAGCCCATTTGTTATTCGTTTACAGGCTTCCTTCCTTTCTGTTCGTTCCCCTAGAAAGCCGCGAAGTGTTGTGCCGAAAGTTAAGGTCGAGATTTTAAAAATGAATGGCGGGGATCAACATTTGCAACAATTTCTAATGATGTGTAGCCATGGACAACCTGACCTGAAACGACGAAACGACGCCTGAAAGCTACGGGTGGCTCCATGCAGCCAAGAACATCACATCGTCGTCATCACCAGCTTGAGTAATGTAAAGCTTCATAACTGCTCGCAAACCAAATCCACAGCCTCCAGTTCACCTACAAAGATTATGCAGGTTAAGTTGCTCTTTCCTGCTCTCTCTTACAGGTGTTTACCGCGTTACTGATTGGTTATGCAGCTGCATAGTGGCGCCGGAGGTCTGATAATTGCTCCATTATTTCAGGTTATCTCGTCCAGGGCTGTAAGGTCAATTATATATGCTTGCTGGCGGAACGAGCAAAGCAAAAGAGTCTGTTTAGTTTGGATAAACCATTAGTAACATAGTGGAGATTTTCTCAGAGACCACATGTTTTTATTATGACCATCCCCGAACAATGAACTCCAAAGATGCCTCAGAGGTAAAATGGCGGGCATTCTATGCTGAGAAACGTGTTTGTTCGCGTTTTAGTCGCTGACATTGTGTAATCACTAGCATCTCGTGCATACCGAATAATGCAAGTGAAACTGGTTTTTTTCAGTTAGAAACGGTAGCGTTATCTGAGAGTATGCAGTGAGAGGAGGCCGACATATTTCTTAGTTGTGTGTTGCACCCGAAGGGCATATAATACAGTGTATCCTGCTATTAGTATCTGCACAGGTGTGTTGTGTCAGTTCCACATCACCAAAGATCAATGACCACGAGCTAAAAAAAGTTACCATTTTTTACTTACTTGGTTACACGCCTAGACATGACTGCCTGCATATGACAGTGACTGATGGCCTCTCGCATATCCCGAAGTAGAAGTCAAGCGTACTAGCGGCTTTAACGTAAATTGTTATACACAAGATTGTACCACAGCTTCTACATCACAGTAACGCCGATACCCCTTCGCATTGTGCATTATAAAGCGTGGTTTAATCAATCATTACAACTATTACTTATCCCGCAACGCATTAATAGTCCCTCAAGGAGCATATTAAACAAACGACGCTACAGCATGAAACACGTTTGGCTTGCCCATTGCTACAATGGCAGCGAACGCGAGTGTTTGAACCTGGTGTCTTTACTGACGAGCGACTGTGTGTTAGTTCCACTCGGTGAGGGCTCTATGAACGATTTGATATAGTTTGGCCTATAGCTGTTAAACTAGCCTTCCAACGAATTGAGTTTCTAAAATCCCCGTTTCGCATATACATTGAAAATAACAAAAGATCATTGTCGCGCTAACGAACAGGTAGACGCGAACCACTGGTGCTTGGTGGCTGCTATTGCTTCACTCCATCTCCTGGTTAACTAGTGTGCAGTGAAGCGACAATGAAGAAACTCGGAGTTGCGGAGATTTCAGAGGAAATGACCGGGAACACTTCCAGTTCCGCCGCGGTAAATCTTACTCCACTTATTACGACTAGGGAGGTGAGAAACGTGAAAGTCGCCTGAGTGGTCAGGTGCCCGAGTGGAGCAAACCGGCTCCGTCCAAGCCTTAACTCGTCGTCATGCAGATGACTTCTCGCGCGACGACGTTCCTGGAGGCGAGATAAGCTGCGCTCTGCTCTCCCCGGAGAAATTAGTCACGTTCCCCGAAGAGCCTGAAGTCGGGGATGAGAAATGACCCGTGCTGACAGGTCGGGCGCAGTCGCTCCCGTCGCCACCCCTTTCTGTCTCGCGTCCTCGTCGCTCGCGCTAATGGCCGCATTCCGCATGCAGTGACAACGAGGGCACGAGGCGTGCGGCCGACACGGTCTCCTAGTGGTACGTGAAAACGGCGAAAAAAAAGAAAGTAAACACCGGTAGCAACAGAAGCGTAGGCAATGTGCGGGGATAGCTGTGTAGACATTTAGTTTGTCGTGGCGACTAGCAGCAGGAAAGTTTGCCTGCCTAGAGCCTGCCGCCAATGATTGCTAACGATTCAGTGGCAGTTTTTCACGCTGAAAACGAAACATGTTAAATACCTGTACGTATGCGTAATTGTTATGATTTCCAAGTTACGCGTTTTATTTTTAAACATTCTGCGCTTCCAGTAAGGATGAGCTTGGGGTTGTTGGCTGCAGGTTGGGATTATGTGCGTTAAATCGGCTGGAAGTTGCTACGTTGTCCCGGCATTCATTTCTCATTCTTGTAACGAAGGGCGTCGGCTATCAGAATAACCTAGGTGAATGAAGAATAACAACCACCACACCTTCGGTACCGTTTGAACATTCTTACGCGCTCGCCCGTTGCCATTCTGCTACACAGCATACGCCTGCTAGCCGTGTGCGAACTTTGTGGTTGGTGCTTGCCGCTATGACTTTATGCAGGGTAATTTTTTTATCCTTTACAGAAATTTATTTTAAAAATTGTGAGATACAAATCGGCGTGGTCTGTCGAGCAGAACTGTTCGGCAAGGCGGACAACATGTGTTACATACGGAGTAACATTCAGGTGATAGATCAACAGTTAGTCAAGAGGATCAGCAACTCTATGGATGTCTCTCGCATAGTTTAAAACAAAACTAGTAGATAGTAGAGATTTTAAAAAATCTATCCGTATTTGCACTGTACCAGTAACCGTTCGGAACTCTCGATTCTCTGGGCGTCTACCATAAATGAGTCTTTTCTTTCCCTCAGCTAAGAAAAAATTTTGAGAGGGCGAAAATGAGCGGGGTCAATCTAGATTGCTTCGTAGGGCCATATGTCCTTACCCATCCGCAGCGAAACCAGTTTCATTAAGCTGAGAACAGGACTAGCAAACCATCTTCTCCTTTCTCCCCAAAAGATGTGGCAATTTGTAAAGCGTGCTTTCCTGGGAGAGATTTTTGTGAATGGCAAAGACTACTTATGTATCCTGTCGTTCTACACGCTTGGTAACTGGAAACTATAGAAATGAACATGATCAGAGCCATATCTTCAGCTAAGGCCTTTTTTTCTGCTGTTCCCCGATTGTTGACTCGATTACGTAGCATAATGCTGAGTGGCGCTTGTGGAGGCAGTTCTTGGAAAGCATAGAAAGCTCCGGGTGCATAGCCAGCATTCCCTTCTCTGCTTCGCAGGGAAAGCCACGGCAACGAGTGGACGCGCCACATTGCTTGCTTGCCGTCGGAATTTCTGGTACTAAGGGCCCCGCAGGCCCTGGTCCAGCATGTAGCAGCAAGCACTGGTCTGTCCACCATTTTATAAGAGAAGCTAATCCGAACCAAACATCACGAAGGAAGACTCCGTGGCTGCTGTAGCCTTCGTACCTTTGGTCATGTAGTCTGGAAGTACCAAGTTTATTCGGAACTACACACAGGGAAGCGCACAGAACAACCTATTGCTGTCCACCCGGCTAAGTATAGCGAATAGGCGCTTCTATTGTAGGCATGAGAAATGTACATTGCGGCCATTTCCAAGCATCAAACTAGCGTCTGCCTAGCCACCGTCATTATAGTGGACCCATGCGTCCACACTCATGCTATGAGCCAAGTGCTGCAAAACGGCACAGAGTAAAGAAGTTTTGTTTCAGTTCATTTCTCTATTTTATTGTGAAATGCATAGAAATTGGGTGTTGTGGCGCACGTTTTCAGTGAAAAAGCAGACATGGAAAATAGTGTTAAGAAAATTGTGTGGGAATAGGTGTTTCATCCGAAAACGCAAAAGAGATCCTCACGACCTCGCTTATTGAAGTACAGTTGCATGTAGGAGTAGGCATAAAATTACTGCCATTGCAGAAGATGATATTCCATAACTCGAACCTCAACGCATGTCTAAAGCTCATGGGTTGCATATAATTTGTAACACCATCACCTCCGCTAAAAATTATATGGGGAATTATAAACTTGCATATGTGCCCTCTAAATACATTTCATGCGTACTTAGATCTCGAGAGCAAAATTTTCTTCAGTAATGCTTAAATAAATTTCAGATTCATTAAGCCACTACTAAAACAGGTGCTCATCATCTTCTATGCTAAGTGATAACAAAAATGATTTCCAAGTGTGAAGTACGACTTTAACTTACGTTGACATATGCATCCATGTTTTCTGGCGGGGCTAGGTTTCTAAACACCTAATGCTAGAGCTGTTGCGGCAATAATTCCGACTGATTGTTTCCCATTGTTTGCAAACGTCTTTTCTCAAGACTATTCTGGCCGATATATCGCATATGCGTCAAAATCACTGAACTCGTTTTAAATCTTCCTTTTGATGTTAAGTTTTTATCGATAACTTCATCAACATACCTTTTATGAGTTCAGTGATAAGCCTGCAAGTGAAACTTCTCGAAGGAAAAGTTCTAAGAGATGTGTAAGCAGCAATTAGGCCCTTTTTGATTATGGTCTCACGTTTGCTTAATAACTCATGCTAAAAAAAAATGAAAGCCGCTTCCGGACTCTATGGGGAGCTCTTCACAGAGTAAAATTGTAAAAGAAATGGAAATTCGGTGAGCATGCAAGCCGCACTAATTATTCGTCTACAATTGAAACACTGCAGCCGATGTGACAGTTTTATTTTCACGATCTAGATCACGTTCATCAGGGTGTCGCACTTTTGCAGCTAACTTGAATCGCTACGAGAGGATTTTCAGCGGTAACCCGGTGCAGTTGTAATAGGATTACTCGCTTCAGACGACACGTTTACTTTTGAGCGTGCGAAGCGTGAGGTTTTTCCGCCTGCTTTTCATGCAAAAAGGACTGGCACAATAAAGAAGAATTCGCATTTGCACACCGGCTCTAAATGAGGGAGGAAAAAGTGCCAAGGAAGACAAACAACTTCTGCTGGTGTTTGGCGAAATCTGCTTCTATGTTCGGTTTGCAGTGTAAGACAGCCTTTATTGTTCATCTCTTTTCAGTCATGCTGCTAAACGCTCCCGTACACCAGAAGTAAGAAAAGTGCCGTATCAAAAATTATTTTTATTCTGTAAAATTGTCGCATTTGGCTATAGAAAAGTACCCCTTTACGTAGTACGAAAATATCCCTCGTACGAAAATAAAAAAGGCTTACATTACATGACTGAGCTACTCAGTGCAAGTTCTTAAATCACGTTGAAGAACCCCAGATGGTCGAAATTTCCGGAGACCTTCACTACGACGTCCCTCATATCCTGAGTCGCTTTGTGACGTTAAGCTCCCATAAATTAAATCAACCAATGTTTTAAATGAAACCAAATATAATTCCTGGTAGTCTTTTCAGGCACACAGATAAGGGGACAGGCAAATTGAATACAGCCGTTATAATTTCGAAATATACTTTAAAACTGCAGATATTGTTCATGGTTTGTATTGCTTAACTGCATCAACTGTATAGGCGGTTGGGGCACACTTTTGCTTTATGTGTTAGTATATTAGGCAGGGCTCCTGATTTTGCGTTTGCTGAGACGGGCATAATTTTTCATATGTTCTCTTCACTTTGTTTTTGTTCTGTTAAAAACGTAAGTTAGCTTTTCTGAACAAAACTTCAAAACAAAAATAAAAACTACTTAACTACTAAAACTAAAAAAACTAAACTAAAACTACTAAAACTACTTACTAAAAGAAGGCGCTTAAAATAGGAGGATAAGTTATAGCTATGTGGGCTCATAGACACGCTAGCTGAAAAGCCAGACCTGGCACTGGTAACATAAAAACATAAAAACATAACATAAAAAAGAACCGTCAAAGGAATTTATCTTTGCTATTCGTGCGTAAAGCTTTGTTTAGTGCCAGCCAACCTCTTCATGACAACAAATACACCTTCACACGCTATACCCTCCAAAGTTTATAGATGAATGAAGGACTCCGCTTGCCACTCACATTTTGTTGAAATAAAAAAAATTAGCAGGCAGATATGAGGGTCAAGTTTCGTAATTTTTTTCTGTATGGACACCCAGATTGTCTCCCTGAAGCTAGCCTTAAGTTCTTATTAGAAGCTCTTTGCTAAAATGCCATTACCACCCACCCTTTTTCTGAGCGGTAAGTCGGCTGTTTTCGGCTAGCGGCGTTTATTAATTCAGTCATGGAGCCCGTTGAAAAGGTTCTTTCACTGAAAAAGGCTGCTACACGATTTGCGCTTGTGATGATGATACCGACATGCAAAAGTATTTTTCTATTTATTGTAATGTTATTATTTTGCCGAGCATTGAAACCCCTCCTGTAAAGATTGAAAGAAGAGGTCATAAGAAGTGTTGCAAACATGTATAGAATCGAGCACGCGCATTCCATAAGACCAGAAACCTATAGATAACAGATAACAGACGTGAGGGCTTATGACTCACTAGGTCTACGTGTAACTCGGGAGGGGGGGGAAGGGGGACGCAGTTTTTTTTTTTTTTTGGTTTGAGAGTACAAACTTGCATTGCACAGGTAAGCCTTGAAAGTGTGTTTTTCCCGTTACCTTGATTAACTTAACTCTTCATACGCACACTCAAGAGTAAGGTGATGAGCCGGACGCAAAGAGGAGGAAGGATTGCCAATAGCTGAAAACTTCCTAGCGTGCTCATGAATTGCTTCAAGCGTTTTCCTAGACGGCTACAAAACCCATGCACCACGCCACACGTAGGTTAATTATACCTACCTCAGTGATTCCATGCAGAATGGTAGAAACTGCAAAGGTTGTTCAAGAGGGAAGATCTTGCAATGCGTTCCTTAACCTGTTCCTTGATTGACACTAGTGGAAATATTTATAAGCCTCTTTAAAAATAGCGTCTTGTGTTTCCTTATCTCTTCCGGGTATAAGGGCCCTGCATCAATTGTGTTCTCAAGTAGGCCCCGAGGAGGCGGACTTGTTAAGTCAGCTCTCTCCAGGATTGGGTTATACTTCTACGATGCATGTCAGTATTTCTTGGTGACTCTTTCCTTATTGAAAAGTTGGGTGGCTGGTTAGTATACGTTCACGGGCTCTTCCTCTCACCAGTGCACTATTAGTCCGGAGCGCTCCATGCCCCCGATTCTAGATATGGTCGCTATTTTCCTGTTTGAACGAACAGGCACGGGCAGTATTTTACTCCGAAGTAGGACGAGTGATGAAACTTTGAACAGCCACATTTGGACACGGAGCAGACCGAAGTTATCCACTGAAATTTCGAGAAAGGTCGCTTTAGCTACATTCTCTAGCGTGAAATTATTCCCGTGGGCACAGTAGTGCAGGGCTCTGAGGTGATGAAAGTTTCGGGAAATTCGTCGCCGCTCAAAACGTGGCTCTCGCCTTGTTTTTCTTTTGTCTGTGTGAGGATTGCGAAAGAACTCGAACGACCATTTTTATGATTTCTTTCCCCACTGCCCTTTCCTTTATGCGAGGCCATATAATAAGAGGCCTCTTTACTGCGCTAACAGAATTCTCGGTCATAAAAAATTCGCTGTGGCTTAGCTTGGTTAAGCCCGGTAATTGCGAAAGCAATATCCGTACCTACGCCATGGTTCAGCTGGTAGTGTACCTGGTGGTAGTGCTTGTGATTAGACTTGTGGTGATGCATCGGTTATGCAATCCAATCCAATCCAATCCAATGTAATCCAATCCAATCCAATCTAATGTAATCTAATCCATTCCAATCTAATCTAATCTAATCTAATCTAATGTAATCTAATCCAATCTAATGCAATCTAATCCAATCTAACCCAATCCAATCTAATTTTCATGTGCACCGCCGTCGCACACGGACGGCGCGAGATGGTCGCCCATCTCTTCGGCGTGACGTCACACAGAGGTCATGCGAAAGGTCAATGGTGGCACCGCCGCGTCACGGCAAAGGCTTGAAAGTGCAAGTAGTATTGCTTTCGCAATAATATATGTACGCTATCATTGCGATTTATTTGTCAATTTGCTTAATGCTTCATTTATAAAAGTCTTTCCCTTTGAACTCAAATGCAAATAAATGTTCCGCAAACTCATGTCAAGGACGCAATAACAATGTCTATGACAATAACAATGTCTATAACAATAACAATGTAAGTAACACCTAAAACGTAGGTTGTTTTTACAGACGTTAATACGCCCTACGATTCTGTGATCATCCGTTTAAAAATAATCAAACCTATACCTCTCCTGTTTGGAAGCTCAATATTTTCCTTCATTGAACTGTTATTATGACGTTTTGTTATCGAAAGCAACATAAAAAAGAAAACAAGAATAATAACAGCACTGCTCTTTTTTTTAGAAAAGCTAGGAATAACATTAAGCTCAGAAGTTTAGAATGTGTTTCACGGTGATTTTGACGCATAAGCCATATGCATATAAAACATAATAGGCTCCGTCATTTGGCGGTTGCAAGATTTGAGTATCAAACAAACTCTGAAAGTATTAAAATGCGGGCAATGCAGGAAGCAGTGGAAATATTTGCTGACAAGAGCGCACCTATTTATCATGAGGCATGAGCCTTACAGGCGCAGACAATTCATTGTGCAAGGTTAATTGAAAATAACGTTAATTGAAAATTAAAATTGAATTATTCTGGCTTGAGAGGTTCGAAATATTGTCCACTCGTTAAAACTTCAATATTTTTTATCATGCATGAAACCGTGCGTTTTCAGTCGCGGTCACCAGTTGCGTGGAGTCTGAATTACACTACTTTGCTCTTATTCTATTCTAGTACAGACAGTTCATTCTTTACAAGCATTTCCGCCCTTGCACTAGACGCCTGTAATTAAAACATCAGATTTTTTGGGGGGTTTAACATACCAAACACCACAGGTTATGAGGAACGCTTATCATTAAAATAAATAAAACGTCTTTCATTTATTTTAATAGCAGTTGTTTTTAGAGTCGCTAATTACTTTATAAATTGTGCAGCGTAAGTAAAATAAAATAAAAAAAAAAACATCCCAAACCTAAAAGTCAAAGTTTACGTGTTCTGACATAAAAAAACAATAAAAACCTACGCTTTTTTCCACAATACCGGCGAATAAAAATAAGAGGATGATGGCCAAAAGTGCTGTTGCGCTCGCAACAATGAGAGCGGTAATAATAACCGAACGTCGTGTGTTTTTGTTGAGGAAACTCTGAACGCGCAGTAAGTGTTCAGTTCCTTGGTGTCAAGATATATCAACATGAAGAAAAGAGTGTGTTTTATACCCTTAAATCCTTTAAAGAGCATGCTCATAATACATTGCTTTCCTCTCTCTGGCGAGAACCTTGAAGAACGAGAAAATTTGAGGTAAATAGCCCAGTGAAGAGAACACATCAATATGGACAAGATCTTGGTGAAGTAGATATGTAGTCTGCGTACTGACGCCTTTTCAGTCTCTTCGCTTGCTTCATATAACGCGAAATATAGGAAGAAACACGGAGGCAGAACCAGATAGGTCGTCTAGGGGGTATAATAGTGTACAGTTGTAGGCAGTATGTCCACCCTGTCAAGCGTTAACTTCCATTTAGAGCATGGACTGTACGCAGTCTCTTTCGTATATTTCTGTAGGTGAAAAGTGTAAAGAAATAAAAGCGTGGAATACGTAGCGTAGAAACGATGCTGGGCATACTCTGGACAGCAGTGGTTCGAACACAAAGGAAAGAGATACGGAAGGCCAGCAAAGACAAAAAAAAAAACAAGAATAACCGGAACCATCAGCAGCCACACACCATAAAGTGGGAGATCAGCGGGTAATATATAAGTAAAGAGGGCCATCGCTCGGCGGGAAAGGCCGCGTGTCTTCCTTTGTTCGAAGCCCGTTCGTCCTCGGGGGAACAGCGGCGACTACTGTGGATGCCGTAAAATGAAAACTGCGGGGCTAACGCGGCCCCGCTACCTCGCTAGCTCTCAAGCGTGTAACATATCGATCTGCCCCTAGGCTGTTCATAAACAAGCTGAAATAAAAAGGGGCAGGAAAAACGCCCAGATGTGCCAGAACGGTGTTGCGAAGAGACCCGCGCCATCCGTAGCGCTCTGGGTCAACAAGCATAGGGCAGTACAAATACAAAAAAGGGCCGAAACGCTCCCTTCTGCCTGCCCCCTCCTCCCCCCTTCTACCTCTCTCCAAACTTAGCGTTGCGGAAGATCCACCAATTCTTTAAAAAAAATCATATATATATATATATATATATATATATATATATATATATATATATATATATATATATATATAAAGTCAGAACGCAGAAAACACAGCAACGCGCCGGGAAGTCGAGTAACCTACATTAGTGCTTTCAAAGCAAATTGAACAAGCGAAATTTTTGAGGCGGAAAAGCGTTGAAAAAAAAAAAGCTGAAATAAAGATGGTGAAGTATTAAAGAAAAAGAAGTTATGGGCTGAAAGTGAAGAAACATTTGGCGCTAAAAGTACGGGCGTGATTAATGATCTGTGTCGAGCCAACTGTCGGGGCTCTTTTTATCAGCTGAGGACACCCTGACTCCACGAAAACAGCCATAGTGACTCGGCTGTGCACGGAGCGGTTCTATAGAGTACCGAGAGAGGAAACAAATACTTAAAATACATAACGAACAACTTCCGACGAATTCGCTGCAAACCATAAAAAAAAATAAAGGTTCCATCGCCACAGCGAGAAAATGCCAGAAGAGCAACATTTTTTTTTCAGGTTACGTATATCTTGCGTTGAAGTAAACTGCTCCTGCTCTCTCTTAATAGTATAAAGGCATCAGTGCGTCTCTTTATCTCTGCCCAGTTAATGAATCCTTAGGCTATTGGATATGGAGTAAATTACTAAGCACAGTACATTCAAAATTTTTCTTCCTACAAGAAAGTACGGTAACTGCGATAAACTGCTCCTTACTCCTTTGAAATAATCACCGATATGTTTTAACAAGAAAAAGGAAGGATCTACTGTTGTGACAAAAGAAAGGTGATTATTTTAAGATGCAGTGTTTATGATTGTTTATTTACCGCCGGTTAGTAAAGAGATTGTTATTGATGTGTTTGCATTGTTGTGCAAGGTGTTCTGCTTTTCCTTTAATTAATTGCGTGAGATATCAGTACACCAATGTCTCTAATGGAAACGTATAGGCAGTCATGCAAGCAAAACTATATCAAACTCATAAAGGAACGCTTTCCAAAATGGCTAAATAATACCGCGATTTTTCAGATAAAAGCCCCTCTGTGACCTTCTTAAGGAAAAAAGCCTTGCGGCTGTCATATTTGTGGGCGTCAGGGAAAACCACGCGGTTGATAGAAGCAGCTGACAGTTTAATTAGTTGTTGTTACGTTTCTGTTATTCACACTATTTCGGTTACCTGTTGGAGGAATAAACCTGAAGTCTCTAAGCCAGAGATAGGTAGTGTATGTAGCTAAACCTAATACTGACCTTGTGCCGAATAGCCCTGAAACAAGAGTGGGTATTTTTTCGTTTAAGCGAAACTTTTTTCCGTCCGTTCCAACAACCATGATTGCCCAAACGAATGGATCTTCGAAGCCGTATTTATTAATGCCACGCGCCCAGTTATAGAAACAAGAAAAGTGGCCGAGGCCTCCATTTTAAACACTTGTAAATGGAGGCAGTCGATAGTATCCCTTATGCGGAAGAAAACGTTAGGCTTTTAGATGTGTTGTGTAATGTATTTCCAGTGCGCTTACATCACCCGTTAGTTTACCGAAGTTTAATGATGGGCGCACCATCTTTTTGCTTTTACAACGCCTAGCCTATTTCTGAATTAGTGTCAGCTCCCATTAACCTTATCCGCATTGTGTATGACTCGTTTCCTGCCCATATCTACCAGGAATAAGACTACTTTCTCAAAACAGTTTGCTTATTCGGGCCACTGGTGGTGTTCAGCCTGTGCCGAGGAAATATACTTCCATGTAACTTAGGCATGAATTCTACTTTTAGCCCTGATAACGACGATCATTCTCATTCCAAAGCATATGGACTTGCAAATTGCCTACAGACGTGCGGAAACATGCCATATTCAACAGGGCCTAATGCAACAAGCAGAGCGAGTTGAACAAATTCTTTAGTCAAGTAGGCAAGTTACTAAAAGCTGGTGGGGTAACTTCTAGTGAACCACGTCGTAACATCGAACTACACGGTAACATGTTCTAATGTGCCTGACAAACAAAAAATCATTGCACTGACATGTGTGTGTCTATGAACTTGACAGGGTGTGCTAAATCTGTGTGTTAGTGAGAGCTTGTTCGAGAATACTACCTATATAAATCTGTTACTAGTTTAAGGATTGTGATCTAACTTATGATGGTTGACTTTCCCGTTAAATGATTTTTACTGTGCAGAATGGGAGTGACATGTAGCGCAGACAAGTGCGTATTTCTTGTCCACCATTTATTTTTCAAAGAAGACAAAAATTAGTGCTTGTATCAGAACGTACGCATGAAAGTTAACCTTGTTTAGGCTTAAGGTGCTTGTGAAACACGTCTGATATGAAGCCAAAGAGTTTCCAAGCACAATGGGTTATATTCCACAAAAAAAGTTTTAAAATTATTCGTGTGCAAAACATTCGGCTGGACTCACAAAATAGCAACGTATTTGCTTCATTTTTTTCAATATATATATAGAGAACCGCCACAAACATAGGAAAAAAAATATAATATTCGTTCTATGTGGTTCAAAGCCCGAAAGCGACTCAGGCTATGAGGGACGTCGTAGTAGAGGACTCCGCATAATTTCGACCACCTGGGATTCTTTAATATGCGTTGACATTGCGCAGTGCACGGGCCTCTAGCATTTCGCCTCCTACGAAATACGACCGCCGCGGAGCGGTCGAATCCCAGTCTTTTGAGTGAGCAGCCGAGTACCACTACCACTGGGGCACTATGTCGGCGTAAACAAATGAAAATTGGTAGATAAATGCATTTCAACTAATCAATACGAAAACGAAGAAAAGTTCAGTGAAGCCACTAAATTTTTCATTTCTACAGTGCATTAAGAACCACTACTTGCATGTTGTCTCCAAAGATGCACCACAATTAAGTTTTCTTTATCGTATAAAATTATAGGCAAGAACAGCATTGTAGCCTAGATATCGCAAGGCCATTAACAAATAATGACCTAAATGTTGCCCTCCCTGCTGCAGACTAACCTCCAACACATCCCCAAAATGATTGCCTAATGGACTTAAGTGATTTATTTTCAGATTTCACTTCCCTGCAGCAACAATGCTCTTCGAGTCCAAAAGCAAGAATTGACGCAGTCTACGATTTCCGGACCATAAGTCAGGCCGGCGTACCCCCATTAGCGTACTCACGGGCAATAAAAAGAAAGAAATCTGGATCCGGGACGGGACAAGACATCGACGTCGAAAAAGCCATTTCGTGATAAAGACAAAACAAAGAGAAAAATCTCTTCGTCGGAGTAACGAGGAGCTCCGTGAATAGCCAACTAGCGAACACCGCACCATCCCCCGTCTCGTACGCGGAGGGTGTCTTCGGAGACAGGCCGCGCCACATAGCAGAGAAGGCAGGCGGAAAAGATGCAGACACAGGGTGGAAGAACAGGAAAGGGGTCGAATGGGGAAAAGTGGGTGGGGAAAAGGGGAGATGAGGTTACAAGGACGGTGGAGAATACAAGGAGAAGGGGGAGAGAAGAGAACCCCTTTTCTTCCCCTCTCGCTGCTTCCTGTCCGGGCAGGTCAGCGGAACAAATTATACCCCATTTATCTCTTCCCCCCAGCTTGCCAGCCCCGCGCAGGCACTGGCCGTGGAGCGGGCGCGCGAGCAGTCTCCCCAGCCCTGGCCCGAGCTCGGCCCGAGCGCCAGCCCGTGGAAGAGTGCGCGAGTGCGCCCGCGCGCTCGGAGATAGCGGCGTGTTCTCAAAATTAAACTAACGCGCTTAACAGATTTACGAGTAGCGCGTGTCTCAAGGCCTCCTGCTTTCGTCGGCTTGCGCTGTGGGAGGATGCTTGGTCATAAACTGAAAATTTAAACGCAGGGAAGCTTTTAGGTGGCTACGGGAAAAGCGGGACGTGCCAAGGCTGGCACTGTCACCCCTGCCTGAATGCGTCGCAGCTTCTTAAAGACAGTGATTTGAGACTCCCTGCTGGTTTGCAGTGCGCATATTCGCAGGTGTCACAGCGGTCGCCAACAAGATTTGAATCCCATTGTTTGCAAGTGCCCGGCAGTTTTCAGAGCGCAGGCGTGTATCAGGTTTACGTTATCCTGTCGAGTCTGCATGCCTTTGTGTAAGCACCAATAACGGACTAACAGTTGGTCAGAGAGACTTAAATAGACTTAGGCTTCTTTTGCAGCACCTGCAGCGTCCCAATTCAAAGCGTCAGTTCAACGTGCTTGCGCAAATAATTTTAATTATTTTATTTTGTCCAGCAATCAAAATAAAGCTACAACTTCGGCACCATTTCAACGCGAGGCAGAAATGTTGTTCGCACAAAACGCATCCTTGAAAATAGTTCGATTGGCAATTAAGACTGATTAATTCTTGTAGTCAGCTGGATTGCAGTTTTGGAGTTACGTGTGCTCGCTATTGAACGCCTATTCCAAAGTGCGTTGAAAGATGTCATTTATTTAATTGCCATACTTCTTGTTATTAACGTAAGAGAGTTATAGATCTACATTCAGGGAAGCGCTACTTTCTGGTTTCAACCACTCATTAATTTTACGAAATTTCGATCAATATTCTAATGATATTTTGACATAGAAGCACCTAATACCTCCTGCGCGCTTACCTGCTCGGCACTGTGCCGTACGAACACTCCCGTGTCTTCATAGGGAATCAGTGGCGTGCTGCGTCGTCTTGCGTGCTGCCCTCCGTCGGCAGCAACTTATTGCCTCGCAGTTTTTTCACGCATCTCCAGACTCATACCTTCGCGTGCAGAAACTTCTTGAAGGAGGTGGTATGTCCACGTCGAGTCAGTACACAAAACACGTGCGCTCTTGGTAGATAGTCCGCAACCTTAAGCGAATATTTTTATCCACGTGCGTTGTGAAACACGAGGCGTGCCTCCCATTACGCGGCCACAGATCACTTTGGTTATGTATTCAGCAGTCGCCTTGCGTGCGCAAGAGAAGTTGATCGCCCTCTAAGTCTCGCAAGGCCTTTCACGAGAAGCAACGTGAGCCACATATCTTAGATGTTTTTGTTTTTGAAGAGAACCGCTACGCTGTATTAGGTCAAACACGTGCCCATCGCGAATTGCCTGCGTGCTCATGCAGTTTATGCGCTGTGGACATCAGCGAGATGAACAGACACGCAAACGCTCCACAGCTATGCTGCCAGTCTGTGACTGCACGGATGGTAAAGCCAAGTTTTTTTGTTATTTTTCGGAACTTGTTTGTGCAGACCCCGTAATGTATCATTGGTTGCAACACTTGGTTTAGCCTGAGCTTATGCACTTTTAATCGACATCGCCTTTTCAGAACATAGCTGTTTGTTGATCGCTGCATTACAGAACATCCGAAGCACGCAAGAAAATGGTTATTGCGTAACAAATTTTTAGTATTAAGTAATGAAGAAGTGAACGTTTCACGTCAGTTGTCGTCAAGCGTATCTCACAACGAAGAATCGTGCGTCACTATCTACTGTTAATTGCGGCTTCCCGCTTGAAGTAAGCCCCAAGTTCAAATAATGTTAACAATATGAATATTTGGTTTTTTTTTTCTCTTAAAATAGGCGGAACTATTTATTTACGAGGTTACCGAAAGTCAAGAAAAAAACTATAAATTAAGGCAATTTAAGGTTTCACCATTACGAACGGTGGTGCAGTAGCCACGACCGTTTACTACTCGGTACTTTACGATGAAGTAGAAGTGCAAAAACGCAATTGTACTGAGAGTTTGGCACAAGATCAAAAAGCTGCACGCGGTCAAAATTTGTTGTGAGCTTGAAACAAGCTGTACAAAAGCGCTAACTGACCACAACATACAAAATGTATCTGTTAAGACAAAGATGCATGCTGCGCTGCAGAATGAATTTGAGATCCGGCAGTGGATGATTTGTTTTACATACATGCCGCTGAACAAAAGCTAGCGCTACGTGAAGCTAAGAAATTCATCAGTAAGAACCATTTGCTTCGTATTATTTGTGAATTCCAGCTGGTGTGGCTTAAGGGCTTTTAAGTTTGGCGGAAGGTCCAAAGCATGGATATGTGCCACTCGATATTTCAACATCAAGGTAGGCTTGTTGACCGTGCGTGTGCCCGCTTCATGCAGGTGCCACACACCATAAGCTGCACCATTAGGAAAGATACAAGATATATTTGCTACAGTATAATTCTTCAGAAATCCCACTTTCTGAGCTTTGAAACTATACTAAATGCTTACAGTGAAAAAGAAGCGAGGAGAGAAAATAAGGTCCGCCGCAAGGAATCACTTGCTGCGCAAGCTAATTAATATACGTGTCCGAGGAAGTAATAAGGCGGAAGAAAAGGAACTACCAGCACCGGCTGCTTGCACCGCCGGAACAGCAGCACAGAAGAAACAGAGCTACAAAAAAAGAACCACTCCCGGCGTCATCACCGCTCGTGTATATCTCCTTCACACAGACACGACGGCGTTTGCATCGCGATGCCACAGGCGCAGAGTACGCCGAGGGAGCAAAACGCATCACAAGCAGAGAGCAGCGGCGGCAGGACAGAAATCAATTTAGCGCCGGAGGGAAGCAAAATAGCTGACCAGAATGCGGCCCTAACTCGCACGGCGGTCGGTCCCGCCAGCTGGCTAGCCAGCATCATGCGCAGCGCTGTGGGGGATTGGGAGGACTACGATGTGGAGGATGGGTGTGCGTGGGTGAACGGGGGGCGTGCGGAAGAGAGGTGCCAGAGGTGTTTATCTAGCCCAGCGGAATGATCGACTGACTGCGACCGGCGAGGCCGTCGCCACCACGGTGCAATGTTTTGAAGCGGCGTCGATGTGCCTTCTCTGCCCTTCTCCCTTCTCCCCGCTCCACCCTCTTCCCTTCTTTTCTCTCGGCCGCAGCCGAAAAGGAAGGCGGGCCGCCGGCAAATGCTGCCAGGCTCGCTCAGTGGCGGTTGCGCTGGTGGGCCTCTCCCATTTCCCGCTTCCCTCCGTTCACGGGAGAACCATCTCCTAGATTAGTGGAAGCGGATCGATAAAAAGAGTTGTCTCCGTCGATCGCGATAGGTTCCCGAACGATCCTTTCTCGCCGTCGCTTCGCTGTCTTAGCTGGCTGCTACGAGGGCTGAGGAAATCTTCATCCTTTCCTCCCTCCTCTCTTCCCTCGGCAGTCTCGCCTTCTAGCCTCTCCCGACCCCACACCTCATCTTATAGATCTCGCCCATTTTGTTACCACCATCTTTTTTGGCTGTTGCACTCTCGCGAGGAGAAGCAAGCCGGTGTCCATACGAGACAGCTTGCCGGCGTTCTGTACGCCACAAAGCAATTGCAGCGGAGGGATGTCGGAGTGTTGTCTGGGGTAGCACATGTTTCAAACGTGAATCGCATTGAAGCTGAAGATACAGGCACTTGGAGTATATTGTCCCTTTATTAAGCGTTAGAAAGAGGTACGACAGTTGCTGTGGGTCCGGGTTTATCGGCTTTAACGTTCCAATACGACTCAGGCAATGAGAGACGCTGCAGTGAAGGGCTCCAGCAATTCTCGGCCACTGGGGGTTCTTTAACGTTGGCTGATATCCCACAGTACACGGGCCTCTGTCATTTCGCCTACATCGAAACCGTGGCCGGGATCTAACTCGCGTCTTTCGGGTCAGCAGCCGAGCGCCATAACCACTGAGCCACCGCATTGGCTGAATGATACTTTATCTCTTTCAAAATGAAAAGGGGAAAGTCAAGCATCGGAACAAGGATGTAAGCAAAATATAACTGTGCTTTCATCCTACCTAAAGCTTACTGAACTGCGTCTTATAATGAAGCACACTTTGCCCGCATAATTACCTCCGCGAAAATATCAGGAACTGAATCCCGTGCAAAGTGTTCACCCCAAACTCACCTGTTCGTGTCTCTTGCATGTGACAAAGTATCGTGCCCACGTGGGCTTTCACAGATACAAAATATTACGTGTGCCGAAAGGCCCGTTCCCGGCGTGCTGTCAGTCGCAATTGCCCGCAGTGGAAACCGGCGTATATGTTTGGGGCGCTTAACGCCTGCAGAAAAACTCATTTTTCACAAGGAGTGTAACGGGGGATATGATGAATGCTCTTCGCAGTTCTAACACGCGGGCTGTGTGTGAACGTCTTTAATCAAAGTTCACGCTGAGGTAACGAGGTACATACCTTTTTGTTTTGTTGTTTTTTGCGGCTCCTGTGGCCCATAAATGTTCGACGCCTGGTGCAACAATCATGTTACACATTTAGCAGGAGAAATCTCTAGAATTGTCTTTTTCTTTCCAACGTGCTTTATTTCAGAGCGAAGTCTGGCGCTGTTTTTCATTCCGCAGATGAATATAACCCAAGCTACAGATATTTTAACAGGTTGATTCTGGTTTAGGGGGTTTAACGTCGCGAAGCGACTTAGGTTATGAGAGAAGTCATAGGAGAGGACTCCGGTAATTTCGATCACCTAGGGTTTTCTAACCTGCACTCCCATCGCACAGTGCACGCGCTTCTAGCATTTCGCCTCCCTCGAAGTGCGACTGCCTTGGCCGGGATCGAAACCGCGTCTTTCGGGTTAGCAGCAGAGTACTTTAACAACCAAGCCACCGCGGTGACAGATTCGTGAAGAGTGCACATCCTATATTCAACCGAAACAACAGTCGAGAAGTGTTCGTTAAGTAACAGTGAGATGCATCTCATGCTGGAACCACCACATAATGAATGTTAGAATTCTCTGATAATGCTTCGTTAATACGATGGTGTATATTGTCGTACAAGGTTGACCTTTCGCATTGCGCTACTGCTTGGCTCTCGTCTTCGCGCATACTGCAGTGCCATTATGTTTCTTTTTGCGTCGAGAATCAGGAATTTACTTTGAAAACAATGGCTTTTGATGGCCCATATCTACTCCTTGGATCAAGATAAAGGTGCACAAAAGCTAAAACTACCAATTTTTGGTGTGTGCCTGCGGATTGTGCAGCAAAAGTCCCTTGAGCGGTCCGATGCACAACTGTCTCTCTTTGAAAGGTGTCCTTAAGTTTCTCGCGCAAGTGTACTGCTGTAATGGATGCGATGGGTTCGTGGGTTTTGACGTCCCAAAGCGACAGAGGCTATGAGGGACGTCGTAGTGAAGCGCTCGGGAAATTTCGGCCACCTGGGGTTCTTCAACGTGCACTGACATCGCACAGTACACGGGCCTCTAGAATTTCGCCTCCATCGAAATTCGACCCCAGCGGCCAGGGCTTCTGAAATGCCCAATCCAATCGAATACGCTGGAGCTACCGTACAGCTTGTAGATGCAGAATACACTGTTTTTTTTTTTGCCTGTACTTATATCTTATTGCGTGGTACAGGCTCGAAAATATATGCTGTAAGTATTTAAGCTTTGTGTTTCTATTGAGTGTTTTAGGTTTTCGCCGTTGTACTAAAGGCATGTAATGTCTGCTTTTTCGTGCATTTTTTTCTGGGGCGAGCTTCTTACTGCGCATATTTTGTTACTAACGAAAGCAGTATGCAGAGAAAAATACAGAAACTTTATTCAGTGTGTGTGTGTCGGAGGCACAGCGTTTCAATTACGCCACCATCGGGAACAGAATGAAATTCTCTTGGGTGATGGTATCCTCCGATTAGGTAGATTAATTTCTGTGAGAAACAACAGCTGAACTCTGACCAAACCGTTGCCAGTCTTCAGCCGTGCTTACCACGGTAGGGGCGAAAAAAATATGTGCGAACAGAAATATGTCTCTAGTTTTCAGTAATGTTTTTCATTCATAATACTAATATTTTTGAGTCCCTAAATAAGTATGATTTTTTCGTATAAGATTCATATTTCGATTCACATTTGATTCGATACCAAAGTTGCACAGTTCCTATTTGAATTGGTTTTGGATACGTACCATTCACAAACCTCTACTTATAATTAGTTGCGCTTTGTATTTCTTCACGGTGAGGAAGGCCATTGAATAAACGTAAGAAAATTAGAGAACCGCAGGTTTTCCAGTTGCGAAAAATTAACAAACAGCTTCAAATCGCTTTAGCAATTGAGCTATCTTGCGATCATAATTAAGGTTTCTGAGATCATACGAATAGTATAGCACGACACAGAAGTTAAGCCGAAACTGTCATGCTTTCATCAGAACGCCGAATTCATAAAGTTTATTTTCAAATATACAGTAGAGCTGCAGCCACATGAACTTTAATCGTGAAGTACCCAAGTCGAATTGTTTTTCGGCTTTCGCCAAGCCACGCATTGTGGCACAAAAAAAATCATAAAAGCGTTCTTGCTATACCCCTCCACCTTGACAAAATAGGGAGAAAAGGTTAGATTCAATGTTTTTCCGTTGCTAATCCGAATGACAAAAAAACCGTGTGCAGGCCTTCAAGGGACATTTCGTAACATGCGTGCAAAAGGTCGGCATGTCAATTTCTGTGTTGTTTCGGAAGCCAGTGCAAAAAGATACCTGAAATGACAAAAATGCCTAAAATACGAAATAAGCACGTTATGGAGCAATAGTATCAGTTCTATTCCTCGTTCCTAACAAAACTGCAAGAAAAAAGTCGAGAAATAGTGGGAAGGACCAGACCAGACAGATTTCGAAAGCAGGTGCCGACCTCTGCTGGCCCCTTTTCGCAACCGATGCAGAAACTTCTTGAGACTTAGAGAAAGCACTCTGACATCCCAGCCGTACAGTGAAACCCCTAATCCGCGAACCTAACAAATAAATTTCAGTTTGTATGGAGCGGTGAATTGGGCGCACCTCTCTGTCGCGTTGGCCAAAAGCATCTCTTTAGACAAAGTCTCAACCCATGTAACGAGTTTAAGGTTTCCGCCTAAAGTACAAAAAAAGAGAAAGCATCGTTTTTATGGGACAACAAGACAAAGGTAATCCCCGTAGTCGAGCCAGCTGCTGCCCATCCAACAAAAGCACAATGTTTCTCGGATTTTGACCCCATTGAGCAATTACAAGTACATCATCTAGAAAGTAGAGAATAAGATCTTTCGTGTACCGTGGACGAAGTAACAAACTTTGTTTGCGGGAGCAAAACGAAGTGCAAACGAATGCCTTCACTTTGCGCCCACATGTTTGGCTTATACATATATATATATATATATATATATATATATATATATATATATATATATATATATATATATAATGAAGGGCTCATAACTTTCTCATTATCGTCGTTTATTACCAACAGTTTTGGACGGAGGAACGGAGGACCGTCCTTCGTCAGGGTATCGTCTGTATACCCTGATGAAGGACGGTCCTCGGTCCGAAACTGTCGGTAATAAATGATGAAAATCGGAAAGTTGTGACCCCTTCATTCTACAAGTATTTCTGGCCCATTGAACGATGAGACCTATATATATATATATATATATATATATATATATATGAAATTGAATTGACAATGAATTGACAATGAATGACAATGAATATATGAATTGACAATGAAATTGAAATTGGAATGGAGGGCTCGTTATACATATTAGAGAAGATAAGCCAACGGCCACAGAAACAAAGGAACACAGGGGATTTTTTTTATTGCGTAAGCAATACTGCGCCAGGTTTCGAGCCGTCGCGTAGCTCCCGGCGGTGGCTTAGGTACAACAGATGGAACGACGTTGGCTTAGCAACCGTTTCAGCCGCGCTCCACCAGGCGGGAAGACCGTCGATGCGCCGCTGCCGCGCGCCTAGTCTCGTGTTCTCGAAGCATGTGTCGGAATGTGGAGAGAGGAAGCGGAAGGGAAACGGGGCATAAATACGCGCGTTCGCCTCGGGCAAGACAGTTGCTGTTTTGCTTACGCAACTTGCCCGGTTTAACCAGAGCTAAACCTCAGCTAATTTTTTAATATTTATTTCTTTTATGGTGTTGATCAGTGAAAAAATATTACTGAATATGTTATCGCTTAAAGATAATTCGTTAGAAAAGCAGAAGAAAAACAACCACATGCGGCCGGTGGGGACTGAACCCACGACCTCTACCAACTCTACAAACTGAGCTACTACGTTTACAAGTGACCTAAAATTTAAAGTGTTCATCAGCGCTACCGACGTCCATAAGCGGCGGACGTATATATATATACAAGGTCTGTTAGAAAAGTATCCGACCTTTGGCCGAAGAAAAAAAAAATGGCATAACTGGAGCGTTGGAAACCTAATTACCTTCACAGTAGTCTCCTTGGAACTCAACACACTTCTTCCAGATGTGCTGCCACTGTTTGAAGTATTCCGAAAAGGCCTTTTTCGAAATGGAGTTTAGCTCAGCTGTCGTTGCAGCCATAATGTCCTCTCTTGTCTGAAATCGTGCTCCTTTCAATGACCTCTTGATTTTGGGAAACAACCAGAAGTCGTGGGGGGCCATATCAAGATAGTAAAAAGCCTGTTGAACTACAGGGGTCTGGTTTTTCGCCAAAAAAGTCTTAATCAAGTGCGAAGAATGTTCAGGAGCATTGTTGTGATGGATGCGCCAATTTCCTGTTGACCACAACTCCGGTCTCTTGGGCCGCACAGCATCACGTAGGCGATGGAGGACATCCCTGTTGTACTCTTTGGTCATTGTTAGACCCTGGGGCGTGCGTACTCGTGGTGTGCCACACAGCGAGAGTCCAAGAAAGCAGTCAGCATCACTTTGACGTTGCTGAGCATTTGGCAAGCCTTCTTTTGCCTTGGGGACGTGGAATGCTTCTACTGTGACGACTGGGATTTGATTTCCGGGTCGTACCCGTACACCCAAGACTCGTCACCAGCGATTATAGTGTTGAAGTCGGGGTCACTGTTTGTGGAATCCAGCGTGCCCTGTGACACTTCAACACGAAGCTGCCTTTGCTCCTCCGTGAGCAGCTTCGGCGCGAATTTCGCCGCAATTCTCTTCACGGCCAAATCTTCGGTGATAATGGAATGTGCAGAGAAACTACTGATGTCCACCTCTTCCGCAATTTCTCGGATAGTCACACGACGGTCCCGCATCACCAGAGCGTTCACTTCGGCAATGACCTGGCCATTTCGGCATGTTGATGGCCGACCGGAGCGTGGCTCGCTCTCCACCAATGTGCGGCCACCTTTAAACCAGTTCTACTATTGCTTAATTTGTGTGCTGCTCTAAGCATCATTACCGAAAACCGTCTAAATATTCCGAATGGTTTCTACTTGGCTGTCGCCCCGTTTCTGGCAAAATTTGTTGCATTAGCGCTGCTGCTGTCGCACCGCCATTTTGCTTGCACTAAAAAACCGACGAGAGCACTGCGCACAACCCCACTCAAACGCTGCCTCCCAGCGACTGACGCTGTCGGCAGGCGGGAAAAAATTCGTGCATGCGCACGACGGTTCAAGGTCTGCTGGTGCAAGCGCGCTTGTTTCATATCCATCAGGTGTTCGCAAAAAAAAAAATAAGGTAGGATGCTTTTCTAACAGACCTCGTATATATATATTGCGAAATCTTGCTTGGGCTCGGTTAGAAATATACGCAAAAAATGATTTAATGACGTTTCGGCCGCGGGACCGGCCTTCGTCGGACAAAGCGCGATGCTTATATATGTGTATATATATATATATATATATATATATATATATATATATATATATATTGAATTACCGAGTAATATTTTTATGTCATAATGACCGTTGTGTAGACTCACAGTGAAAGGAGCTTTTAAATTAAGCACACAATCAAGAGAGAAAAGAACGGTATTTTTGTGACACAGATGCATTTTAGAACATTGTTTTCATTGCTCCACGCCCTACGCCCGACTGGGTCCCCTCCTGCCGCAAACAGAGAGAGCTATATATATATATATATATATATATATATATATATATATATATATATATATATATATATATATATATATATATATATATATATATATATATATATATTGAATTACCGAGTAATATTTTTATGTCATAATGACCGTTGTGTAGACTCACAGTGAAAGGAGCTTTTAAATTAAGCACACAATCAAGAGAGAAAAGAACGGTATTTTTGTGACACAGATGCATTTTAGAACATTGTTTTCATTGCTCCACGCCCTACGCCCGACTGGGTCCCCTCCTGCCGCGAACAGAGAGAGCTATTGCGTGTTCTCAGCGATGTAACCCATCCACTCCACTGTTCGCGCGAATCGGCTTCAGATGGGATCGCCGCCGGGATGTCACTGCGTTGCGAAACGTGCATTCGCGAAACGCCTTTTGTTTCCTTATCTGCGAACTGAATCTCTTTCTTTCTCTTCTCGGGTGTCTCCATCTTCAATCTAGATGGAGGTTAAGAAATACTAGCTAACAAATCCTTTCATGTCGCAATCGAGCAGAAGTGAATCCTAAAAAAAAAACAATATAAAAGAGTCCGACCCGTCTGACACCTTAATAGCGTCTTGAGTGGAAGGCCAAGCCTGCTTTGTCGAGTGAAATCGATCCTTTGTGTTGTTTTGCTGCTAAGAAAAGAGCAAAATTATTTCTGCGACTGCTGGAGATTGTATTTTTACCTGGTAAACGATTTCGGGGTTTCGTGCTTTTGTACATATGCAAACAAATGCCGGATATAACTCTTGCGTATAACGACGACATGAGGTGAAGTAGCCCTGCTGGGATGGTCTTTGTTCAGTGACGGTTGGTTTATGGGGTTTAACGTCCCAAAACGACTAAGGCTATGAGAAACGCCGTAATGAAGGGCTCCGGAAATTTCGGCCACCTGGGGTTCTTTAACCTGCACTGACATCGCACAGTACACGGGCCTCTAGAATTTCTCCTCCAAAGAAATTCAACCGCCGTGGCCGGGATCGAACCCGTGTCTTTCGGGTCAGCAGCCGAGCACCATAACCCCTGAGACACCGCGGCGGCAGTTGTTCAGTGAGTGCGTAGAGACTTCAACTGATGCTGACCGATTTTTTTTTCCTGCTTGTCGGAAGGGCTACCATTACTTCAATCATTTTTTTTTCGGAATATCAATAGCTAAAAGAGCCCCATTGCAAGAGTGTTGCTAACAGTTCGGTACGCAGTGACATATTCCTACGCATCGTGGAATTTTACAAGCGTTAGCTGGGCTGATCAAGGTTTCCTAGGAGAGGTTTTAGTAGAGACTTATGCTAATCTTTGGATATCAGACTTCTCCGCACGTTATAATTGAACAGCTATTTATCTTTGTCACGCAAACACTGCACGCGGATTGCTGAGAACATCTAGCCGATATCTGCGACTTCTGCAATACCTAGGGAAGACCAGCTATCGCCATTTCAGAAAACAGAAGTACACTTTCCTGAGGCATACCTGGCGAAACGTCTCTTTCCGAACTTAAAGTGTTCCTTAACCGTACTCGAATAGAACAGACACAGGCAAATGAATGTATAAATCTCAGATAGGCTTTTAAACTCTTGCGTTGGAAAAGAATGAGTATAGAAGAACTCGATCTAGTGATGTGTTGGTTCCTGCCCCGATGTTCTTTTTAAAGATTTCAGAGTCTTTGGATCAGCTTCGTTGCGTTTGTTGTCTGGTCGCCGAGACCTGGCTTTAAATTCCAGCAGCTGACATTTCTAGTCAGTCTCATTTCAAGGCATTCCATGCAAAAGTTCTCGCCTACCGCCTCTCTCCTCATAGCACCTTAATACTAGCGCCCTCGAGCTGAAACGTATATTTCGATGTTCTCTAAATCTCTCTCTATTGTTCTTAGGAGCGCTTTTTTCGCGTCACGTCCATTAAAATTGGGAGAAATTCGCACTTACACCGGAGAATGGCAGAGAGTCGTGCTAGTTGGAGCAGTTGCTCCCCGTGAAGAGAAGCGAAAAAGACAACACAGGTAAGGATACTCAAAGCTGCACTAGACACACAGGCACGCCTGTTCGTATTCTTTCTTGTGTTGTCTTTTCACTACTTTTTGTTTGACAATACGCGGGAGAACCCAGTCGACATGTGAAAGAATATTGGTATGCCTCTGCCAGAGTTTGCAGTCATCGTCTAATGAAATGAATAACATATGGCGACTTTCAGATGGAGCTGAGTTAAGAGTTTCGAAAACTGGCATTTGTTTTTGCAAGTGGGAGGAGAAACATATTTTTAAAGCAATGTGTTCATGCCCCACGTTCGAGCGTATACAAAACGTAACTACATCGTTTCGCTGTTGCAGACATACTTCGTGATGAACACTCGTTGTTCAAGAATATCCTGGACGTGATAGACTTGCTGACGAAAAATTAATAACAATAGTTGGCCGCGCTGTAAGAAACGGAGGTAATGGTTTATAAAGTTATAATGTGTAGAAAGGTCGTTATGTTACTTTATTAAGTTATTATGGTCTCATTCTTTTCTGCATGTGCAGTAGTGAATGGCCAGAAACTTAGATTCTAAGCGTTTTAAAGATGTAATTGAAAAAAAGATTGCACATTGCCGGAACGAAAACATTCACAGTTCTGTTCAGCATAGACTGAATAGAAAAACGCAGCCGCTTCTTGAGAAATCGTGTTTTTACAGACCGTGCCTCCTTATGTTCGTACTTTATTTGTTAAAGGCGTGTATCTCACCCTGCAGTGTATTCTGCATTTTTTCTTCGCTCTAGCAGAAGATGCAATACCCAGGAGGCAAACCCCGTGTCAACACAACTCCGCACTGGCCCATCACACTTATTGATGTTGGATATTCTTTTGCCACGAACGCTCCAACGATTTTTTGCAGTTTGCGAAGCAATAACACCCCGTTACTTCTCCTCAAATGGTTCTCAGTATTGTTTGACTAGAGAAAGAAGCCGTGCGACAACTTTGAGCAGGAAAGAAAGCAATTCGAGTGAAGTGAAGGAACGATAAAATATAAAAAAGGAGAGGAGGATAGCGAAATGCAATAGAACATTATCGAGACAGAGGGAGGTTCTGAAATAGTTTTATCTTTTTACCCTCACGTTTTAACCAAGAAAACACGTGCTTTAAGGGA
Organism: Amblyomma mixtum; assembly: GCF_055824585.1. Lineage (NCBI taxonomy): Eukaryota > Metazoa > Arthropoda > Arachnida > Ixodida > Ixodidae > Amblyomma > Amblyomma mixtum. Next base: position 266,500,754 of record NC_143012.1, read on the forward strand.
AATGCGAAAAAATCAACAATAGCTTCCAGCATTTTTTTTTCTTTCTGGGCAATTGCAGCAAACTGAATGGTGGAGGAGCTCTGAGAATGAGGCGAAGAACCGATTTCGCTCCATCTATCGTAAAGTGTAAATGTGTTCCAGCTTTCCGACCTTTCTTCACTATTGTGTCTTTCATCTATATTGCTTCCTTTTGGAAGGGAGTAAGGAAGGAAGGGTCGTAGACACCCTTATACCCGGGTACATCGTTAGTCTGCCCCCCTCTTCCGTTTACACCGTCTTTCCTTTAATTTTCACGCAAAACAACATATAAATGCGCGTTCCGCGAACCTGTTCCAAAACAAGAAACACATTCAAGGAGCTGTACCACGGACAGCGAGTGTTACCGACCTCCTCCGCCACCGGCACTGCAACCAAAACATGCACGCCTCGAAAACACGGGACACATAGAAAGCAGAGAAGCGGACAGTGGTAGCAATAGTAAGCGCCCGCCATGCGGCAGGCGTCGGGAGTCGCTGCTCTCGCTTCCCTTAGGCGCGACGCCTTAGAGCGGGAATAAGAAACGACCCGCAAGCTGCAAATGACTCCTCATTCCCGCTGTTTCTCCTTTCCTTCTATCCCTCTCTTTTACATCACTTCTGCCTCTTTGCTCGCCCACTGCCCTTTTCCTTCTTTTTTGCTTTGTTTTGCCATCATCCCTCTCATTGTCGAAGGTGTGCCGCGACGCAGAGCGAGTTCTTTCTTTACTCCTCCTCTTTTAACTTTCCTACGCCAGTGCGACGGCGTGTTTCAGTGTCGCCTCTGGCGAGGGGAAAGAGGCGTTCTCCTTATAGCCGTAAGGCATGTAGGCCCCGCTGAGGCCGGCCAGCGTTAACAGTGCGAAGAGAGAAAAAAAACGCGGTGCAGTGGATAACAGAAAACTGCAGTTAGACGGGCGCTGCGCTGAGAAGCGTACATGACAAAGCAAGCACCGGACAGAGTGTGAAAGAGCAAGGCAGCATAGCGCTGCAAACAACAAGGACAAACAGCCAGTGTTCGACGCCTTTGCCCGAGCGTCCTGTGTGTGTGGCTAATGGGCAGAAAGTGCGAGATGCAACGCTCAGATAGACACGCTGTAAAAGGAAGACAAAGAATCAGAAAGAAAAAGTGGAAGGAAACGCACCGCAGAAAAGTAAAACAAAAAATAAATTCGGGAGAAAAAATAAAGAAACAAAACCAGGCGGTGTAACGCAAATGAGCAACCGTATTCGTCTTTGTTCTCCTTATTTTGGTATGCGTGCTCCCCAGCGGTATTCTTGTCTTCACCCCTTTTGCTTTAGCGAGTGAACCGGCTAACTGTTGCTGAATATCCCCCGCAACCATTTCCGAGACGGATTCTTTACAAAAAAAAAAAAAACCCAAGCCCCCCTCGCCGCTCGCGCACGCTTCTCTTTAATGTCTTTATATTACTTTTCTCCTCTTTAAATTCCGCTCTCTTTTTTCTCTCAGTGTCCTTTCAGGAGCCGTCGTCTTGTTCACTTTTGACTTGGCCCAGCGAAACTACGTGCCCATTCGCTCCACGTCAAAATAGATTAGCCGAAACATTCGCCGCTTTTACTTCGTTTTTTTTTTGTATTTTTTTTTACTTCATCCCAGCGTGCCAGAGCCGCAGGTAGTGAAATGTTAGCCTTCCAGGCCGGACTACCCGTCCGAGTAAAGGAGATCTACAGAGGCAAACAGAGAGAAAAGAAATTTTTGATGGAGAAAAGAAAGTAGCCGTAAGAAAGCAAAGCGAACGAAACGTTCAGCCAGTGTTTCGCATGCCACGCTTGGGGTAAAAAGGAAAAGTTAAAAAGGTATGCTAGAAAAATAGGCACTAACGTGAAACGCGGGAGCGAGCCGCGCATTCAACACGACCCACCGGCATACGGGCTTCTTTTTTTGCGATAAACGAAGAAACAACGAAAGAAAAAAAAAAAGAAGTGCACTAGGGCTCTAATTTGAAGAACAAAAAAAAGCAATAGGATACAAACGACAGTACCGAGCGTCAAAGGAGAGAAAGAGAATAACCATGCTTGTCTTAAGGCTGCAGAGAAAGCGTAAATGACCGGACGAGAGAGGTAGGGCGAGGAGAAACACAGGAGCGAGCTCTCAGATGAGGGGGCGGTACAAAAAGGGACGGAACTGTTTCGCGAATGGCACGACGGAGGGGGTGGCCGTCGGCACGAGAGAGCGAATATGTGAGTGGCGTGTACTTACGCGGGAAGCACGCAGGAAAAGGAGGAGGAGAAATGGGAAGGAAGAGAGCGAGAGTGAGTGAGTGTGCTTGTACTCGTTGCGCGGGAGCCGTCGGAGAGAAGACAGCCGGAGCAAGCGAATGAGCGAGCGAGCGAGCGAGCGGCTGGCAGCGTTTACCGAGGACGCGTGAACGTGCGTTTTGCGGACTCCATTCCGGCGCATTAGCAGATTGTAATTCAGCGATATATTTTCGCGAAACACGAGGTGCTGCGGCTACTGCGGCGCCCTACGAACGCTGTCGTGTACAGAGAGACAGGAGCAGCAGAAGCGACGACGACGGCAGCGACGGCGAACAGCCCGACAGATGACTCGCGCAGCGTAGTTTGTTATGCGCAAATTTTTATTATTTTCTATTTTTTCACTTTTAGCGTGCTATTAATTTTTTTCTGCGTTCCCTGTTCTTGTTTATTTCTGCGCTCCCCCGTGAACTGGCTGTTTTTTGGGTGCTGAGACATCGTGTCGGCATTTCGTCCGTGGGCAGCGCGCCGTGAGGCAGCGGGTCGTTAACGCCGAGCGAGACGCCGGTGGAGCTCCGGTGAGGAACACAGAAAGATGGAAAAAAAGTAGAAAACACAGCGAGCGAGCGAGGGCTGTCTGCAGCCTGCGCGCAGATGTGTGTATGTGAACACGAAGCTGAGTGAAAGGCGCGAAACGGCAACGGGTATGACATTCGTCGCCAAAGCGACGCCTACTGCCACTACACGCGAGCGTTATATCTACGCGGGAAGCGTGTCCCCTTGGAAGTTCACACTCGGCGCAGGGAACGAGTCAACAGTTGGCTCCAACTGCTCTTTTCACTTTTATGATATCTGTAGCCTTCTCTAAGCACACAGTTCGCTTCCTTTTTTTTTCTTGTTATGAGGTGCTTTGCACACCTCTGGCAAGGGGCTGGCTGCCTACTGAAAAGTGGTAGTACTGTTGGAGCGAGGGAAGGTATGTCCTCAAAGCTGCCCCTTCGCATTCCAGCTTCGAGCGCATTTATTCCTCGTTTATGTGTGACCCGTCAACAACTCGGCAGGGCCGTACAGGACAGGGTCGTGTGTGTCTAGCCGTGAAAGTTCACCGGACGCAAAGGTTGCGTGTTGTTACGCCTTACTTCGCTCACATGCTTCTTTTACGCGCATCCAACATTCCGTTCGTTTGCGTGCTCATTTTTCTCATATGCGCCATGCTTCGAGTCACCCCGAGCGCTCGATGTGTGGGTGGGTGTGTGTGTGTGTGTGTGTGGGGGGGGGGGGGGGGGGAGAGAGCACGGAGCAGCGGCGTTTTCGGTCTGCGCTTCGTCGCCGCTCGCTACGCGCCTTGTTGAGTTGGCGGCCCACGCGGGGGCTGACACCGGTAGCGTGTTTGCGCCCGAGCGCACGCTGGGGCACCCGGTGGCCCCAGCGAGAGTGTAAGCCCGCTGCCGACTGAGCGTCACGCACTGCTGGCGCTGCGCGAGCCGCT